>NC_048222.1:33066711-33163125 GCF_002007445.2 Ailuropoda melanoleuca | reverse complement strand
CTTTTTTGAATGTTTGGTAGAATTCCCCAGGGAATCCATCAGGCCCTGGAGTCTTGTTTTTGGGGAGGTTTTTGATCACTGCTTCAATCTCTTCACAATTAATCGGTCTGTTTAAATAATCAATTTCTTCCTGTTTCAGTCTTGGTAGTTTATAGGTTTCTAGGAAGGCATCCATTTCTTCCAGATTGTTTAATTTATTCGCATATAGTTGTTGATAAAAGTTTCTAATGATCCTTCCTATTTCATTGGTGTTGGTGGTGATCTCTCCCCTTTCATTCATTATTTTATTAATTTGGGTCCTTTCTCTCTTCTTTTGAATAAGTCTGGCCAGTGGCTTATCAATCTTATTTATTTCTTTCAAAGAATCAGCTTCTAGTTCTGTTGATCTGCTCTACCGTGCTCCTGGTTTCTAATTCATTGATCTCTTCTCTATTCTTGATCACCTGCCTTCTTGTGCGTGGGTTAGGCCTGTTCTTCTGTTCTAGCTCCAACTTCTTGAGGTGAGAATATAAAAACTGCATTTTAGATTTTTCTATTCTTTTGAGTGAGGCTTGGATGGCTATGTATTTTCCCCTTAGGACTGCATTTGCAGTGTCCCATAGGTTTTGGACCAATGTGTTTTCATTTTGGTTGGTCTCCAAAAATTGTGTGATCTCCTTCTTAATTACCTGGTTTACCCAATCATTCTTAAGCTGGATGGTTCTTAGTTTCCAAGTGTTTGAATTTCTTCCAAATTTTTCCTTGTGATTGAGTTCCAGTTTCAAAACATTGTGGTCTGAGAATAGGGAATAATCTCAGTCTTTTGGTATCAGTTGAGACCTGTTTTGTGACCCGGTATATGGTCTGTTCTGGAGAAAGTTCCAAGTGCATTTGAAAAGAATGAGTATTCTGTTGTTCTGGAGTGTAGTCTTCTGTATATATATTTGAGGTCCATCTGGTCCAGTATGTCATTCAAAGCTCTTCTTTCTTTGTTGATTTTCTGCTTAGGTGGTCTGTCTATTGCTGAGAGCAGAGTGTGGAGGTCCCCTACTATTAACGTTTTATTATCTATATGTCTCTTTATCCTGGTTAAGAGTTGGCTTGTGTATCTAGCTGCTCCCCTGTTGGGGGCATAGATGTTTATAATTGTTATACCCACTTGTTGGATACATCCTTTAAGAATAGTATAGTGTCCTTCTGTATCTCTAACTACAGTCTTTTTTTTTTTCTCTAACTACAGTCTTTAGTTTAAAATATAATCTATCTGATATGAGAATTGCTACTGCAGCTTTCTTTTGAGGTCCTTTGGCANCTCTAACTTCAGTCTTTAGTTTAAAATATAATCTATCTGATATGAGAATTGCTACTGCAGCTTTCTTTTGAGGTCCATTGGCATGAAAAATGGTTTTCCATCCCTTCACTTTCAGTCTGGATGTATCTTNTCTCTAACTACAGTCTTTAGTTTAAAATATAATCTATCTGATATGAGAATTGCTACTGCAGCTTTCTTTTGAGGTCCTTTGGCATGAAAAATGGTTTTCCATCCCTTCACTTTCAGTCTGGATGTATCTTAAGTTTCAAAATGAGTCTCTTGTAGACAGCAAATGGATGGGTCATGTCTTTTTAACCAATCTGCAACCCTGTGGCATTTTATGGGAGCATTTAGGCCATTCACATTGAGAGTGATAATTGAGAGATATGATTTTAATAATGTCATGCTGCCTGTGAAGTCTTTGTTTCTATAGATTGTTAATTTCTGTTCTGTATCACTCTTGGGGTCTTTTTACTTTTATAGAACACCCCTTAATATCTCATGTAGGGCTGGTTTGGTGGTTACGAATTCCTTCGGTTTCTGGCAGTCTTGGAAGGTCCTTGTCTCTCCATCAGTTCTGACTGACAGTCTTGCTGGATAAAGGATCCTTAGCTGCATGTTCTTCTCAGATAGAGCTTTGAAAATACCCTGCCAACCCTTCCTAGCTGCCAGGTCTCTGTAGACAGGTCTGACATTATTCTAATATTTTTCCCTCTGTACGTAAGGATTTTCTTTCCCCTGGCCGCTTTCAATACTTTATACTTGGATGTAATATTCGCACATTGCACTATGACGTGATATGGTGTAGGCCTGTTCTCATGATCTTGGGCGGGGTCCTCTCTGCCTCTTGGACACAAATGCTTGTTTCCTTTGCCAGATTAGGGAAGTTCTCAGGTACAATTTGTTCAAATATCTCTTGTAGACCTCTCTCTTTCTCTACCCCCTTGGGTATGCCGATGATTCTGACATTGGAACATTTCATTGAGTCAGTAATCTCCCATAATCTACATTCTTGGGATTGGATTTTTTTGAGCCAGATTTCCATTTTAACTTTCTCTTCTACCATCCCATCCTTCAGTTCACTAATTTGTTCTTCTGCCTCATTTACCCTGGCCGTCAGAGTNCATAATCTACATTCTTGGGATTGGATTTTTTTGAGCCAGATTTCCATTTTAATTTTCTCTTCTACCATCCCATCCTTCAGTTCACTAATTTGTTCTTCTGCCTCATTTACCCTGGCCGTCAGAGTGTCTAGTTTTGGCTGCATTTGGTTCATAGCATTTTTAATTTCTGCCAGATTCGCTCTCATTTGTGCCCTTAGAGATTCTATATTCTCGTTAATATTTTCGTTAGTATTTTTTTTCAAGTGTACACATCATCTTGACCATTTTTATTCTGAACTCCATTTCTGACAATTTGGTTATATCCATATCCATCATTTTTGTGTCAGAGGCCACAGTCTCTGTCTCCTTTCTTTGCTGAGGGTTTCTCCTCATCATTCTGATGAGGAGAGGTTGTGGGAATGCATAGAGCCCAAATTATTGACCAGGACCCAGGCAGTGTGCACTTGTTTTGTAGGGACCTTAGCAATGTGGGCTTCCTGATTTTTCAAACCGCCTTCTGTGGGAGGGGCCTGCTGTGCTGATACTCAGGCAACCCTGTTTGGATAGAGTTGCCCTGTCCCCTGTGAGGGGGGATGGGGATGGGCACAATGTGAGCCGGTATTTCCGAGCTTTGGTTCTCTGGCAGCTTTCCCTGGTGGTTTTCTGTGGCTCTTCTGAGAGTCAGAGCAGCAGTGGCCGTATCCTAGCCTCCATCTCAGAGCAGAGAGATCACAGTCTGGTCTCCACTGAGCTCTCCAGGCTACTCTAACTCTGTTTCTGTCCATGCTGCTAAAAACCCCGCAGTGTCCTGGGTTGTGCGCCCCACAGCCGCTCTCTCAGCCCTCACTTCCAGGGCCGGCACGTCTCTGTCCTTTGTGCTTCTAACAGCGCCAGCCGCTCCGGTTCCTGCGCGCACTCCCGAGTTCCCTGTTTCAGTGTGGTTTGAGTGTGCGCTCTGGAGCTCTGGTTTTCAGTCTGGTCACGTGCGCACTCCCGAGCTCCGATTTCAGTCCGGTTCCAGTGAGCGCTTCAGAGCTCCTCCGGTTTTCAGTCTGGTCGCGCACACGTTCCCAGGCTCATGGTCTCAGTCCACTTTCTGCGGGTGTCGGTCTGCTAGTCTGGCCAGCTCCCCAGTGCAGGTGGCTACCGCTTCCCGATGCCCAAGCATGGCGGCTCCCTCCCTCTTCCGTTTATCTTCGATACCACTGTGCGGATTCACGGCTCCCCGCTTCATACCTCAGTACTCAACGCTGGAGGTGTTCGTTTGTAGAGATCCAGATGTATCTTCCTGCGTCTCAGGCTGATTTCATGGGTGTTCAGGATGGTCTGGTATATCCAACTTGATTCAGGGGACCAGCTGAAGAAGGGGTCCCCCTACTCCTCTGCCATCTTTTTCCTTCTCCCCAAAATTCTTTTTTTATTTGAGTATAGTTGATATGCAATGTTACATTAGTTTCAAGTGTACAACACAGTGATTCAACTTCTTTCTACCTTATGCTGTGCTCACCATAAGTGTAGTCCCCATCTGTCACCATACAATGCTATTGCAGTATCACTGACTCTGTTCCCTATGCTGGGCCTTTATTTCTGTGACTTATTCATTCCATAGCTGGAAGCCTGTACCTCCCTCTCCCCTTCACTGATTTTTCCCGATTCCCTGACCACCCCCCCTTTTCTCTGGCAACCATCACTTCTCTGGATTTATAGGTCTGATTCTGCTTTTTGTTTGTTTATTCATTTGTTTTTGTTTTTCAGATTTCACATGTAGTGAAATTATTTGTCTCTTTTAGTTAGATTTATTTCATAATACCCACTAGGTCCACCCATATTACAAATGGCAAGATCCCATCCTTTTTTATGGTTGCATAATATTCCTGTGTGTGTGTGTGTGTGTGTGTGTACACCACCTCTTCTTTATCCATTCATCTATCAATGGACACTTAGGTTGTTTCCATGTCTTGGCTATGTAAATAGTAAACATAGGGATGCATATATCTTTTTTTTTTGACCTAGTGTTTTCACTGGGTAAATACCCAGTAGAGGAATTATTGGGTTGTATGGTATTTCTATTTTTAATTTTTTTTGAAGAATCTCCATACTATTTTTCACGGTAGCTGTACCAATTTACATTTCCACATATAGAGTATCAGGGTTCCTTTTTCTCCACATCCTCTCCAACACTTGCTATTTCTTTTTTTTAATCTAGTCATTCTCAGAGGTATGAGGTCATATCTTATGATTTTGATTTGCATTTCCCTGGTGATTAGTGATGTTGAACATCTTTTCATGTATCTAAAGTATGTCTTTGGAAAAATGTCTATTCAGGTCCTCTGCCCATTTTTTAATTGGATTTTTTTTTTTTGGATTGACTTATATAAATTCTTTATTTTGGATATTAACCCCTTATCAGACATGTCATTTGTAAATATCTTCTCCCAATCAGCAGCTTGCCTTTTTATATTGTTGACGCTTTCCTTTGTGGTGCAAAAAATTTTTTTATTTTGACATAGTCTCAGCAGTTTATTTTTGCTTATGTTTCCCTTGCCTTAAGAGACATATTTAGAAAAATGTTGTTATAGCCAATGTCGGAGAAATTACTGCTTGTGTTTTCTTCCACAGTCTTTATGGTTTCAGGTCTCACATTTAGGTCTTTAATCCATTTTGAATTTATTTTTGTGTATGGTATTAGATAGTGGTCCATTTTCATTCTTTTGCATGTAGCTGTCCAGTTTTTCCAGCACCATTTATTGAAAAGACTGTCTTTTCCCTGTTGTATATTTTTGTCTCCTTTGTCATAGGTTAATCGACCATATAATCATGGGTTTATTTCTGAGCTCTTTATTCTTTTCCATTGATCTCTATGTCTGTTGTGCCAGTACCATACTGTTTTGATTACTGCAGCTTTGTAATACATCTTGAAATCTGGAATTGTGGTATCTCCAGCTTTGTTTTTCTTGCTCAGGATTGTTTTGGCTATTTGGGGTCTTTTGTGGTTCCATGTGAATTTTGGTGTCATTTGTTCTAGTTCTGTGACAGAAGCTGTTGGCATTTTGATAGGGATTGCATTGGATCTATAAATTCCTTTGGGTAGTATGGACACTTTAGCAATATTGATTTTTCCAGTCCATGAATATGGAATATTTTTCCATTTGTTTGTGTCATCTTCAGTTTTTTTAATCACTGTTTTATAGTCCTCAGGGTACAGATCTTTTACCTCCTTGGCTAAACTTATTTCTAAGTATTTCTTTTTGGTGCAATTATAAATGGAATTGTTTTCTTAATTTCTCTTTCTGCTATTTCATTATTAATGTGTAGAAACAGGAGTTTATATTTTTACTTTAGGTCATTGTAGAGTCATTAGAAAGTTGAACTAGGGAAGTGATATGATCTGTTCTCCGTTTAAATGTGAACTTGCACTGGAAGGGATTCACATACTCATTTGCTTTCACTGGTCATGTAGTGTAAAGAATGTAGCAGACTTATGTAAACAAAATGATATTGAAACTGCATTGATAAATGGCAACTCGCCTTTGGCCTAAGTGTTAGGAGACAATGAAGGGGGGGCTGGCAAACAAACCAGGAGGGCATAGGCCCTGTGTCAACAGCCATAGCCTCATTGAACCCCACCAAGTTTAAGCCAAATAGAATTATATGGCAGTGTTGCCAGGCCTTTTAATTTTTGAAGAGAAGCCAGAAATCCAAATTGTTTTGTTAAACTTTTCAATCCATAAGTATTAGCAACTAATGTAAGTAGTTTTTAAAAATACTGTGGGGTGAAACAGAACAGGCTTCCAGGTAGGCTAGGCTTCCAGAAATGACAGTTTGCAATCTCTGGATTAGGTTGATCGCAGTGGGGATGTAGAGAAACAGATGGGTTTGAGAGATATTTTGGAAGTAGTAACAACAAACATGGTGATAGAGTAGATGTGGAAGATACCAGAGAGGTGGGGGAGAGGGAAGCCTCGCTCTTGACACTGGATTTCTGGCTTGAACAATTGGGTGAATAGTGGTCCATTTACGGAGATCAGGCTGTCTAGGGAAGGCACATTGTCAGTGCAGGAGCACCAAATGTTTGGTATTGAGAGCTTTTGGGTTTGAGATGCCTTGAGTCATCCAAATGGAGATTTCCAGAGAGAGTTGGATGTAAAGGACTGGCACATGGAAAACTGACTTGATTGAAGGTACGAATTGGGAGTTCCTGACATAGAGTTGAGTTGAAGCTATGGGAGATGGGCTCAGCTAGGGTGAAGGGTTGAGAGTAGATGGTGTGTGTCTAGCCTGAGAGTCACAACTGTTACTTTGATAATCGTCTCTGCTTTCTGTACTCTTCTCCATATAAACTTATGGGTTAGACAGGTAATTAAATTTATATATTTACTGCTTGAGAAAATAAATATTGTTTTTATCTTTTTAGTAAGTGTAACAGTGATTCTAGGAACCTCAGGAATTCAAACTCACAAGGAAGAGTTACTCATATACAAGCAGAAAAAAATGGCTGGTTTTATATTAAAATTGCTAGAAGAGAGGAAAAAAGCAGCATTTTGACTAACTTTTAGTATGAGATTTCAGGGTGCAGGCCAATCCCAGAATGAAAATTTTATAGTCACCCCCTGTGTTTATGCTTCACTTTATAAAATTCCATCCTGTTTGAATTCTTCCCTCCTTCCTGTTCTTCCTCCCACCTTCCTCAAATATTTGAGCACCTACTACATGCAAAAGCATTATATAAGATACATAACGTAATAGTCAAAACAAAAAACTAAAGAAACATGAAACTTACTATCTATTATCAGGAATAATATATGTTTGAACATTCTATTATCCTGACCCTCATTTTTAAAAATTTTCATGCTTTTTATATGGGAGGGGGTAGCGTGGGAGGCCTAAAAATAAAAACCAGAATAAATACGAATGATATACATTTCACTTTTGGAGTCTTTCGCCTGAGACTACCAGAAACATAGTCATTAAGTTTCTATAATTTACCATTTCACCTGTGTGCAACATTAAAACAGCTATTGTGTTTTCTTGGCTTGCTGTCCTTCTGATCAAGCTGTGAATGTATGTGAAAGAAAAGGGCCCTGCTCAGTACAGACCATGTGAGGGTGATGCCGTGTGCAGAGTATTGCCACTTGAGCATTAGGCATCTTAGAACACAGCAGGAGAAAGAGATCACAGCTCTGTTCTGCTTTGGAGTTAAATTCAGAGTAGTAATTTTATTTTTAAAAAATTTATCCTTAAACCTTTAGATATCTCAACATTCACTTCCAGTGAAGCACTCCCAGAGCTCTCCTGCTAGTTGGTCCAAGCTTTGGTGTCCAGAGATAGCAGTGTTTTCTTGGGTTAGACTTTTGATTTTATAAATCCTTATAAAGTTGGCCGTTTAGGTTGACCTTCAGATATAAGGCATACTGCTTTTGTTTAGTGCTTAAAAAAAAAAAAAAAAGAACAAAAAGTGATTCTGAACAGAGCCTGGCTTTTCTTTTTGTTAGAATTTTGTATCTGCTTTTATGCCATATGAGCGCCCGGAGGCATCTTAAGATGGACATGATTTTATAAATCTTAAATAAAAAATAAATGCCTTATAGGTTTGGGGTTTGCAAGTGTGTACCATGCTGTAGGTCAGTGAGTCTGTTGTAATACAATAAGGTTTATTGTAATACAAACCAATTTATCAAAAATATGGTCATGGATTACTAGCCTAATCCATAAAATGGGCCCCACTGTGGAGCATTCCATATTAATTTATTATATCTTCACTATGTATAGTATTATTACTTAGCACTTACTAAATGCCCCCAAACAAAAAGCTCTTTGGCACATTGGCACAGGAGCAAGGTAGAGGAATGGAAGTTCTGCTTCTCTGCAGTCTTCCTATTCTGATGCCCATGCCCCTACCATACTATTGATTCCCAAACCATTTCAATCCAATTTAAAATTTGCTCATGATTCATGTGCCCTGTTCATCATAGGTATTAATAAAGAAACTTAACTTTTAAGAGGAAAGCCCTAATACCCTCCATATCCCTCCCTTCAATCTGTAGGAAAACTTTAAGACTGGCAGTGCAACCACCGAGGGGTCTCTAGATATATTTATTTCTCTTAGCTTGTGCACTCTAATATAGCACAGATTTTTTCTTTAGTACGATCTCTAGGAGTCTAATTCCATACAGAGCTTAATACAGAATCATGCTTTAAAATATTTTATTTTTAATACCTGTAGTCAAATCTCATTTATCTTTTATAATTGCTATGCTTTCCATTTTATTTGTGGTGAATTGTTATGGCCGTGTTGAATTGGTCCAGTTTTCAGTTATGCTCCCTTCATTTGGCTTGGACGCAGGAAGCACAAGTCATTTTTCATATTATCCTGAGAAAAAGATAATCAAATAAATCTCTTTAAAAAATTAATAGATGTTTCAAAGCCAACTAGAAGTGATTTGCAGATTGGTTTTGATCATCTGTGCTTCTGCCTTCAGTTAACATAAATAATCAAAAGTTGGCCGTGGCACAGTGTAATTCTCGAACGGAGCAGTGGTCACCTGGTAATAAATACTTTCAAGACTGGCCATCTGTCCTAAAGGAATTCAGACACCAGAGTCTCAGATTCTTTACTTTACTTCTACCCATCTTGGAAATTAGTGTTAATCCTAGTTAGAGGAATAAATACATTTAAATAAGGCTGAAGTTGATAATATTTGTTTCAACTGAATTACAAAAAGTTAATATTACATTAGCTGTTGATACTGTTGATATTAATAAACGTGGTGCAAGTGATTAAAAGTTTGGTAAACAAAGGGCTGAAGACTTAGTAAATTTTGATTAAAAAACTGATGGAGATAATAATTTGGGGCTATTGAAATTACTCCTGCTTATATATAAGAAATGTTTAAAAAAGCGTTATGTAGATAACACCTGTCACTCCTAAAACGTATTTGCATTTCAGCTTTAAAGTCAGAATGAATACTTTTACCATTTCTCCCACTTCCTCCCACTCCCATTTGCTTCTTATTGTTAGTATTGACAATGCATGTGCTCGTAACAAACCCGTTAATTTCCCCGAAGTAATGTGTAATTTTCTCGTCTTCTGGGTTTAATACGGTGGACTCAGCCATTACTTTTTTATCTTAAGAAACCAATGAATTCCTAGTATTGAGTGTGTAGGAATAGATTCACTCAGGTGACTTTTCCTGCCAAATTAGTACCTCATTACTGTGAATTTGCGAAGGCTGGTTGGGGGTTCTAATAGGCAACTCTGATGTTTAATTTTACCAGTATCTGTATCAGTAAGGGCACAGATTAAGCTATTCTGTCCAAGAGACTCAAAGACTTTGATAAAAATAGAAAGTTACTTTTTTGTCACTTAACAGTCTAGGGCCCGCAGGCATGCTCTCTCTCATAACCTTACCGGACCCAGGCTGCCGAGGTGGCTCTGCCGTCTTCAGATGTGACTTCCATGGTTCCTCTGGTGGATTCATGATAGCAGAGGAGTGCATGCCCAGTGTATTAAGACCAGGGCTTGGAAATGTTAGTCATCATTTCCACTCACAACCTGTTGGTGAGAACTTCATTTCTGGCCACACCAATTGGCAAGGGAAGCTGGGAAATGGAACCTCAGTTGGTTAGCCAAGTGCCAGCTAAAATTTGCCAAAGCAGGAGAACAAGTTTTAGAGGCCTGCCACTCCATCTTATATCTAATATTTTCTTTGTTCATAACATAAAATTCAATGTCGTATTGTCAGTACGTGGTAGTTAAAGTGAAGCAGTTTGCCTAACTCTCCCTCATCTCTACATCTCAAAAAGAATAGAAAAAGAAATAAAGAGAAATGCTTGCCCTTGTGTTAAATGGAAGATTAACCTGCTACATTAGATCTGCAGAATCAGCAGAAATGGATAGAATTGCTCTGTGCCCTGCAGGAGTCTTTGATAATCTGTGTGTATTTACATACCCCTCCCTCAAAAAAATGTCAGTCAGGAGGACTGTTGGCCGCTTGTGAAAGGATAGGAAAAGGAAATTCACCGAGCCAAATTCCAGGAGAGTATATCCAAACACTTTATAGGGGAGTAGTTGTTTCTAGTCCCAAAAGTAGGGGTGTTGTCTGATGCCTTTGTTCATTTGAATCCTAACTTTGTTTTTGGGAGAAATACAGACTCCCCAGGCACCTTCCTGAGCCCCATGCCATTCTCTCTACACAGAGAAAATGCATCGATCATGCAATCTATAAATATTTCTGATTTCTAGGGTAGTGATTTCTCATGATTAAAAAGAAGTGGTTGGAAATCATGGTGATCTATTCCTCCTTCTCTCAGAAATTAGTCTCTGGTTACCGTTTTGACTAATATTGAAGTGGTTTAACTACAGGAATGGAATGTGCTGATCATGCCAGTATGTAGTCTTTCACCCATGTGACGAGGTATTTTTTATTGTAAATGAATAAATCAGTCTAGTGCCTACTTCAATCTTAAGGAATTTTACCAAGGGTGAGTCCATTTCTAAGGGCTTGATCACCCAGATGTTGACAAGATAGTCGGGTTTAGCTGGATTTCCCTTGTTTGATACCTCCCCCAGGAGGAAATGACTTATTCTGATCTTTGTTAGCTCATGTCATCTTCATGAGTCATGAGAAGTTTAGCTAGAGGACAGAGACTACATCTTTGTGGTTTTATTATATAATGTTGATCAGGTAAGAGTGGCTTTAAGAAGGAATGAAGTTTTTGTCTAAATGCCACCAAAATGAGTATCAGCTGTGCCAAAATGAGAACTAGTTTCTGAATGGATAGAACTAAGTAACCCCATATTATATAGTCAGTGTGTACATTTTTCAGAAGACTCATAATGTTGGACTTACTGGAATGCAGGTCTGCATAAAAATTGTGTTCTACAGGAAGCAACTTAGATAATTTTGTGGTCAAGGTAGCTCATCCATTTATTAAATAAACATTGATTTGAATCTTGCTATATGTTCACCATTCTAATAATGATCCATTTCTCTACTTTCAGGCAAGATTACTCAGTTTTTTCTAGGCGTCTATCTATCTTTCTTTCTTTCTTTTAGAGAGGAAGAGGGGCAGAGGGAGAGAGAGAATCTTTTTTTTTTTTTAAAGATTTTATTTATTTATTTGACAGAGAAAAAGCCAGCTAGAGAGGGAACACAAGCAGGGGGAGTGGGAGAGGAAGAAGCAGGCTCCCATTGGAGGAGCCTGATGCAGGGCTCGATCCCAGAACCCTGGGATCACGCCCTGAGCCGAAGGCAGACGCTTAACGGACTGAGCCACCCAGGCGCCCCGAGAGAGAGAATCTTAAGCAGCCTCCACACAGAGCATGGAGCCCAGTGCCAGGGCTTGATCTCACACCCTGAGATCGTGACCTGAGCAGAAATCTGAGCAGATGCTTAACCAACTGAGCCATCCAGGCATCCCAACATTTTTTTATTCTTGAGGATCCTAAGAAGAGAAATTCCTTAGCCTGTCTTACAACATTTTGTAATATATAACCATTAAAAGGTTTTCTCCCCCCAATATTCCATAATTACGGATTGTTCTGTCATCTGGAAATGGAAACTCAGGCAATAATCAGCTTTCTTCTAATAAACCTTCTATACTTGGAAATGGTTTGAAGTCATCCCCCTCTGCCCAGATTTTTAAATTTTAGCTAGCTACTCTTACTTCTGACACTTTCTTATATTTTTTACTTAATAAATCTATAAATTAATATTTATTGATAGTGATTAGTAACAGGAGAAATCTTAGTAGCGAAGGTTCACCCCTTGCTTTCTAAGTGGTGTGACTGGGGAGAAAAGACATAAGTCTGTCTTGTCACCTTCTAATTGAAGAGATGTCTCAAAGCTGCTTATTGACGGACAGCATGATCTAGGCAAAAATGGTAAAGGATTCCAGATAAACAGAATAAAGCAGTTTAAAAACAACAACTTTGGAGCCACATTACCTTGGTGTGAATTGTGGGCCTGCCACTCACAAGCTATATGTTTGGACGGTTGCTTAGCTTTCCTGTGCCTCAGTTTCCCTGATGGTTAAATACAGATAGTAATAGTAGCCACCTTATAGCATTGTGAGATTTAAATTCAATTAGTTAATACATAGAGAAAGTGTTTAGGACCGTGCCTGGTACACACTAAGCATGATGTGTAGCAATAATAACGGGAGTAAAAACATTCTAGACCAAAATGCTGTTGGAAGATTTTGTGGTGGATTAAGCTGAAGATTTAAAGGACAGACAGAATTTGGATAATCTCAGAAGAGGGGAGAGCCCTGTGCCGGCAAGGCGGGGAGACTGCACGATATGGACAGGGCACGACTGGACTGGCTTGGTTGGGACAGAGTTGAGTTGTCTGCAACGTGAGGATTTGAGTGCTGGCCAGCAAGGCAGACTTATACCCAACTCTGAGACTTTCAGTGTATTGTCAGGAGTTTGGATTTAATCCTTGTAGTGGGTAGGGTACAAGGATATTTTAATTTTGATATGAGGTAGTTTGCTGGATTGGTGGAGATAGGTGGCAAGAGTGGTAGCTGGTGACATTATAGCCATCGCTCAGACTTGAACTGGAGTGGGCACAGTGAAAATGGAGAGAAGAGATGTCTGCAAGAGGCATTGTCATGGACAATTGAAAGGCTTTGCCTGCCTTTAGCTTTTGAGCGGTTTCCTCCTGCCTAGTATGTGCTCTTCCCTCACTTGGTATTTTTAAGTATAGAGGGGAAGTCAGAATAAGAAGCAGTCTGTGGAGGGAATATCAGATTTTTTTGGACATGCTTAGATTGAAAGTTGGAAATGTCTGACAGGCAGTTGGAAATGAAGGATGGAAACTTGGGAGAGAAGTCAAGGCTGGAGGTAGAAATATGGCAGTCGTCTCCTTGAGACTAATATTTGAAGCCATGGGGGAAAAGTCAAGATCTTTAAGAGAGAAAACAGGAAAAGCTAGGCCAACTCCTTGAGGAACATCTGGTTTAAGGGAATGAGAGAAAGCAGCCAAAGAATTGGAAGAAAACCAAAATGGTGTGAACGGTTTACATTGAAGGAGAGTTTGTAAACAGAGCGCACAATCAACAGTGTCAGAGGCTGCAGAACAGGAGGAGACCTGAAGTTGTTATTGAATCTGGCAATAAGGAGACTGTTCCTAATCTTGCTAAGTGAAGTTTCAGGAGAGTACAAGAAGCCAGATTTGGGGAGTTTTACCTGTGAAGTGTGGATGCGAAAGGAAGAAGAAATATAGGGTGGCTCTGTTAGGTTCAAGTTAAGATTTTTTTCAAAAAACGGTAGATGTGTCCATTTTTAGGCAGAGAGAGAGAAGCCGGTGGAAAAGGAGAGATTAAAGATTTGGGGGAAGGTGGTGACCTGGCAAGGAGCTGGAGTAGATGGGGAGGCCAGAGTGGAGCCTGTGGGCTTAGCCTCACAGAGGAGGAGGCCCAAACTCTTGGGCAGTGGCAGGGGATCTGTGCCTCAGACAGGGCTGGACACCCCACAGGCATTTGGAAACAGCACGTAAAAGGAAGAAGGCAGGCCAGTTGTAAAAACAGATATTCAGAAATAGGAGGTGAAAACGAGTGAGTTGATAATGCCTGATGTGTTAAATTCTATTAAGGTAAGAGCCACGATCATCAGACACGATATTCGTGAGGGTGTTAATGATGGGTAGCACCTACCGTCAGTTGAGCACCAGTCTATGTGTTTTACATATGCTGTCTCAGTTATTTCTCAAACATACCTGTTATGTTAACTTACTTTGGAATATTTGTCAACATTTAGAACATTTATGGTGGGAATGGTGCCTGGGAAGCAAGCTGTAAGGTGTGTTTTTTTACAATCTTTAATAGCAGTGAATTTTTTAAAAAGTAGCTTATTTTTTGATTATTCTAAAAGTAATATATGCTTATTGAAGAAAATTTAGAAAATAAAAGTACACATTTAAACAAAATAATCCTAAACCCACAGGTAACCTCTGTTGACAATTTTGTATATTTTTGTGAATCTTTTTTCTAAGCTTATTTTTCTTTTAATAAAATTGTATCAATTTGTGTATACACAATTATATATAGTTCTATATACGTATACATATAGTTTTGTGGGGTTTTCATTTAAAATTTTATTGGGAGTATTATTTCATGTCATCAAATATACCATCAACATTTCACCATTTTCTTTTGTCGAACAATTGGGTCATTGCTGTATTTTGTTCTTATAAATAAGGTTACACTGACCATCTTTCTTTGTCTACAGTTCTTATTATTACCTTAGGCTAGTGTATTAGTCAGAACTGCTTGGTATGTAAGTGATAGGAAACCACCTTGAACTAGCTTAGGCAGAAACAATGTTTGGCTTGGATATAACTGCTGAACTACCAGGGATGCAGCTGGGCCCCAGGGGTAGCCGGAGCCAGGGGCAACTCAGACTCCTCAAAGCCCTCCCTGCTCATTCCTGGTTCTCTCTGCATGTTTGCTTTCTGAAACAATTCCCCCCCCCCCAATACCTTGGGAAACGAGACCACAGATAGCTCCTGGGCCATAGCTCACAGCATTGGCCACAGAGTGGGACCACAGTTTGCTTTTCCCAAAAGAATTGTATTGTAAAATTTTCAAACGAAAAGACTTACTATACAAGTATGTTACTGTATTTGCTTTATCACATATCTGTCAATCCCGTTATCCAGTAATACATCTTTTAAAAATACATTTCAAAGTCAGTTACAGACATCAGTACACTTCCTTCTAAGTACTTCAAGATCATATCATTAACTTTGAGTTCAATATTTATTTACATTTTTTCTTCTGATGTAAAACTTGCATATAAAGAAATGCACAGATTTTAAGTTAAATTTGCTGACTTTTGACAAATCCATACACCTGTGAAACTCATACCCTTATGGTGCTCACTTTTTATGATCTTAAGATTTAAAAAATCCCAGGAAATTGCTCTGACTAGCCTATTTTGGGTCCGGTGCCCCTTCCTGAGCTCACATAGTTAGGGTGAAGGAGGCAGCATTTCCCACATGCAAAGGATGCTGGACGGATAGAACCATAGATATCTGCAGGAGAGAGCTTTCTGCAAGTTGAATTACGCTAATTGAATTTAGACAGCATGCCTTTATGCTATGTAAAAGCATGTATATTGGTTTCTTTTCCTTTAGAAAGCTGCCTCTAATGCCCCAGAGTAATGATTTCTTAATTCTGCGTATTTGTGCTTCATCATTTTTTTTCTTTAATTGATATATCATGTATTTTATATGTCTTAGAAAATAGATTGTGAGCTCTTGAGGGCAGAGACAGTTGTTTTTCAAATCTAACGTTACTGTTTGTATAATGGCATGTGATGGTAGGTACTCAGATTCTTGTCCAACCAGCCAGGTCCTTTATGCATCCGTGAAGATGCTTTTAACTGCAGTAGTAGGAAACCTTGATCGAAAGAAGATTAAATAACAATTTACCTTATGTAATAAGTGCAGAGATTGGCCAGCTTCAGGGTTAGTTAATTTGTGGCTTCACAATATTGTCGAGGACCTAAGATTTTCTGTCTTTAGTCTCTCATTGCTTTCAGTCATCATTGTTATGTCAGCTTTGGCTCCTAAAAGACCAGGTATCACATCCAGGTGCAATAATATCTATTTCTTCCTGTCCCTCAAAAGAGCTAAGAAACCTTTCCAGAAGCCCACTAGCAGACCTCCACATATCATTGGCTAGAACTAGTTGAAATCATCAACTCCAGATCAGTCATTGGTGAAGGTAATGGAACCATGGTGCTATCTGATCAAGATTTACCTCTGGATAGAGCTGTCCTCCCCTTTTCACCTGAGGGGGACGTGGACACTGATATAGTCAGGACTCTACAAGAAAGAAAGAAGGAAGGAAAGTTGAATAGGCAACAAATATAGTGTAATTTGACAGCATTATTTCTTAATGAAAATGCCTGATCTTGTCCTCTGAAGTTGGTGGTGGGGGAGCACATGGAAGAAATTCTGTGTTTGACTCTTGTTGCTATCTGAATGCTTTCTTAGTCAGGGACATTTGAGACTGTTTTGGCCCTGGCCTTTTAGGTTTTAGGTGCCTAGTTCCCCCCCCCCCCCGGATTTATCAGTGTTTGACACTTAGTATGTCTTGGAAATGTGCATTTTAATTGTTTCTTATTAATTTCACCTGGAATTAATTCCTGTAAGCCTAATGTCGAAGCCTGGGTTTCAGGAAAACAGAGCCTGAGGCAAGGATTAAAGTGTTGATGCTTTTTTTGAGAGGTGTAGATCCAGGTCTGCAAGAGTAAGGGCAAAAGGAAGAGAAGCAAGGAAGGATGCAAAGAAGTGGATTTGATGTATTGTCAAGCTAGCTCTTGCTTCTCAAGAAGCTATGAAGAGACATAGCAGGTCACTGAGCAGCCACATTCACTTGCCAACAGGATTTCTCTGAAAGGGTAGCAAGTTGGAATTATACGTGGAGTATAGTCCTAGGAAAAGATAAAGGGAAGTACGAACCTATCTGGTTCGCTCCTGTCTCCTGTTCCTAGTTGTTGGAGGTTTATCCCCTGAGCAGCTGACTCCTCTGCACTCCCAAGTCGTATCATCCAGGCCCTTTGTGGCTACTCAGGATGATAGATCCCATGCCGTGCAGTGTGGCATTTCATCCAGGTCCAAAAGTGACTTGGATGAGGCATCAGCTGAGTGGGGAGGTGGCAGGAGGGAGAGAGAGGTGGTTGCAGGTATCTGAGAAAGTATGCAGGTTTGTGTCCCAATATTCCTGAGAAGACTGAAGTTGAACTTAACTTGTTATAGCATTACAGCAGTCCCTACCCAGCCCCTCCCCTCCACCCTTATCCGTAGTTTCGCTTTCCACGTTTTCAGTTACCTGTAGTCAGAAGCAGTCTGGAAGCAGATAATCCTTCTGACATATCATCATCAGAAAACCAGCAGTAGCCTAAAGCTATGTCACAATGCCCATGTCATTCCCCTCACTTCATCTCATCACATGGGCATTTTATCATCTCACGTCACCACAAGATGAGAGGTAAGTAGAGTACAATAAGGTATTTTGAGAGAGAGGGACCACATTCACATAACTTCCATAACAATATATTGTTATAATTGTTCTATTTTGTTATTAGCTATTGTTGTTAATTTCTTACTGTGCCTGATTTATAAGTTAAACTTTATCATAGGTATCGTGTGTGTATGTATGTATAGAAAAAAACAGTGTATATAGGGCCCAATTCTATCTGTGGTTTGTGGCATCCACTGGGATCTGTGGGTCCCCCCACAGATAAGGGGGGACCACTGTACTTTGGTTTTTAATTAGTTGTAAGCATACTAGTTTCAGAAAGTGAGCCAGAAACTGCTTTTGTCTCCTAGGCTATAAAGTTTAAGATAATCACCTTATGAAATGTGTCACTTGTCTCTGGTCTGGGAATCTCTTTAAGAAGTGTTGGCGGTGTTCCAGAGCTCACCATTCAGGTTGTTTGTTGTGGATCTAGGTCAACATCGACTTCTTCATAGTCATCCTAAAATATGACTGAGACTGAACGGAGTGGCTCTCGGCATCCTGAGATTGTTTAGTCTTTCCGAGTTTATCAAGATTGATGGGCTCTTTGGAACTCTAGACACTTGGAAATCCTCTAAGTATTGGCTTTGAATTCTGAAAGTTCTTACAAGGCCACCTTCCTTTCAGAGAGCAATTTTTGCTTTTTATTCAGAGTACAGAGAGAAAATCGTATTGAATTGGTGAAAGAAGAGGCTCAATCTGATGGAAGAAAGGAAAGAATGTCTTTTCTGAGTTGGTTTGGTTTTTGCATTCTTCATGTGTTTCTTCCATTTTCTTGGGCAAAGATCTCTTTGTTTTTTTCCATTAGTGTACTTTACTCAGATCACTGTGTCTGCTTAATAGGTATTACAGAGTGATGGTAGCTGTTTTTGTGTGGGAGATTAAAGGATGAGCTTGTCAGAGATGAATGTTAATTGGGTGCATCTAATAAGCCCGAGGAGACTTCCTGCTTCTGTGTCGTCATAGAACTAAGGCAGAGCAGTTGGACATTCTCAATATGTCTCTAGCTGAGTGCTCTTGACCCATTCTGAATTGCCTACAGTGGGCGGTGGCCCTGGCATGACACTGGGAGGCCACGTAGCCCTGGAAGCCACATTGAAAGCTTGAGAATCCTTCACCAGCCTTTGGTCTGTGCTGTCCAGATTTTGGAAAGTGTTCTGAAAGGATTTGTGTTTTTTCACCAGGCTTTTATGTCTAGACTTACCCTAGGGATATAAAGTCACATTAGGTGTGCTAGCATTAAAACATGGTTCTGCGTGTATCTGGTGAGTGGGCCTTCTCCTATTTTAAAAAATTCATGGAATGACTATTACTTGCTTAATTTAAGATAATTTTGAAAATAAAAAGTCCCCCCCCGCCCCCATTTTCTAGTCCAGTGAAGATGTTTGCCTTTCTCTTCTGTTCACCTTGGACACTTGTTACCAGCCATGAAGCTACTTGGAGGGCTGATTTTAGGTGAGATATTTTCTTCTTTTTGAGGCTCTACTTATGAGCTAGAATCATAAAAATTCAAGAATTGTGCCAAATGTTCTTTTGTTGATGACTGTGATTTAGTCTGTTATGTAACCGTAATGTATAATTTACACATCCTGAAGATCATGTCTCTGTGCAGAGTGACTATATTTAACCCTCACTTCTTTGGAAAAAGAGAACATTACCAATTATCTTTGAAACTATATTTGTGAGACAATGCATATTGATCCACCCTCTGTCTCCATTTTTAATTTTTGGTGCATTAAGTAGTACTTTATGATTTATTCTATGCTTTTCATGTATAAAGACTCAAAGGGGAGAGAGCTGAGCAGCTGATGACTATATCTTGAGGTCCCCACTGCTTATATTATCTAAATCAAGAACAACAGATATAATATCCCTGTCATCTCTATTAATACGCAGGTCCAGAGAGAACAAAGGGTAAATTTCTTTCTACTCTTACCTTTTAGTGGTAGAAGTGGAGTGGAGAGAGAGCATATTGAAATACTTAATGGTGAACGATTCTACACTTAGTAGTGTGAAAATAACACTTCCTGTTTCTATTTTGTGGTGCCACTTAGTGCCTGTGTCACTTGTGAGGTTTTTGAGAAAGAAAATAGTTAATGTTGATGTTCTTGTATCTTAACCTTTGTAAGTTAAATCCAGTTTTAAGTTCAGATTCCATAATGGTGTCTTGTAAACAAATTCGCTTATTTACCACCCAACATTTTTGCCTCATTGCCCTGCCGCAGGCTCCGTTTATATGAAGTTGTCATGATGTAAGAGGAAATGTTGACTCTGTTCACATAGGAGAGTGTTCCCTTAAGAAAGAAAGTCTTGAATAAGAAAATGATGTTCTCATTAAATCAGCTTTTTAAGAGTAGGTGGGAGGAATTGCTATCGATCTAATGGATTTAATAGTTCATATACAAAGTCTGCGGAATAGAAGCAATATTCTGCAGCTGAGTAACTGTAGATTAATCCATCTTCAGACAGAATTCTGGAAGCATCTGTAAAACTAGAAAATTACTTTTTCTTTCCTTTTTTCAGGCACAACTGGACTAAATGTATTTCCCAAATACTTTAGAATTAAATTATATCCACATAAGTAGATCTAGTAAAAATTATACGAAAAATTGAAATAAAATCATAAAATATAAATGTTAGGTTCCTCTTGGCTACGTTTGCTGTGGTGCCAGTTTGTTTGGAAGGGCTGCAGTGTTGAAGGGTAACCAGAGGTCACTGGTAGAAAGCCTTTCTCTGTTAGGTGGTTCTCTAATAGCTAGTGGTGGTCTATTTTAGTTTGGTTGGATGAAGTAGTCCTTTTAAGGTGGGTGGTGAAATCAGACATTTAAGCTTCTCTTCATGCTCTCCCTTTGACCCTTTTAAACCTTTTTCTTTTATTCCACTCACTGAAAGCCCATCACCAAGCCCTCCTTCTCTGTCACGGAAGGCCAGCCATTCCCTTTCCCCTTTCCTCCCTAACCTTTAATGAGTGGTTGGTTCTGTGAAGATATGGGGGCTCCCAGGACATGTGAGACTTTGGATAGGTGTAAGTGACATTCAGTGGATGGAAGTGAGGTGTCGCTGATCGTGTTCATGCTTCACGTTCATATAAACTATGTATTCCATTCATGCTTAACAGCTACAGGAAAGTCCATTTGGGTAGCGCATACCGTTTGAAGGTTCTCGAGGAAGTAAAAGGTAGAATAATAATAGTATTAACAACTACAACTCTGTGTGTCAGACATGAAGAATTGCAGAAGGAAGTGGGACATTTGATACATGTACAACTGAAAGAAGGATAGACCGGCATCAGGAGTAAGAACGGTATGGTGTACTCCTAAAGAGTACCGCGGCCTGGACAACACTGTGCATCAGAGTTTTGTGTGGCTCTGTGTGGTAGCAGGCCGCCGTGGTTGGAGCCCTGGTTTCTTTAGCCTTAAAATCTCTGGATCCAAATCTTCACACCAGCGATTTCAATCGGGACGATGGCTGCACTGTATTACTCCAGTGCTTGCGTAGTCAGGCCGTTCTCCCTTGTGTTTCATCGTTTCCCTCCTCTGCCTCTCTCACCACTGTCGCTTTCCAGCTTGGAAACTAGAGCATATGTAGCCATCTTTATTTACCTTTGCTCTGTGCTGACATTTGCCTTCTTCTGAATGAGGTTGTCCTTTATGAGACAGCTGGCAATTTGTTTCTACAGTCAAGGCTCATATACTGTGTTTCAGAACCTGGGATATGTTACTAAGCCTTCAAAAATAAAAATATCCTCTGAATGAGCGCTGCCGTGGCGCTGATGTGCTACGGACAGCCCTCCCCGGCCTCCTCCCTACAAAACCAAAGCCACCACCTGACTGTGTCTAGTCACTTGCGTTGTACTTCTGCTTCTCTACCCCACCTCTCCCGACAGTCTCACGGTCAACAGTAGTCTGTGAGAATGACTGTAAACAGACGTGTGTGTGTGTGTCTTCATATGAGTCTCTTCTCTCCAAGCAGAATCATTCCTTCGGTTCATTTTCATGAGCTGTACTTTAAATTTGATTTTAAGATCAGCCCACAGAGCACTTTTTTCTGTTTCATTTACATCAGGGTACTTGAAAGCATCATGAGACTTTTGAAAGCACAATGGGAACACTTCTTAAAACATGCTTTTATTAAATCACCCTCATAAGAAAAATTCAATAAGCCAGATAAACCCCAAATTCCCTGGGCTTTAGTGAGGTTCAGAGTTAGGCACGGTTAAGGGTAGGATGCCATGAATTCCTCGGGATTTATACTTGGAGTGTATGGTCCAACCCAGTCAAAAAAACACTGCTTTTTGACTGGATTGTTGTTATAGCTTTGTCAATTCTGGTGTTTTTAGATGAGACATATTTTAGAACCTTGTTATTTTCACATTACATGTATCATAAACTTCAGCATTAGGCTACATGGAAATACTTAAGTCTCAACCATGTAGTGTAGTATACTAGTATATGGTGTATATAGATATAATAGTGTATCACTGTAGTAGTTAAATATGTGTGTATAGTATAGTGGTTAGTTTAAATTCTATCGGAATAGTAGTTAAACAAATTTATGTAAAGAATACTTTATAATGAACTGGGTTCATTTTTAAAATCTACCCCTTCATAGTTAAAAGCTCACTTCTTAAAGGGTAATGAGGGTATTTCCTGAAATTTGTTGAACTGTTGATTACCGCCTCTAAAAGGATTGTTTTGTTTTGTTTTGCTTTTTTATGAAAGGGTCGGGCTAAGTAGTTTACATCCCAGCAACACATCTGCTCTGTTATAGAAGCTGGTAACGATTTTGCAGAGCGCGTTATATAAAGTTGCTAAAGAAGAATTCATTTCAGTTCAGTAAGCGAACTCCCACCTTTTGCTTGGCGCTGGAGAGACAGAGACAGTGAGCCCACATCCCTATTCTTAAACAGCTCATAGTTTACTGGCAGAGTGAGTTTTATGTGGGTCATCTCAGTTGATGGCAACTAATTGATAGTCACCATATGGTGTTTGGGGAGCACACATTCCACGGGCACTCCGTGATTAGGCAGGTGATGTGGACCATACCATCCCTTTCCTTCAGTTTAAACTTAGTGGTAGTTTTTTCATTGCTCTGTGGATTGAGCTCAGAATCCCCTCTCCGAGCTTTGAAGAGACCCTCACACCGTTTCATTTACTTTTCCTCTACTTGCACATATCTGAGGTTCAGTCTTTTCCCAGAATTGTACCTTGTGTCCTTCCTGTCATCTATTCAGGCAAATCTTTTACTCTTCCATGTAAAAATTTTCCAGATCGATATGAAAAAAGTTGATGGCTTCCCTTCATGCTTTGAATTGTGCATAATGAATATGTAGTTAATCACCATAATTCAAATGGGATTCAAATACACTGAAGGTATTTACAAAATACTGAAGAACACAGAGGCGGAAGTGATTAATTATTTCTGGGGAATTCAGAAAATGTGTCATAAAGAAAATAATGTTTATCTAGGTCTTTAAGGATGAGTTGGAGTCTCCCAGGTGGGAAGGTTGTTTTGGGCAGAGGGAAGAGTATATACGAAAAGTTATGGCATCCTGAAAGAACATGGCCTTCTGGGGGCTGTCCCGGACTGCATGCTGTGCACGTTCAGCTGGTGGGGCTGGTGCTGGGAGACAATGGCACCAACAAGATTTGTATGATAAGCTCTGAAATGCAAACGCCAAGCGCATGTGGTTTTTTTAGAATGCTGTGTACTGGCACGTTACCAGCTGCTCTAGGCACTTGATCAGTTTTTTTTTTTTCTTTTTTTTTAATGAAACATGAGGCTAAGAGTAGCTGGCTCTTTGATCAGGGGAGGAAAATGTGAGTAATCCTTTAAGAACCATATTCATTCATCATTCATCAGGCATTCATTCAACAAATATACACGGAGGCTGCCGCGCTCAGAGCAACAAGGGAGATATAAAGATGTTCCTGCCCTGTTTGTGCAATGCCTCTTCCCCAAATACAGGGTTTTATTAGATTTTTCTTTTGAGAAGTGTTAATTCTGTGCCATTTTATTATGTTTTATGCATGCTTGCTACTAAAGCACTGTATATTATTGCTCTCTCCGAAAGGTTCAGAACCATTTAACCCACTCCACTGCTTTATTTCAAGAGTTCTCACTCTGCATTTTGAGGAGAGTACAGGGGCTCAAATGGCTGGCATTTTTCTGCGGATTGTGCCTTTCTAGCCAGCATTTATAAGGTCAAGAAGGCGGAGCATGTAGGATTATAGATGTGAAAGCTGATTTGTACTGAACCTTTTAGGCCTAACATACCTTAGCTGCCATTCTTTACTTACAGTCGATGCAAAGAGAATGTAGTTTAACTGTAGCAAAGAAAAACTGAATAACACTGAAAACAGAAGAGAAATTTTATTCTTAAAGATTGAATTCCTGGTAATACATTCTATCATGCATGTGTGAGAGAACATTCAAACTGTTCTTGAGGGTTATTTTAAATTCATCCTGTTCCCTTCCCCTCCCTTCCCTTTCCCTGCCTTTCCCTCCCCCTCCCTTCCCTTCTCCGCCCTTCCCTTCCCTTTCATCCACCCACTGCCTGTTCCCTTCTTTCCTTTGCCACATATTTATTGAGTCACTTGAATGCGGCAGCGCTCTGCTGGTATTGGGTTACAACCGTAAACATCACGCTCCTGGTCCCCTGTCCCCTGGGAGGTACAGCAGTTACTCTCAGCCCTGGCTGTGCAGTAGCTATACACGTAAGCCTCTAGAAAGCACAGATGCTGGGGTCCCTGCCCTGGAGATGCAATTCAGTGGTTCTCAGGTGGGTAGGTAGGATTACTGATGAGTTAATAGGCCGTTACAGTTCTCTGAAGTGGGGCTACGGAACAGTTAGTGAGCTCAAAGGAGGATCACCTAGCCTGGTCTTGGAAGATCAGGGTTGGCGGAGGGGCGTGGAAGAGAAGGTAAAAAGCCTTTCTCAGGCTTTCCGGAATAACACGTGGGGACTCAAGAAGAGAGAGCATGGGAAATCGGTAGTTTATTGTGGTTGGAGCAGAAAAGAGGAGGAGGCAAGGAATAGTGAGAGGTGAGACTGGAGAGGCAAACAGGGTCCAGGTCATTCAGGGCTTTGTCAGCCAGGTTAAGAAATTTGAATTTTATCCTGAAGACAATGAATAAGAGAGGGAGATTAGAACGAAATTGAAAGACTTGTGCAGATATCTAGGCAAGAAATGTCGGTGGCTTGAATTTAAATAGTGGAGATGTAGAGCAGTGGACAATTTAAAGAAATATTTAGTTTAAAAAAAAAATCACCTGCCAGAAAAAAAGTACTTAGTTGATAGAATATACTGACCTTGGTTAATTTTAAATGTGTTGTTGGAGGTGGGAGTGAGAGACATCAATGTATCAAAGACTAGGCTCTTGGCTTGGGCTCATGGGATGGATGGAAGTACCATTCACTAAGATAAGAACACAAGAGAAGGGGCAGATTTGGCAAAGGGAGGTGATGAGTTCAGTTTAAACATACTGAATTTGAGGTGCCAGCTAAACATCTAGGTAGAGGTGTCATCTGGGTATTTAGGCAAGTGGTCTGAAGCATGGGACTAGGATCTGAGCTAAAGATAAGGATTTGGGATACATTTGCTTATTAATAGTAACTGAAACTACATGGGTGCGTGAGATGATTGATACAGTGTGTGTATAGAGAGTTCTCATGGGTTAAAACACTTAGGAGCACCCACATTTTAGGAAAGGAGGAGAAAAGGGGGAGAATTAAAAAGATATTGAAAAGAAGTGGTAAAGGTAGGAAGAACATCAAGAGGGTGAGTTGTCATACAAGGCAAGAAAACTTTTTAAGAATAAAGGTGTGACCAATACGGTTAAATGTCATAAAGAGGTTTGTAAAAAAAAAAAAAAAATCCCCATTTGCTTTAACAACGGGAATGTTCTATCAGAAGGAAGAGCAACTGCATAGCATAGAGAGAAGTGGGTTGAATGGTCTAAGGTAAAATAATCATGAGTAATATCAAACCCATCATATTGTAAACACCTTAAACTAATACCATATTATATGTAAATTATATCTCAATAAAACTGAAAAAATAATCATGAGTATACAATTGTTTCAAGAGGTTTGGGACAACAGAGTGGTAACTGGAGGCAGAAGGGTTGAAGGAGAATTGTTGAGATAGGAGAAATTTGATCTTTCTGTTGGTTCCCACCCTTCAGTTTCCCGGGGTGATGGATCATGGAAGACCCTCAGTGAGTCAGACTCTGGTTCTGTGCTGAGAAGAGATCCTGGTTCTCATGGATCTTAATTCTAGTAAAATAATTTCTTAGTAATTGAATAATATAAAAATAATCGGAAGCACTATGAAGGATGCTATGGCTGACAATGAGAGGACCTACTTAAGATAGTGTGGTCAGGAAAGGCCTGTTAGGCGAGGTGTCGTTTTAAACTGAAATCTGAAGGATGCAAAGGAGACTGGGTGTAGAGAGCGCAGACAAGAGTGTTTCTTTCAGGGAGAGTATTAAGTGCATTGGTCCTAGGATGGGAAGGAGCTTGGAGTATTCTAGAAACCAGCAGGAACAGAAGGTTTCCATGGTCACAGTGAGGTGAGCTGGGGAGAGTAGCATGAGTTAGGTCATGTACACATGTATTAGTTTATGTTTTATTCCAGAGCAGTGGGAAGCCATTGGAAGAACTAGAATGACACAATCTGATTTAAGTTCTAAAAAAGTCACAATGGCTGTTGTGTGGAGAATGGGTTACAAATGGAGGTAGGGCAAGAATAGAAGCAGGGAGATCAGTTAATGGTTAGTTGGATCAGGGTGGAGGTAAAAAGAGGATGGCTAGCGAAATGTATTATGACGATAGAATCAGCATGATTTAGCTGATGATTGTCTGAGGGGTCAAGGGACAGGGAAGAGGGAACACTTCAGTGTCTGGTTAGTGTCTGTATAAATGTGGCACCATTTACTGAGGGGGAAGAAACTGAGAGGGGGCCAGATTTTCAGTGTGGGTTGGGGCTGGGAGGACATGCAGAATTAAGAGTTCCTATTTTATACATGCTAAAATTCAATTACATAAGAGATTTTAGCTCAGCACTCAAATGTAGACATGTAGAGGTTAGAGGAGAGGTTTGGTCTATGGCCAGAGATTTAAAGTTTGTTGATATATAAATGTGTTTCAAGCCATGAGAATGGACGGGATCACTTGAGAAGAGGACGCAGAACCAAGCCCTGAGGAATGCTAGCATTCAGAAGTCAAAAAGAGGAGACAGAGCTTTCAAAGACAATGAGAAAGCAGCTAATGCAGTAGGAGGAAACTCATGGTACAGTGGAAGTTGAGAGAGGGGTGTTTCAGGAATGAAGGGAATATGCAACTTTGAATAGTTCTAATATGGTCAGAAAAGTGACAATGCATTTGGCCTCATGTAGATGAATGGTTACCATGGCAAAAGCATATTCAGTGTTATGTCAGGGACAGAAGATGAGTGAAAGAAAGCAAGTGAGGAAGTAGAGTTATACCAATCACGCAAGATCTATTAGAATCTAATTTTTTCTTTTAAGGGCTATATGATTGTCCATAGTGTGGTTCTACTGTAGCTTATTCAACCTTTTATTATCAGCATTTGCTTTATTTCCATTTTTGCAATTGAAACTAAGGCTATCATAAACATTCCTCCCCCCGCGTACCTCACTTTGCATGCGTGTGCATCTGTATGTGCATGCGTGCATGCGTGTGTGTGTGTGTATCCTTACACACTGGTGAATTTATTTGTATAGATTCTAGGGACGGGATTACTGGGTTGAAGGATGTATATGTATTTTATGTAATTTTAGCTGGTATTGCTCATTACTCTCCTAAAAAGCTGGAAAAATTCACATTTACTAGCAGTTTATGAGCACTTGATGATACAGGGGAAAGGAGATCTATGCCAAGATGCAAAAGTTCTTGAATAGGTAAGAGGAGATGGGTTGTCAAGCATGTGTGAAGGGACTGGGATTTAGTAGGTAAAGGGACACCTTCTCCATTGTAATGGGGGAGAAAGAAGGTTTGAGATGTCCATAGTTTTACAGTTTTGGTGGTAGTAACAGGAAGTTTTATATTTCAGTGAAATAAGATACAGAATCATCACTTGAAGAGGAGGAACCTGGGGTGCCTGGGTGGCTCAGTCAGTTAGGCACCTGCCTTTGGCTCAGGTCATGATCCCACATCAGGCTCCTTGCTGCTCTGCCTGCAGCTTCCCCTACTTGTGTTCTCTCTCTCTGATAAATAAATAAATAAATAAATAAATAAAATCTTTAAAAAAAAGAAAGAAAGAAAAGGAGGAACCTGGAAGGCTCAAAATACGAAATTGTTACTAAAAAGTTGAGAATGGTGTCTAGTGAGATTGCTGGGCCATGTGGAATTAAAATGAAGTCTGACTGTGTGGTTTCTCTCTAGCTGTATACTGTCACTTGGGTTTGTGCTCGGAGGAAGTGGATACTCGGGGTCATCTAGTGCTGGAGTTTGCCAGGCAAGTCTGGTGAAGAGAGTGGGACGAGGGAAATTAGGGGTATGCTGCAAGGGAATGATTATTCATAGACCATACAATCTTAGCTCAACAAAGAAGGGAACAGAAGGGGACAGAAAGAGGTTGTGAGATTGTGACAGGGTCCGTGCATTAGAGAGAATTTTTAGCAGTGAAGATGCTAAAGCATGTGAACAGGAAGGATGGGATGGGGCGTTGGAACATGGGGTGTTTGAATTTAGAATTTTGGCTCAGGTATGATTTCTGTTGATAAAGTCAAGGAGTTGCCCATGAATTTGGGTTACCGAGGAATAGCAGAAGAGGGATCCCTGAAGGAGGGTACTGAGGACATGATGGGCTGAGATACCGTTTGCACAGTGTCCATTCTCTTGACAGGTGGTGATAGGAGTGGGAGTGGAGGGGCAGTGAGCCAGGAGCAGAGCTTTCCAGTTGGTGGAATGAGCGTGAGGTTGGCAGATAACTGTGGCAGCCTGGGGCGGTGCGGAGCGGGGGGCGGGGGGTGGCCTTGAGCTTTGAAAGAACAGGGAATTTGCAGGCAGAAGGGGAAGAGGAGCGTGCGGGGTAGCATGGGGAACAAGTACAGTTACCTCCCCTCCCTCCTGGCCCTGAGACTCATGGGGCATTGAAAGAAACAAAGAGTTACCTAGTGTGAGGGCTACAGGGGAAGCACGTTTCCATGCTGGTGATAAGGCCTCAGGAGTGAGGGGAGGATGCTGAGGGACAGGGTGGAGAGCAGAGGTTCCTGAGAAGGAGAAGAGGTGGGCTGTCATCTTCGGTGAGAGATTAGCAGCAGGCTCGGGTGTGGGTTGGGTAGCCAGAGGCTGATGCCTCTTTTTCATCTCTGCAGAAGGTGGCAAGAGCAAC
The DNA here is from genome assembly GCF_002007445.2 of Ailuropoda melanoleuca. Lineage (NCBI taxonomy): Eukaryota > Metazoa > Chordata > Mammalia > Carnivora > Ursidae > Ailuropoda > Ailuropoda melanoleuca. Next base: position 33,134,341 of record NC_048222.1, on the reverse strand, counting down.
TGCTGAGGGTAGGGCTTTAGGGGATTGCATGGGAGATTGAGAGGAATGGAGCAGGTTTGAAATAGCAGCTGTGGAGAATGGAGGAATGGAAGTGAGACGTGGAAGGATCATCAGGAGATGATGAGCGCTCCGCTGAGGTTGGAGATTATGAGTTAGGCATAAACTTCTCCCTCTCACCCTTCCCTTTACATATATAATGTCTATTTTACTCCATTCCCACCAACCTGAGTGAGTTGCTTTCTTCTCTGTGTTTCCATAGTGTTAAACGCCTACTTTTATATCACTCATCACATTGTGTTACAGTGATTTACCTGTTTTCCCTTTTCCAGTGTGAGCATCTCAATAGTGGGGCTTATGTCTCATTTGTCTTCTCTCCATGATCACCTAGACTAATGAATGGAACATAGCAGGCGCCCAGTTAGTGTTTATTGAATCGAATTGAATTACACAAGTATAGTCATTTTATTTTCTAACAGTTCTTTTCCTTTATTGATCTGACAGCATATATTCTAAACAACTTACTGGTTTCTGTGGGCACAGTGTGCTCATTAAGGGTGAGCCATCCTCTTTCCCTGGCATGCCAGAGCAACCAGTGCAGAAGATGAAGGCATCCCACTCGTCTCCATCGGCTTGGCCTGAATTTATTTGCCTGCAGAATTTCTGTCAACAGAATCTTTGTTTGCCTTGCTGTTGACCTTACTCTTTGACCATAAGGACATTTTTTTTGAGAATGTAGTGAATGTCCATATTCTTCTGAGTGAATGGTACTATGCCGTGTGATTTGAAAGCTGTGGGAGGCTGAACATGGAAGACAGAGCTTTTCTTATAAAAAGAACCCAATATGCAAAATAAAAAAGTCACCTTGCTTCCAAAACGTTGGAAATATTGTACTGACATGAAGACCATACAACCATGGAAAAATATTAATTTGCCCATTAACATGCTCATATTGTTTTGTGGGTGGAAAATGAAGGTACATTAAGTATTATTCGTATTCCATGTCAGTAGCCACGGCTTTGGAAGGAAGCTTCCTTAGGTTCCCTCTACGATTTAGAATTCTTCTAGAAGGTCTGATGAGAAGGGACCATGGAGAGCAGCTGGCCCAGCCCCCCAGTGCAACACTTGAATCCCCTCTTCAGCATGCCCACAGGTGGGTGCCCCGCATCTGCCTGTGTACCTCTAAGGCTCGGCAGCTTCCCCGAGAACAGAAACCACACTCTGCCCTGACACCAGAACGGTGGTCTCTCTAGAACAGTCGCTCCCAAAACTTGCCTTCCCAGAAGTCCTTCATACTCTTAAGGACCTCAGAGAGCTTTTGTTTATGTAGGGTATGTCTATCAATATTAATTAATTAATTTAAAAATGTAGTGATAAACCCATTACATGTTGACATAAATAATATTTTTAATGAAAAATGGCTATGTATTTTCCAAATCAAAATAAATTTAGTGAGGAGAGTGGCCTTGCAAATCTCCTAAATTATCTGTTATAATAAATAGAAGACCTCTGGATTCTCACATCTGTTTCTCATTCAGTGTGTCATGATTTCACAGATCACATAGCCTGTGGAAAGCTCAACCGTACATACGGGGAAGGCAGGTAACTTCTTAGAATTAAGAAGGTTGGCCTCACAGGCCTCTTGAAAGGTTCTGAGACCCATAGGAGTTGCCAAGCCATAACTTGCGAACTGGGAGTGTCGTGTGCACACCAACAGATGGGATGATTGATGAAGTAGATGAAGTAGACTGTCGGGTGCCGGAATCAGAGAAAAAATAGATACAAAAGGGCAGACGGAAAATGTGCTCACACCTGCGGTGAACAAATATTGAATGCCTACCACGTGCCTGAATGTAAAGCACTGAAATTTCAAAGATTCATATCAACCGTTCCCTGTCTTCATCAATGGGAAAAATATTTCAGGATTGTCAATTAGCCATTTTACCTCTAGTGTCCATTCACTGAGGAGACAACAAAACCTACTGTGAGTGTAGTTACGTGTTTTAAATACATTTGTATTGTAAGCATCACAGGAGTGTCTGTGGGCGTGAGAAAATGAATGCCATATCTCTGTCTTTATACGTGATATGGCTGGTTGACAGGCAGTGCTTGGGGTCCATGGGGATTTACCAAACCCTTGCACACAACTGTGCCTGCCCCCTCCACCTGTCATCCGCAGGCTGGGAACCATGGCTCTGTGTGCGGTTTTCTCCACCCCCCCTCACCCCCGCCAGAAGTCGTTCATCCGTTGTCACCACCGTTGAAAGTGTTGAGTGATAGAGTTGTTCTGGAGTTGTTTGGAAGCCATTGTGACTTTTGGTGCCTTCACTGAAGATGGCTGGGTATCATAAAGGAAAGCTGGGGACAGATACACGAGTGTGGTTGTGGGGCCCCCGGTTCCTTTCACTTGCATTTCTCTTGCCGAGAGCAGTGGATGGGCATGTGCAGAGTGAGCGTGGCTCCCCTGCCCCGTGAGAAATCGCTGAGAGCTTGTGGCAAAGAATTGTATTGAGAGAGTTAATATTGCGTTAGAGAAAAGTAGAAGTGTGGTAATAGTGCAAGGGGAGGAGTGAGAAATTAAATGGTATCTTTTTAGAAGTCTGCCTTATTACAGTCTGCATTGCTCCTTGGGGATTTTTCTACTGAGTACAAGAAAATCAGCAAGCACTTCTTGAAAAACCCAGATGAAATTACTGCCATAAATTTTTATTTTTTTTTCATGGTATAAAACCCTTAATTTAGATGGGGAGGGTTTATTACCAGTGTTTTCTTGGCGTGGCTAAGTTCAATTAATTTCAGATGACAAGCTAACCCCCCTCTTCGCGTTTTTCCTCCCCCCCCCCCAATATGTGGAAAGTACAATTTGTTATTGGTTTGCCTTTGGCTCTGGAGACTTCATTAAGGACCTGAGAAAGGGATTCTATCTCTCTTTCTTTGACACCTTTCTGTTTTCTGCAGGATTCAGACCATTTGCATCGTCACATGGAAAGTATGTATAGTGTGCGAGGGGAAGGTTACCAGATAAAGGCGGTGGTATTTACACCTTTAAAAAACTGATTTGAAATGACTGTTGCAAGTTAAGAAATGGTTGCCACAGTGTTCAACTAAGATAGGGAGCCTCAGCTTAAGATGAGGTGTCTGGAAAGAATGTGGGCACATTAGACAGGAAACTTATTTAGCTGTTCTGACAGTTCATATGTAACATACCTGGTTGTTTGAAAGCAGGAACAAGATGTCAACAGAATATTGTATTTACTCGTACTCCTAAGACATAGCGTGCTCACCTTCAAGTTCCTGTTCCTATCAGAATACTGTGAGCCTATCTTGCAAACAAGGGAAATAATCTATGGTGTTTTGTTTTGTTTTTCTCTGCATGGTAATATAGAATCTATTGTAGTGTGAATAAAAGAAGTCACAAGAGATTCATTACTGCTTGTGAAGCGTACTGTCTGTGTCTTGCAGCATGCGATTCTTTATTTTACTTACAAAGTGGGTATAAAAATTAGAGTTGAGGTGATAGAGAATATATATTGCATAAATAAGCAGTTCAAATAAAAGTTTCACCATTATAACAAATAAATACCCTGCTTCAGAGGTTGGAGATTAGAATCCCGTTACATTAAATGCTTGACAATTAATTAGCTATTGTCTATAAAGTTCCCAAGATGACAAGTTACTTAAACACTATTATTAGGAGTAGCTGGATTAGTAATAATAATGTTCAAGTGCCATTGGCAACAATGAGGAGATTTTAAAAATAAAGATAAATGCGTGTGATCACAGTCAAAGTGATTTGTGTGCCGCATGCAGAGCAGGCGGTCCCCGGGTGCCGTGCTCGCGGAGCCTGCAGTGGGGCACGGGCAGGACTTGGCACAGCGTTCTGAGGAGGATGAGACGAAAGTGCTTCAGTTGGTAATATTTTTTCTCTGCTTTTTGTGTATTGCTTAACCCCTTGTCAAAATAGCGTTCACTTAGCAAAATTAAAAAGAAAATAAGAAAGCTGACAGAAAACAGGCTCGGCAGAAGGCCAACTGCAGAGGCTGAACCTCGAGCCGTTGCCGACAGGCACTGTTAAAGTTCCGAATGTGCTGGATCATTCATTAATGTGTTTTCTGTATTAAAAAAAAAATATGGTACATAATTGGGATGGAGAAAAACGTGTGGGAATTTAAGCTGATTGTACAGGTTCTTGTGTGGAATTCATGTCCTTAGGGCCCCATCCGTTTCGGATGTAATTTTGTGAGAAAATCAACATGGAACCGAGGACTGGCCCAATATCAGTCATAGGGGAAAATTACCAAAGATGATACACACCTATCCTTCTTACGGAGAGTGACGCTTACAAGAAGGATGGTGGGCGGGGGGGGCGCTTCTTGATTTTTAGAATCAAAGAATATAAAAGCTGGTGGCATGCAGGAGCAGTAGTACCCATCAACTGTTTGCCACGTCCCTTACATGACCCAGCCTCGGTCACGGTCAGGCTCGGGCCGTGTGACTAGTGCCCAATGGGTTCCGGGCAGAAGGGATGTATGGCACTTCCCAGCCAAAGTGTTTAAAAGCCAGCATACCCCTTCAACCCTTTCAGGTTTACTTTCTGCTCTGTATTTTTTCAGTATGAGATCACAGAACAAAATAAAAGCATATGCATTTTGAAATATATGTGCACCTCTAAATAATGACAAATTCAGCTTATGTTAACATATATCTACTTAGCACAATCTGCTATTTAGAAGCCTGCATAATAGCATTCTCTTCTCCATGAATATGGAATGTGGATGACAGACTAGTTCTGGTATGGCAAGTGTGGTCCTTGATATCTCACATGAGCGAGCCCCGGAAAGCCCTCACCATGGAAAACACTGGGATAGGTGGAATTTGGTTTTAGATATCATAGACAGTTGCCTTAGACAGCCAGATTCATTCAGTAAACCACTTCTATCAATGATCAGATTTCTGTCACTGATGCTTTGCTGGGAATGACTCAGATGTTGAGCTTACTAAACATTTTTATTAGTATGAAAGTAAAGTGGTTTCGTAAAGCTAGCAAAACTCAAACATAGCAGTGTTAAGACCAAGGGACACCTCAGCCTTAAATCCATTTGGTTTCAGCATGCCTGACCCACATTATTCTCGTTGAATGCCTCTTTCTATAAACCTGGCTGTTGGCACCTTGGTTTTGGTTGCAGGTTGGCTCTAGCCAAGCTTGTTTAATTAAGACGTGAAAAAAATACCTTTAGCCCTGCCTGGGATTTGAGAGAATAGGCAGATCTGAAGCCTTTGGTTGCTGTAATGGCCTCTCGGCTACTTGGCGGGAGTTTTGTAACATCAAGGTTTAGAAATCCTCCAGTACGTGGTGATTTTCATTGTAAGAGGTCTAGTTGTAAGGAGTAGTCATCTGTTTCAATGAAAGATCTTCCTTACTGAATACTTGATTCTTTTCCTCCCCCCTACTCTCTCTCCTCCCCCGCCCCCAACCTCCGCCTTCTCTCCCTCATTCTTCCCATATAATGAACTAGAAACTTGAAGAATGGGACCCCACTCTGCTGCCATGTGTGGGGTCCAGGAATCCTGCTCATTTGGAAGAGTGAGCCAGTTCTGACGCTATACTTAGGAGACATCTTACTGAATATGGCATCTTTGGTGATGAGTGAATGATGAAAGAGGGAATGTAATTTGAAGAAAAAAAAGGAAAGCATATTCTTGGACCTACATTAGAGAATATAAATCACAGATCAATATAAAGTTCAGATAATACTTCTTCATCCAGAAATCGTATGTGACAGCAATGGGAAATTGGGAGAAGTAGTTTCCATGTGTGCATTTTGAGAAGTACAGTGTTTTTATTTGGTACAGTTGCATATTCATGTCTAACAGACTGCATCTTAAAAGGATTGGACTTTTATAGATTCTATGAATATTCAGAGAGTCACCAAAACCAATTCCGTCTTTTACCTTACGCATCCAGACCCATCTGTCATGTGCTCACTGCATGGTCCTAGCTCTGTATTGAGTTTTTTTTCCCTTTTGAGAAAAAGGTATTTCCCACGTGGATAGGGGTGGGAACAACATGTGGTACCTTTGCTGCTCTCGTTGAAAGTTTCAGCCCTCAGGGTGGATCTTGAGGGGGTGTGTATGTGTGTGTGTGTGTCTGTGTCACTAGGCCCACTTTGGGATCTGGCACCAGCTCTCTCTTACTTTTAGGGTCTTGTGTAGGACAGGGACACAGCAAGAGAAGGCATAATGGCCCTTGCTGCTAGTAAGTCATCAGGGTACTTGGCAGGCTGGCAAAATCTAGAAACCTCACCATTTGCATTTTAATCTGCATGACCATTAGCCTAAAGCCCGAATTTTAAAAGTTGTCCCTTGAGCCCTTTCTCCCTTTTACCCTCTCATTTTCCTGAAGCTGATTAGCATCTTCTAAAAAAAAAAAAGTTTCTCCACATTTTAAAGCTCAGACCCTTTTTGATAAATATAGAAGTCTTATGCCTCCTTTATTTTTTTAAGATTTATTTATTTTTGAGAGAGAGAGAGCATGGGGTGAGGGGGCACTTGGACAGGGAGAGAGAAACTTAAGCAGACTCCACAGTGAGTGCAGAGCCGGATGGAGCCTGATGTGGGGCTCGATCTCATGACCTTAAGATCATGACCTGAGCCAAAATCAAGAGTCGGAGGCCCCACCGGCTCTGCCACCCAGACACCCCAGAAATCTTATGCCTCCTTTAATGTTATTGAAAATATCCATTAAAAAGTAAGAATTGTGGGGTGCCTGGGTGGCTCAGTTGCTTAAGCGTCTGCCTTGGGCTCAGGTCATGATCCCACGGTCCTGGGATCGAGCCCCACATCAGGCTCCCTGCTCAGCGGGGAGTCTGCTTCTCCCTCTCCCTCTGCCGTTCCCCCTGCTTGTGCGTGCTCTGTCTCTGTCAAATAAATAAATAAAATCTTAAAAAAAAAAAGAGTAAGAATTGCAACAAAAGAATCAAGGCAATGACAATCTTAAAACGATGCCTTTTTGTACTTCAGCCACGTGAGATCAGTGTGAAAGTAGGGTTTGCTTGCTTCCCACAAGCATTTTTCCTCTTCTTGCTAGTGACAGAGCACAACACAGGTAACTTTCACATTCACCTGTGCAACTCCTTTGTTTTCCTGGTCACACAGGGCAGAGAGCCTGCTTTGCAAATATAGTCTATATTATTATAATTCTGCAAGTGCATGTTCTGACTACACATGTGCCCGTCTTCCCCAGAAAAGATTTTGATATGACTCCCATGCCATTTCCCACCACCTCACTGCTTTAAATACTTAACTATAAAGAGAAAAACAGATGAAAGTAATTAAGATGGGATAAGTAAGACATTGTTATTCATGAGCACATCCATGCGTCTCAGCCACGGTTCCCACAGGTCTCTCTTATCGCTCCTCCCCTTTGCTGTCCTGGCCACCTCCAGCTCTACCTGCCAGGCAGGTGGGCCTGTCCCTGCAGTTTTACTTGGACCAGAGTCATCCGGCACCACTGATTCCTGTCACAGTCATAATTCTGCTGGATAGACACTTGCGGTGCCTTAAATAGAAGATAGCACATAGGAAGACTTGGTGCAACGATAGCATATGACACACAGAGCACATGTTAGTCCTGTTCCCTCACCTGCCCCCCGCCCAGAATTCAGTGTTTTTGCTTCCAGAATCATCTTTGGGTCTTCTCATGGGTGATAATAGAAGAGGACAGAATTTCCGTGGATGATATTCGAAGTGGGTTTTATTGGTTTATCCATGTGCTTCCCTCTCTTCTTACTCTGGTTCCAGTGCTCCCTGGGGGGAGGATAGGTCTTCCGAATTCTTTCAGCGGTAAGGATGGGTTTAAGAAAACCAGCATTCTTTGAGGATCTCCTATGTGAGTGCAGGCACTGGGCCTAGTATTTTACTGGCATGAGTGCATAGAATCCTCACACTGTTCCCACGAGATGAGAATAATTATCTCCATCTCATAGATGAAGAAACTGAGACCCAGTGATGTTATTTGCCTAAGTTGCTCTGCAGTGGAGTCAAAATCCAGATGCAAAGCCGTTTCTCTTTATGCTATAGAGTTGCTTTTTTGGTTGCAGTGAAATGAATGATCCTTTCAAAAACATGTTTAGACTTTTCTGGGTTTGGGGTTAAGCAGAAAAAGAAAAAATTAATCAGATCGTTATTATTATTCTTTGGAAAATACTTACTTTACTCTGCCTAGTAACTATTTGCTGTAGGGTCTGGGTTTCATACCTTACGGTTTATAGAGGAGAACACAGAATATTATAATCACTTAACTCTGTTTTCACTTGTTATTATAATTAGAATTATGATCCTTTTCAGATGAGAAATCAATAGATTTTCAAGAATAGAAGTATTATAGGTTGGCCTACGGGGAGCTTTTTTGGTAACCTGTAAGGGTAAATATCTTTCCCCACTACTTCAGAATAATATGTGGAGCTCTAACTTTGGATCCATTTTAATAGGAGTTGTGATAATGAGAAAATAATATACATATAATAAATCTTTTCTACTGTTATTTAAAAACAAATGTTCATATATAGAAAAATGAGTGAAAAGACATTTCTGTAATTTTGAAGTTGCTCTTTGTACTCATTGTATTAGATTTTAACACATAAAGAATAGCTAATGCCACTGTAGTGCTAACATCCCAGCTGTTTTCCTAGGCTTAAAGACACTACTGTGTCTGTGTAAGGTTTGGTTTTAGTTTACTTTGATTTTTTTTTTCTCTCCAGACCGTTTCTCTCCCTCCTCTCCCTCCCTCTCTCTCTTTTCTTCCTTCCTTCCTTCCTTCCTTCCTTTCTTTCTTTCTTTCTTTCTTTCTTTCTTTCTTTCTTTCTCTTCCTTCCTTCCTTCCTTCCTTCCTTCCTTCCTTCCTTCCTTCCTTCCTCTTTCTCTCTCTCTTTCTCTCTTTCTATGTTCCTTCTTTCCTTCCTTTCATTCTTTCTTTTTTTAAGATTTATTTATTTTAGAGAGAGAGTACACGTGAAAAGAGGGAGGGGCAGAGGGGGAGAGAGAGAGAGAGAGAATCTCAAGCAGACGCCCCGCTGAGCACAGAGCCCCACACAGTGCTGGATCCCATGACCCTGAGATCATGACCTGAGCTGAGATCAAGAATTGCATGCTCGGGGCGCCTGGGTGGCACAGCGGTTAAGCGTCTGCCTTCGGCTCAGGGTGTGATCCTGGCGTTATGGGATCGAGCCCCACATCAGGCTCCTCTGCTAGGAGCCTGCTTCTTCCTCTCCCACTCCCCCTGCTTGTGTTCCCTCTCTCTCTGGCTGTCTCTCTCTGTCAAATAAATAAATAAAATCTTAAAAAAAAAAAAAAAAGAATTGCATGCTCAACCAGCTGAGCCACCAGATGCACCTCTCCAGAACATTTCTCTGGAGCAATTTAAATTTGAGTAAAAAACTTTAAATTCGGTGAGGGAAATTGGCAATGGAAAGATAGTCTGATATTGAAAATATGTGCTGAGATAAGCCGTTGTATTAAAAAAAATAAAAGAAGCTAACGTTTTATTATCACCTTTCAAGATAGAAAGATTTGCTATTGGACGTAGGCTCTTGGAAACTGCATTTTGAGCCTCTGACCACTGGAAGGCGCTGTGCTACTGCAAACCACTTATTCAAGTCAGAAGTCATCAAATCTCTTCATTTGTTCTTCTCACTAAAAAGATAAAGGATTTATATTCTTGTAATGCCAAATCAGTTCATACTTAACATTCAGCCTTTAGCTGTAGAAACTTGTTTGAATGACAGTAATGGCTTCATTTCAAGTTATTTAAATGTTTAATGCTGTGTAATTTATTCAAATGTGTATAATCCTTTATTTAACTAGATGAAAATAATATACTGTTAACATTGTTTTTAGCATTAATTAATGCGACTAATTGAAGTTAAAAACACTAAAACCAATTTCCATGTTTTGTTGCATGATCAGACTGCGAAGAGGTTTCCCTCCGGCCAGGGCTGGTCTTAGTTCAGTGCTCATTTCACCCTCAACCCTGCTCTCTGCACCCCCCCACACTCCACCCTCTCCCTGCTATTTCTGTAGTTAATTTGATTTCAGTATACTGACAGCTATGGTTGGTAGCAAAACTGATTAACTGTAGATCGTTTCCCCTCTGAAACCTTGTCTTTGCAATGCATTGTGACAGGAGCTTCCTAACATTATTTTGTTATTCCAAAATAAATGTAATAATGATTGAAATCACTAAATTACTATAAGCACGTAAAAGGAGGGAGAAAAGATGGAAGTACTTGTTGACATCACCAGCCTTGGCAGTCCATGAGAACTCATTTTCAGCAGGAAAAGATAGAACCTCAGTATTCCCGCCGAAAGAGCTGGTCAACACAGCTCTTGTTGCCATTGACTCTCAATAATAATGAAAAACAAAACCAAAAGCCCCTGCTGTATTCAGAGCTTTGGTATGGTCTTGGAAGTCAGAGGAGAATAAGTCAAAACCAGGTAACACCTTTCTGGCAGCTTGCTTATACTACTGTGATGTGTTATATTGGAAGGGCCCGTTACAGTTCTCTCTTTGTAGGCATAAATAATTCTTCCTCCTTGAACATGGCTCCTCCAGGGTGCTAGAGAAAGGAACATGTCACTCATTAGAATTGTTGATAAATATCCTTTACTCATAGTAATTGTTAGGTCACAGCATGCTTTGTTATTTTAAACTCTGGAAGTTTTGTCTACAAACTGGACAATTTTTTAAGGGTTAAAAATGCAGAAGTATCTCATTATTTTTAGATTAAATTCTAGATTAGAATTGTTTTAGTTTGAAAAACACCTATAAACAAAATTTTTCAACTTGTAAACAGTATTTTACGTCCTTGTGTAATCCTTTATATGCAGTGGCACTTTTTTATTTTGTGAATAGAATCTTAAATTGAGATTTTAAATTAAATTTCAGGAGCAAAAGGCAATCTAATTTAATTTAATGAGCAAAGTGCACATTGGCTCTGGTTTATTTGTTTACCAACAATTTTTTTTAAAGAATTTATAAGACATTTGTGTTACAACATAATTTTCGTTATCATCATTTTAAACGTTATATGTGTATATTTTATAAATACACATATATTAAGAAGTGTATTTTTTAAACATTGTACGTGTGTGTATACTGTTAAAAACAGAATGCAGCCAGTCAATTTGAAGATCTAATAGGCTTTATTCAATGATTCATGAATCAAGCAACATCCCATCTAGCAAATAGAAAGGAGCTCAGAGGAGCTATACAAAATGGAAGGCTTTTGTCAGCAGAAGGGGGCAGGGACCAGGAAAAAGAGGACTGTCTCATCTTTCTTTGAGACATGGGAGGAATGTGTCAGGCAGATCACCTCTACTGCTGACCAGGGAATTCCAGACTGACCCATTAAGATTACATTCCTGGGGGCCTAACATAAGTGACTCCATTTTGGGCCTATTGTGTCTTCTTTTACCCCTTTTTGATCAGACCCTCAGCTTAACTGAGAGATGTGACCGAAATTTAAGCACCACTTGCAGCTGCCACTCAGGACATGCCATTTTGGGGGGTTAATCTGTGTGGTATTCACAGATCAGAGCTTCAGGTTCATGATTTTTGAGTCATTCTTCTCACCCCTTTTCTAATATTCCTGTCTTAGGAAATCATTTGCTTGGTAGTTAATGGCTGTGAATGTACATTTAAGGCTTTCAAGAGAATACAGCACACCAGGGAGATTCCTATGATTATTCTAAGCAGGATAATTTCCAATGTCTGGAGTGCACTCTGGAACTGTGTTCCCCAAGACTCAAACCAATCAAGATCAAATAAGTCAAAGAAAGACCCCACTGGGGGCGCCTGGGTGGCACAGTGGTTGAGTGTCTGCCTTCCGCTCAGGGCGTGATCCCGGCATTGTGGGATCAAGCCCCACATCAGGCTCTTCTGCTAGGAGCCTGCTTCTTCCTCTCCCGCTCCCCCTGCTTGTGTTCCCTCTCTAGCTGGCTGTCTCTGTCTCTGTCAAATAAATAAAAAATCTTTAAAAAAAAGAAAGAAAGAAAGAAAGACCTCCACTGATGGAGTCACTTTTTTAAAACCAAGTGGCTTGTACAGTGATCTTATGTAATCGCGTTTCAACCTCCCCAGACACCTCCTTGCACAGCTAAAAGCTCGTCAAGGGCTATCCTGTCATCAAGGACAACTTTGGCCAGAGAGTCTAAGGATGGTCACTGGACAGCTGTTGGATTAGCAGCAGATTCCGTAGCACTTCCAAGAGTTAAGGAGAGGTTCCTGACCGGAGCCTCATTTGTACTCACTCCTAACCAGGGAAGTAGGGCCCCGCCAAAGGAAGCAAATCCTGAGTCATGAACGTTTCCCAGTAATTCCCATTTGAGTCTGTGGCTCAAGACTGGAAAGGTGACAGCCATGGAGGCCAGTAAAATTTTAAGGGTCTATAGACCACACAGGTGGTTTTATTCTGGTTGTCCCTTGTGTCCTTCTCTTTGCGTGGAGCCTGGTCACAAGTTTGCCAGTGTTTCAGGATGTTAAGCAGAGACAGGGAAGTAGACCAAGGTGTTGCTAGCATCCAGGACAGATTGGAGTTCTTGACAAGTACAGCAGTCTGAAAGATTATCCCCCTTTGCGATGGCTTGGGAGCTGTGGAGGATGGCATTATCTTTCCAAGCCAATGCCCGAGTAAAGGAAAGAAAGAGGGCTTCCTGTTTAGTTTAAAGTCTGAAGTCTTGACCCAGCATCTTGGGAGGAGGCAGTCTACCTCAATGTCAGCTACTTCTCTTCCTTGTCAGTTTGAGTTGGAGGTCTCCAGCGCTGGCATAGGACCAGAGGCCAGCCGGAGCCTTTTTCAGTGGTAAGATGTGTCCTCAAGGTTCAAGTCCCTGAAGTGTGGCTGCCAAACTTCTTACTTGCCAAACTTCTTAAATTCTTTCCCAGTTCAGTTTTATGATCTTAAAGTTGTCAGAAACCTGTACTTGTCAAAAGCCCTCTTCTTGAATTTCCTTGAAGGGAAGTACCTTTATAAGAATACTTTTGCAAAGAAAGCATCAGAGTGAAACAATAACTGCCTGTAAATGACAAAAGACTTAAAACTTCCCATTGTTAGGGGCGCCCGGGATGGCTCAGTCAGTAGAGCCTGGGACTCTCGAGGTCATGAGTTCAAGCCCCCCCTTGGGGGTAGAGCTTTCTTTAAAAAAAAAAAAAAAAAAAAAAAGCAGCCCATTGTTAAAGATCTGTTGATAGTTCATTATAATGGAATTGACAAAGAAATTTGGTTATTTCTGTGACATACAACATTTCAGGAGAATAACTGGAAATATGACAAATATTACCTATCAGATTTTTACGAATAGTATAATTTTCTGGAACATTTATGTTAATAACATATATACACACAAGGATATTCATAAAGAAGGTTTAACACCACTTATTTGACAATGCTTCTTACGTAAATTAATATGTCAAATATGCTTAATTCGTTTAACATCTTCCTTTTGGTAAGGAGAGAGAACAAGTCTTAGATATTTCAGAGACCCTCTTGAAAATCCCAAAGTTAGTTCAAGATAAAAAAGATTTCATTTAGAATTTGATTTTGGAGAGCTTGTAAAACAGATCAAAAGGTTTTAAAACACTTAGTTAAATAGGATTATAGGTCACTGTGAAACAATACTTATTTATTTAACCGTGGTGGCAAAGAGTTTGCAGGCAAATACAGAAAATTAAATAGTTGTACAATTTCTTTTTTTAAAGATTTTATTCATTTATTAGAGAGAGAGAGAGCACATGCATGCGCACAAGCAGGGGGAAGGGCAGAGGGAGGGAGAAAAGCAGACTCTCCGTTGGGGAGCCTGACATGGGGCTCCATTCCAGGACCCTGGGATCCTCCCACCTGAGCTGAAGGCAGATGCTTAACTGACTGAGCCACCCAGGCGCCCCTGTACAATTTCTTATTAAGAGTAGACCAACAAACCAAGAAAACTTGTCTTTTTAGCAGACGAAAGAAAATTAAGTTTTTGTTTTACATAAGTATACTGTTGATATTATTTTGAAAATCCTTATAACAAATTCAGTCTTGTCCAACCTAAACACACATAGAATTCCTTTATTAAGATTGTTTTTTCCTCACAAACTTTATAGTTTTGTCCTGTTTTTCCTCTTTCCCATTTTGAAATTACCGGCCTCCCTTTAGGACAAAACTACTTAATTTTCCCTCAACAAAAAAGCATTTCCATTCCTTATACCTTCTTTTACTGAAAACGCAATCCTACTTTCCTTGCATACAGAGGTGTTTTCCTTGATATTTCTAGTAGTTTTAGATACACGTTAGAATGATTAATCTTTAAAAATCTGATTTCTAGTGAAAATAAAGAAGTAAACAATTGTGAACACCATGTAGCTTGGCAAATTTATAAATACTTTTTATCGTTTTTAGAAACATGCTTTCTCATGGTGTATTTCTCAGCATGGCACAAAACATGTTTACTAATAGACCCAGCTATCTTTAATTCCTCTGTAAAAAGAAGCAAAAAGTGGAAAAACTTATGTTTAGTGATGAATGTTTGCGTATTTTATCTTATTTGGAAATAATCTGGAGAGTCAATGAATTTAACTTAATTCAACCTTTAACTTAGCAAAACTTTTTATCCTACTTATATCTATCTAATTCACTTGCTCTTAACAATTATGTTTTCAATACCTACAAAAACTTTATGAGATATTAGACAAAGTCAGCCATCATCCCAAGCTGTTTTTCTTGCTGACACATTTTGTAAGAAATAACATGAACTCATTTGACCTTTAGTAAGCAGAGGGAGATTAAGAGCTGTATGTCTGCCTTATTTTTAATTTGGGTAACTGAAGACACGTCTATGTTAATTAAACCAACAAACTTTAAATTATTTTCAATACCAAATATTTTCCCAGATCATGTGAACCTGAAATTCATTTGGGTTAGCTTCTGTTATATTTCTGAGAATTTCCTTTATGTAAACCCTTCATTTTCTTAACGCCAATAAAGTAGAGCTCTTTCACAAATGAACTTTGGCAATACCATCCAGAGGTAGGAAAATACCATAAATACCATAAATCCACAGCACAGAGACCTTATAGCTTCTGTTTTAAAATTACTGTCATGAATCAGGTACAAAACTCACTGGTTATAAAAGAAGTTGGATCTAAGTTGTTTTTCTGCTTTTGTAAAAATGTGTAAGATAAAGACAGTTGATTTTAATTCTTCGAGGAGTGGGATTGCAACTTAAATGGTATCATAGGCTGATCCACCCGTAAATCCTTTTACAAGGGGCTCTAGGTTCTTCTTTGCTTCTGGGTACCTTTAGCTTAAGGGATGAGGCCTAAAAGAAAAGTTCTTAACAGATTCCGAACTTCTAACCAGAGAGATACTTGAAAATTTGTTTAATTATATTGTCAGTTTTCAGCCAGGACAAACAGCAAGCATTTCCGACAGTATGAAATAACCCTCCTAAGATGTTACAAAAGGTATTTTCTTTTCCTTTCACTACAGAGGTGGGGGGTAGGGGTGGGGTTGCGAACTTCAGATAGAAATCTGGGAGAGATGATTCTGATAAGAACTCACCCTTAGCTGGCTTCTGCCCAGGATCCCCATTCTGCAGGCTCAGAGAGGGGTTTCGAGAGGGTAGCTCCATTGTCTCCCAGAATTCAGCAAGGTTTTTCATTAATTTTAATTTCGGTTTCCCTTTGCTGTTTGAGGGAATAACAGCAGTTTACTAGAAAAACTCAGGGAATCTTGTCAACCCCAGGAGGGGCCCATATGGGGCCCTTCTTTGGAAATAGATATGGGAGCATCTGTAAGGCCACTAACTTGGCGGACTTTCTTTACAGTCTTGTTTCCTTTCAAGGTGCTCAGCTGTGATGGGAGCTCAGTCACAACAATAGTCTCCTATTCTACTTTCTGCCTTTTTATCAATCCACTAATCTCAGGAGGTAACCCATTTAAAAAAACTTTTGAGGGTCCTCCCTGGGTTTGGGAAATTCTTTGACTGTGGCTTTACGTCAGCCTTTGACCTAGGAATGAGTCACCTGAAGAGGATCCCTATAGCCTTGGGTGGTCTTATTTTAAAAGGTAACTGTTTAATAGTTTCTTCAGAGAGGAAAGGCAATTCAGAGGATCACTAGAATGAGTATCAAGTAAAGGAGGACAGAGAGAGGCTGCTAGGAGTTAATTCCCAGTCTTGCTGTCTTTTGTTTTAGTTGCCTCTTATATCTTTATTTATTTATTTATTTATTTATTTATTTATTTATTAGCCTTTTGCAACAAATCTTTCAATGAAGCTATTTTGGAATTTTGAAGCCTTTTGGGAGCTTCTCATGCCAGTCAAAATAGGCATCGCATTCTGTTTGTTTAATTTGCAAGCCCTTGCTTTTCAGTGCACTCTTCACTGATCTTCCGTAATTGGAGCATTTCTCATAAGGGCCATTGTAGTTCTTGTCTGTACCTCCCCAGCGAGCTGGTAGCAGTTTGGTAGGACCCTAGCCATAGATGGAGTTTGACCCACTTTTTGTCTAGCCGTATCTAGCTGCAGATGGGGTGTAACCCTTATTTCTCTGTGGCCATATTTTGGGGCCCCCAACATGATGGTTACCAGGTCAGGCTCTCAGGACACAGTAAGATTGTGCTATTTTTGTAGGTGCTTACAGTTTCTAAGACCATAGTTCTTAGACATAGAATAAACAGGTGGGCCAGAAGGTGGCATGTTCAACTCTGAAATTAAAGGATCCTTTCTTTTTTATTTATTTACCTATTTATCTAAGCTTTTTGGGTCTCAGAGCCAAATTGATACCTCAAAGGGATGTATTGGGGAGTTGGAGATTGTGTGGTGTTTTACAGTGTACATTGCACAGAAATTTTCTGGAGGTTGGTGGGTGATCTAGTCTCAATCTAACCCATTTGCTGACCAACTTATCCTAATATGGGAGTCTTTGAGTTAGGTGGTGAACATTCTAACAGCTTTTAAATGTTTGGCTTATGCCCACCAATTTTTGCAGCTTTTGGTTTCAGAAATCCCTACTAACAATAGCCTTTGTCTTCACAAAATGAGACAAATACATGTACCTTAACACATAAGCAGTAACCAAGAGATGTTACTATAGACTGGCCAAGAGAAGGGCCTGTGTGCAACTGGGACTGGGGAAAGGAAATGAACTTAGCAGACCCCAAAAATGAGAAATGGAGACTAGAACTGGGTTTCCCAACAAAAGGGGAATTGCAGCCAATTACATTAGAAGCATGACACAAAGAGACCAGAGCTCAGAACCTAGAGGAACTTCTCAGTGGCTCTCAGAAATGGTGAGAAAGACAGCTCACAGGGTACCATGCCTGCGTTTTTTGTTGTCCCCAAATATCATCAGGATTTTGCTTAAGATCCCACTGCTGCCACCAAATCTGTTAAAAAAACAAAACTCAGCTGAGTCAATTTGAAGATCTAATAGGCTTTATTCAACAACTGATGAATCTAACAGCATCTCATCTAGCAGTTAGAGAGGATTTCAGAGGAGCTGTAGAAAATGGAAGGCTTTTGTTAGCAGGAGGGGGCAGGGACAAGGAAAAAGCAGATCACCTCGTCTTTCTTTGGGCGATGGAAGAGTTCTGTGACATGGATCACCTCACTACTGCTGACCAGGGAATTCCAGACTGACTTGTCAAGATTATATTTCTGGGGGAGGTTGAAACTGCAGTTTGGTTAGTTATTAAGTTTTGGTTTGGAAATGTGGGCCTAGCAAAGTTGACTCCTAGCAAAGTGGGCCTGTTGTCTCTTTTTTGCAATTTACATGCACATAGTAGTTGTCTCAGTTGGGTAAAACAGAATAGTTGAAACAAAAAATTATGCTTATTCTTAAATACATGCCTGATGGCTCTTTTAGGGGATGAGTTTATGAAATTTGTGAATGACTGAGTGATACAAATTTAAAAGTCATCATTTCAGTTGTATCATTCTTCTCTCTCAAGTCCATGAATGATAAGAATGCCCAGTACTTTATGAAGAGGCCTTCCTTCCATTTGATTTTTATAAACACTATCCTAGGGAGTTGATGTAAATATTAGCCCCATTTTATAGTCAAGGACATGGAGCTCTCACGATGTTAAAATTACTGGGGGCACCTGGGTGGCGCAGTCATTAAGCGTCTGCCTTCGGCTCAGGGTGTGATCCCGGAGTTCTGGGATCGAGCCCACATCAGGCTCGTCCGTTGGGAGCTTGCTTCTTCCTCTCCCACTCCCTCTGCTTGTGTTCCCTCTCTCGCTGGCTGTCTCTCTGGCAAATAAATAAATAAAATCTTAAAAAAAAAAAAGAATGTTAAAGTTACTTTCCCAAGATCCCAACAGTAGCATGGTATGAAGCTGGGACTGAGCTCCGTTTCCTGCTCTTTCTTCCTCCATCCTCTCTCCTTTGAAGGATCCTGAAGGGAAGCCCTGAACTGAGATCCCAGAAGAGCCCTTCTGCCCAGGAAGGCTGGTCTTTGTTTCCCTGTGTGTTCTAGACTTGCTTAGGCTATTTTTGTGTGTCAGTTTTCTCATCTCTAAAATGGGATCTAGTTAGTCTTTTTCTAGTTTTATCCAAGACATCATAAATAATAATGGAATGGTGATTTATTAAGAACTTTGAGCCTGGAGGTAAAAATCTACTTACAGTGTAGTTTTTTTTACCTCTTGTGTTTTTGGAAGGGACAAGTGGTTCTTTTCTTCTTTACATGAAAGGCAATAAACAAACTTGAAAAGGAAAGTCCTGGAACTAAACAGGTGGGTGAGGCATACTCCATCGTTGAAACATAAGGAAGTAACTCTAATTATTCCTAGTAAACTTCGTTGGGCCAGGTGGAGGACTCAGTATTTGTTTTTCTTCCTTCATTGCTTCCTAGCTTTGTAATTTCTTCTCACTTGAGAATAAGATCCCCCCCCTTTTATAAATGTACTTATTGGTGTGTGATAATAGGCTGATTTCTTTAATAGATGCAATGTTATTGGTGTTTGACTGCGAAGATTAAATTAAACCATAAATTAAGACATAACATTTCCTAAAGATATTTTATATTTTAATCAGTGCTAAGATGAAAAAGATAAATAACTACCAAAGTAGCAGTAAAGTGAAGAAAACGAACCACCATTACCACTTAATATTATGCAAGAAAAAATAATTACTTGTTAAGTATATGTAAATAAATACTAGTTAGTTACCAAATAAAGGTAAGAAGGGCTTTAGCTCATTAATGCGATTTCTTGTGATCTCATGTAACCTGGACTCGGGACTTTGTCGGTAGCACCCACAACACAGTGCTACTCTCAGTTCACCAATGCCTTGCCTTCCTTGCCGGCGTCTTAACTTGAGAGCGCGAATTGTTTCGTCACAGTACCATATTTTGCAGGTACTTCATAGGGACCAGGAGACATCGCTTTCGTCTCTGTCACAACTCTGCCAACCTGTTCTGGAGACCATCTCTTCTCTGTGCTTGAGTTTCACTGTCCTTTGTCCCTTTTTGTGCCTCTGATCTAACTCGGGCCCACCCTCAAAGAGCTTCCTCTCAACACTAGCCTCACACCTCGTGACACCTTTTCCCTTTCACCTCAAGACTTTCACCACTTTTTCTCATCCAGGTCCCTCTTGGGGCTTTGTTATTCTGGCTTGTATGCCAGTATCCAACATTTACAGTCCCCCACCTGACTCCGAGGAAACCACAGTGAGGTGCCCTGGTGCCTTCTCTGGAAAAATCTGCTCATCGTGTTAAGTTCTTTTCCAGCTTTGGTTCTGTCTGCCTTTGACCCTGCAGATCGTGCTGACTAGCTTAAAATGAATTTATGTAACCTACATGTCAAAAGGACTCTGAGGCCTCTCCTGGCAGACTCCCTTTCGCCGTCTCTCACCTTCTGCACTCTTCTCATTGACAGGTCTCTCTGGGGTGTGGGTTCTAACTAGCCTGCAACATCTAGTACTGAGCTCCCTTCCTTCATGTGTCAATAAGAATGAGCCTTGGAACTGGATATGTCTTTTGAGATTGTAGTGTCCATGTCTCTCATTTTAAAGGGAAGCATATGGTGCCCAGAGAGGCTGTGGGATTTGCCTAAGGACATGCAGCAAGTAAGCAGTGAACCCAGGGCTAGCCTCCTATCCCGCTGGCTCTGAAGCCATCCAGTCATGTTTCCTCTGCACATTCCTGCTATCTGGCCACCACTGGGCACACCCTGTGCAGGCTGTGCAGATTTGGAAGACTCAGACCGGCTGGCTTTTTGGAGACTCATATAGATTGTTGGCCAGCTCCAGTAGATAGGGCCACACATCAACATTGGGCTATCCTGATCTCTATCAAAATCACAAAGAGCAGAGATAGAGGATTTGATTCGATTGCTACATTTCTGAAATTAAAACAACAACAAATTTAAAAAGATAAAATTAAAAGGTAAATGGCAAAGTAGGAAAAATACAAACTTTATGACCGAAAGATAAAGGTTAAAATCTGTACTGTTTGGCTCCTAAAAAGAATCAGATGAACAACCCAGAAGAAAAATGGGAACAGGACATGTGACAGTGGGAGTAGACAGTTCACATGCAAAAAAAATGCATATAAATGTTCATGTGAAGAAAAGACCAACCTCCTTGTGAAACAGAGAGAATCCATTTTGTGCTTATGAAATGGGAAAATATTCTGAATTATGCTCATAGTCATGTTGGTAAGGGTGGGGTCGAACATTCTGCCATACATGCCTGTCCTGGAAGGATTAGCTAGAGGGATTATGACACGTAAATACAAGGGAATTGTCCAACCATTAAAACAGTCTTAGGAGAATTTTATATGACGCAAAAATGTTTATGAGTTGACTTGTAACAAGCAGGAAAAAAAGATACTAAAATAAATAGTATTCTAATTTTTTTAAATGACATATGTGTATATGCACTTTTTTAAAACCTGTAAGGAAATACACCAAATGTTAAGTGTTTATCATTGAATGGAGGGATTATGAATGATTACTCTCTCTCCTTTTTAAAGTTTTTCACATTTTCTACGTTTTCTGTGATGAATGTGTACTACTTTTGAAATTAAAGAAAGAAACAAATGAAACATATTTTGGAAGAGGGGTTGAGACCTCACCTTTGGATCACACATTCTTTGCAGACCTGCTGGTTCTTGTCTGACCTGTTTTTAAAAGCTGTCTGCCACTCCTCGGTTTGCAGAACAGTGGCTCTGTAGTACGGTAGAGGCCACCCGGCACAGTGGGAAGGAAGAGACCCAGCCGAGGAGCCGAGATGGACCACGGGGCTGTGCGTGCACATCTGGACTGAAAAACTCATTGCCCCTCCACCGGGGGTTTCTTCATTTACAGAGTGAAGGGTTGGTTCCTAGTCTATAAGGCCCCTTGCAGCTCTCAAATGGGATCATCCTGATTTTTCCTAAGCTCTTCAGCAATCTCCTTTCCTTTTTATGTCCCCCTATATCATCTCATTGATTCTAGTTTGGAAGGCCAGACCCAGCTTAAAATCTGACTCTGGGAAGTTTTGTAGTTCATGGTATTCTAAAAAACAAACAACCAAGACTTCCATAGATACTTCCTAAAACCTTCCAGGAGATGTTTTTGCTAATAAGCAGTATTTTATTCTCTGTTACAGCTGTTTTGTATTTTTGCATCCATTTTTAAGTTCTAGACCAGGGGTCAGCAACCTTTCCTGATAAAGGGCCTATAGTAAATATTTGAGGCTTTGTGGGCCACATAAAAGTCTCTGCGACATGTTCGTCTTTTTTTCTTTTAAACAACGCTTTTAAAAGCTGTAAAATCCATTCCTAGCTCGGAGCCCCTCAGTAGGTCATAATTTGCTGACCTGTGTTCATAACCATAAAGGAACAAGAAATTCTTTTCTTGTACCTGGTGCTGCTTGCAAACTTGTTTTTCTTTTCCCATATTTCTAAGACAGGTCATCAGACTATAAATAAAGTAATCCTTCAGGATGACAGAAGAGAATTTATATTAATGGTTAATCGAAAGCACATTATTTCATCCAGTTCATCAAACATCTATTTAACCAAAAGCTCAGAAATGGAATCTGCATTAGAGGTTTTAAGTTGTTTTTTATATTATGTACTTTATACTCTCCCTGAAAATACCTTAAAATCCTAGATTTGGGTGAAGACTCAAAAAGTTGACCCCGTGCTTTCAGCGGGGCTACTTTCAATGCTTTCAACTCTCCCTTCTAAACATAGTAGTTAAGAGCACAAAGTTTATAATCAAAAGGACATGGGTGTGGTCCCAATTTGATCATTTATGCCCTGTGGCCTTTCAGGTTAGTTAGCCGAGTGGAGCCTCAGCCGCCTCATCTCTAGAATGAGGGTGATAATATGCAAGTGTCAAAGGAAATCAGGCTTGTAACGCAGTCTTGGTACAGCTCTTGGCACTCTTGTGGGTTCCTCAATTGGTATGGGATTATTATTATCCCTTTGTTTTTAAATTTTTATTTTTTATTTTATTTTTTTAAAAGATTTTATTTATTTATTTATTTGACAGAGAGAGAGAGAGACAGCCAGAGAAAGAGGGAACACAAGCAGGGGGTGTGGGAGAGGAAGAAGCAGGCTCCCAGGGGAAGAGCCTGATGCGGGGCTTGATCCCATAACGCCAGGATCACGCCCTGAGCCGAAGGCAGACACTTAACAACTGAGTCACCGGGTGCCCCTGTTTTTAAATTTTTAAATTACATTGTAAATTCCAGTATAATTAACATTATGTATTATATTAGTTTCATTACATTATGTGTTATATTAGTTTCAGGTGTACTGTATAGTGATTCAGCAATTCTGTGCGTTACTCAGTGCTCATGATGATAAGTGTACTATAATCCCCTTCATCTGTTTCACCCACCCCCACCCATCTCCCCTCTGGTAACCATTGGTTTGTTCTCTATAGTTGAGTCTTTTTTGGTTTGTCTCCTTTTTTGTTGTTCATTTGTTTTGTTTGTTAAATTCCACATATGAGTGAAATCATGGTATTTGTCTGTCTTTGACTTATTTCATCTAGTATTATAACTCCTTAGGTCCATCCATGTTGTTGCAAATGGCAAGAGTTCATTTTTTTTTTATGGCTGAGTAATAGTCCATTGTATATGTGTACCACATCTTCTTTATCCATTCATCTATCAGTGAATACTTAGGTTACTTCCATAATTTAGCTATAGCAAATAATATTGCAATAAACATAGGGGTGAATATATCTTTTCAAATTAGTGTTTTTGTATTCTTTGGGTAAATACCCAGGAGATCATATAGTAACTCTATTTTTAATTTTTTGAGGAACCCGCGCCCCCCACAGTGTTTTCCACAGTGGCTGCACCAGTTTGCTGTCCTACCAGCAGTGCATGAGGGTTCCTTTTTCTCCACATCCTCGCTAACACTTGTTGTTTCTTATGTTTTGATTTTAGCCATTCTCACAGGTGTGAGGTGATAACTCATTGTGGTTTTGATGTGCGTTTCCCTGGTGATGAGCGATGGTGAGCATCTTTTCGTGTGTCTGTTGGCCATCGGGATGCCTTCTTTGGAGAAACGTCTGTTCATGTCTTCTGCCATTTTTATTTGGATTATTTATTTTGGGGGATTGTGTTGTATAAGTTGTTTATATATTTTGGGTATTAAAAATCCCTTTTTGGGGTGCCTGGGTGGCACAGCGGTTGGGCGTCTGCCTTTGGCTCAGGGTGTGATCCTGGCGTTATGGGATCGAGCCCCACATCAGGCTCCTCTGCTATGAGCCTGCTTCTTCCTCTCCCACTACCCCTGCTTGTGTTCCCTCTCTCGCTGGCTGTCTCTATCTCTGTCAAATAAATAAATAAAATCTTTAAAAAAAAAATCCCTTTTTGTTTTAAAAGGATGTTTAGTGTTCTTCCTCCAGAACTAACTACAATCTCAAATAGCAGTCAATCCCAGGAAGTGTTTCCATGACTCTAACCCACATCTCATCCATTCTAGGACTTGTAGTCCTAGTCTACTGAACCTGCCATCCATTTCTTTCTATATAATCCTCGTTAGACATTAAAAAATTAGTGAAAACAGCCAGTAATGACCTTCTGAAGAATGAAAATAAAATACATCCTCATTAATTCTAGTTCTGTTAACCTTTGCCATAAGTCTGATTTCCCTATGCACTAATTGTTTTTATGTTTCATCTTTACCCTTCCTGTGCCCTTCTGCAGTTGAAAAGCAAAGAGGGGGGCATAGTATCCTAAACAAGGATTTCATCCTCATTTTATTTGTCCATTCAGTAAATACAGAATGCTTGAAATGAACTGAACCTTATGCCTGGAGCTGGTCATATAGCAGTGAATAAGACCAAGTCTCTGCCCTTTGCACCGTATATTCGAGCAGGAGAGGTAGACAAATGAGATGTCAAGAAATAAGTATGATACTTATTGGTCGTGTTTTAAAGAAATTGGAATGGGGTAATGAGCTAGCAGGTGACTGAGTCCAGGGAAGGGACCCTTAGGTGGGACGATCAGAGAAGGGCCCTCTAATGAAGTCATCTGAGCTGAGACTTGGATGATCAGAAGTTGGCCATACAGAGAGCTAAGAGGAGAGTGTTCCAGGCTAGTGAGTAGCCATGGTAAAAGTCGTCAAGTGGAAACAAGCTTGGGGTGTTTGAGGAGCAGGAAAAAAAGCCATGTATGTCTGAAATCTGGTGATAGTCTGCAGGGTGTTGGGAGCCATACTTGGAATAGCTAGAAATGAGGGCAGAGAGGAAGGCAGGGGCCGGGAACCACAGGCCTTGGTAGTATGGAATTTATTCTAAAAACCCATTGGAGGGTTTCAGCCAGAGAACAAAGTAACTTGGTATATATTTTTGAAAGATCATGCTAGCTACTGTGAGAATGGACTATAAAGGGGGTAGGCAAGGAAAAGGAGACACTGAGAACTGGGAAGGAGCTGCCAGTGAGGCAGGAAGAAAAAAAGGCGAGAATGTTCATGGAAGCCTAAAGAAGACAGTCCTTCAGTATGGGCAGGTGGGAGACGGGAGTGGCCAGTAGATGCTACACCAGACAAGTAAGAACAGAAAAGTGACTAATGGGTCGAGCAAACTGGAGTTTATTGGTGACCTTGCTAAGAAGCAGTTCAGTGGAGTCATGGGAGGAGAGAGTGGAGAGGGAGCTAACAGGGATAGCTGTACTCACAGAAGATGAAAGCAGTTAAGTATCCCTGGAAAGAGAAGCAGAGGAATGGCAAAGAGGCTGGAGGGGAGACTCAGGGTCAAGGGAGGATGATATTAAGGTATTTGTATGTGAATTAGAATGATTCTGCAGGAAGGAGGATTTGATAATGCAGGAGAGTGAATCTTTGTAGGGGCCAGTTGAGAGAAGGGCTGGGACCTCAGACTCAAGTGGAAGATTGGCTTTAGGTAGGGATGAGGTTCCGTCCTCCCTCGTAACAGAAAGAGAGGCAGAGTATGTGTAGAAGGGATATATAAGGGGATTGAAAGAGGCATAAATGGAAGAATTTCCTTCATGTTCATGATCCTTGTGTTTTGGTGGGCCTTTGTGGTATCTTATGGCCCTCTAGATTTTTTTTTTTTTTGGTGCTGTTATGCTCATTTATTTGTGCAATATATTTTTTTCTCCTTCTGCAGGCCATGTATCTTACATACAGATCTGTTTCCATGTCTGTTTCTCCCACTAAACTGGCATCTCTTCAACAAGAGTGGTTATCCTTGTATCTCCAGACACAGCTCACTGTTTGGCAAGAACTCAGTTGAAGGAATGACAGCTACATCAGTACAAGGGACTCATGTAGCAGCTACACAAACATGCAGTAGGAAGGAAAGTAATTCAAGACCGTGAATAAAGTTCAGTGTTTATATTACTTAGAAGAATTAATACATCTCTTTGTAAGTTGAATGAATTGTTACTGATTCCCAGAACTGGGGAGTAGCTAAGGGTCAAAAAAGGAAGCACCTCTCTACCGCTTTGAAGGAGGTGGGATTTTAGCAGCCTCTCTGGGTAGGGATGAGTTAGTGCCTGACATGCTATGCTGCAAAACACTGGTGAAAAACATAGGTTCTGGAGAAAGTGAGACTCAAGTGTATATGGGGAAAAGTAAATCCCAGCATGGTCAGTTGTTTGAGGGGATCTCAGAAGAGCAGGGAAGTTGTGTGTTAAGAACAAGATTAAATGTTAAAGAGAAATGGCCCAAGCAGATTTGTGCTGAAATGAGTGAGACCAACTTTATAGAAACTAGTTGCAGTTTGGGACGCCTGGGTGGCACAGTCAGTTGAGCGTCTGCCTCTGGCTCAGGTTGTGATCCCAGGGTCCTGGGATGGAGTCCGGAGTTGGGCTCCCTGCTCAGAGGGGAGCCTGCTTCTCCCTCTCCCTCAGCTGCCCCCCTTGCTTGTGCTCTCTCTCTCTCCCTCAAATAAATGAATGAATGAATGAATGAATGAATGAATGAATGAATGAATAAATAAAATTATTTTAAAAAAAGAAAGTTTCAGTTTAGCATGCCAAGCTCTTTCCTAAATGCTTTCTGCTTGGATGGGGAGAAAAAACCACAACAAACAAAATAGTTAACTTTCCCCTTCAGCATTATACAGCACATCCTCAATGAAACATGACTTTCTGAGTTACAAGCTGCCCCTGGCAAAGACGCTGGCTGTAAGAGCATAATCCAATGCGTGCCCTGAAATTAATGTTATGTAGGCACTCCAGATTTGTGTGACGTACTATAAGTTATATCCAACCCACTGTTCTTTAAACCAGCTGCATTAAGTATCATGAAATGAGTTGCCCTGAAAGGAACCATCTGAATAAAGAAGTTTTTATGCCTTTAAAACTCCTTACTGCATGACCTCTGGTCACTGCTGTTGATACTGGGAGCTTCTTCTCCCACTTTTCACTCTCTTGCCTTTAATGGGTGAGAGGTCTCCATACCAGCTTTCTTTCTCTTTTTGGCTGCCAGGTGGTAGCAAATGGTGCTGCCATTCCCATTATGGCTGAAAAATGCAGGTGCTGGCCTCTCTCTCACGTCCCTCCTTTCCCAGAGGCCCGTGGGGTACCAGCTGAAGAAAGGTCACAATGAGAGCAGCCCACCCCACAGAGCTCATTGCCTCCAGACTCAGGAAAATGCTGTCTTCATCTTTCCCCTGGATTTTTCCTTTCCAAACACTTTCCGATGCGCGGCCTCATTTTATTTTACGTTAAACTGACAGCCTAACATCTCTCCAGCTTTCAGCTGGGAATACAGTTCTGCCCTCACTGTGCTGTGCCATCTTGCCAGCTCTGTCTTTGTTACTCAGCTCTCATTCAGAAAGGAATTAATTTGCATTACATGATGCCCTTAAAGAAAGCTGGATTCTTTTTTTTTCTTTTAAAGATTATATTTATTTATTTGACAGAGAGAGAGACAGCCAGCGAGAGAGGGAACACAAGCAGGGGGAGTGGGAGAGGAAGAAGCAGGCTCATAGTGGAGGAGCCTGATATGGGGCTCGATTCCATAATGCCGGGATCACGCCCTGAGCCGAAGGCAGATGCTTAACGACTGAGCCACCCAGGCGCCCCAAGAAAGCTGGATTCTTGTACACCTTGGGAAAGTATCTATCTGTGAATGTACTCAAATCTTCCAGATTATGAGCCATTCCTCTTTCCTCTTCTTTCTCTTTCACATCATCATGGGGTCCCCTCAAGTTAGAGCTAAATCTTTCTATTTTGCTCTCCCCGCTCAGTGGGATTTTACTCAAGGGGCCCATGGCTTTAGTCTTTCATTTCCTTTTGCCTGAAAGAGGTTGATACAAGTGGAAAGGCATTTTGTAAAAATAAGGCTACTGCCATAAAAGAGAATTTTGACTCTGCTGAAGGTGCCCAGGTGTTAGCTTACTTCCCCAGGAGGATTTGGAACAAACTTGGACTTGGGAGTAAAGATTCTTGTTCTGGGGTGTGTTGACTTAGCAGTCATGGCAACATCCGTGGCCCCATCACACAGCTGTGGTCCAGAGAGGGGGTGTTGCCTTGTATAGCAGTGATTGAAGCCTGGATCTGGAGTTTAAATGTTGGAAGATTTTGAAGAAATGAGATTTTTTTTTTCCTCCAAAGCTTTTAAAAACTTTGCCGTGGTGCTGTTAACTTAATCACTGCCTCAAATTTGTCACATAGCCAATTTATGTTTTTACTAACATGAAGGACGGTATTCTTTTTATGCTTTCTCCTTTTTCTCTTTCCACTTTTTCCCTTCTACACTGTGGGTTATCAGATAAACTTAAATAGGAGGGTCAAAACCGGGTTAACCAGAGTTTAAGTAACACTGTGAGTGGGACGCTGGGTGGGATGAGGATAGGGACTGAATGGGTTGTGTGCCTGAACTCTGGTCACTTTGATGTATGTTCCACATTGGAGCCCTGGTGTTTGCTACTTACCCTTCACGGCATATTTGGAAACTATCTCATAGGCAGAACAAAGCTCACGGAAATCTCTACTCTTACACTTTTGGTTGTGTTCTTGAGGTTTCCATCTGAAAACAATATAGATTAGAACTTTTTGGGCTTTTTGAGAACTCCTGAGACTCTTATTTTGTCTTCGCCTGCAGCCAAGATAATTGAGGCTTTGTCAGCCTATTGCAGGGGCACATCTTCAGGTAGAATGTGATACTATTTGGGATGTTTAGATAGACCAAAGGGAATGCAACTTGTAGCTCTTCCCGGAGCTGTAATTCTGGTTGTGTGGATGATGAAAACGAAATGGAATTTTAGCCCAGAAGTTATACTAAGGCAGCTTAGTCATTATACAGTAGCAGCCTCTCTTGTAATTTCCAAAGTCTCCACGGATTTTTGGTCTAGTGATTTGTTCATTCCCTTCCTCAAGGAAACCAGGATTCCCCAGCCCTTCCCTACAATTGCTGAAATAGATTCACACAGAGTTTGAAGGTGACTGAAGTGGGTGAGAGTTCATCCAGGAGCCAAGAACCCCCATTTCTTCCCTTTCTTAGTCTTCTGCTTTGTCTGTCTGTCCACGTTTCCACCGAGTCAAATTCAGTGATGCAGAAAGGGGAGAGAGTGGTTGTACAGGAATGATGAGATTTGGCCCCATCCTCACTGTCAGCCATATAATTCTCTAAAAAAAAAAATGGGAGACAAGATATAGATAGTCAAATCATACTAATAGACCATTTATCAATACCCACATGCCCAGGGATGCCTAAAAGACCAGCAAATGGAGGTGTCAGATGATATATATGGGTAAATTAATATGATATTCAAATCAATAAAGTAAAAACAAAATATTTCAAGGATGGTAAGGCTCATGAAAGCACCATACTCACAAATACATGACCTTCCTCCGCGTACTGCCCCCCATACACACCCAAGCAGAAACTGACTGTAGATGTTTTGAACCTCTGCTCCCTCCCTGGTAGAAGGCATTTAAGGGGACAGAGAGGAAGTGGCATATTTACCATAGGCTGTTTGCTCTGAGGCACCTGCACGTACCTTTGTCTCAGCTCACGCTGCCCAGCATCCCTGTGCAGCAGTTCTTCTCGTGTTTGCCAAGGAAGAAATTGGAGCTCAAAGAAGTCACGGCATTTTTTGAAAAGGGGGAAAAAAATGGTGGGACCAGATTTCAAAACCAGGTCTGCCTGACTCAGTGACCTCGAGTGGATTCTTTTTCTACTAAACCATGCTGCCTCACCAGAAAACTATGGGCGTCTTCACCTGATGTGTTTGTAGGTCTTTGCTCTTCACTTTGAGTCAGGAGAGTGATGCTTAAATGACTCCAGGATAAGAGAACCTCCTGTGGAGGCTTTATAAAAAACAAATATCCCCAGTTAGTATTGCTTCCATCCTCACTTAACTATAATCAGCATTGATTCTTTCTTATTCCCTGATAACATTAAGTTATGATAACATTAGGGTGACAGAAAATAAAATTGGCAAATATAGATACTGCCTAGTAGATTAGTACAGTGTAAGAATTGGCAACAGTTGAAGTAGGTCTTATCTACAAAGTATGAACATAAATACAAAGAACAAGCCTCAACAGCATTTCATATGAAGATAATTTTGCTAAACAAGGTTTTTTTAGGGTATGAAGGAAAATACAGCCTTGCTTCTGAGCACGATTCTGCCCCTGGCGTGTCCTGTAGATGAGAGTTAGCTCTTAGAAAAGAAGCCATGTCTGTTAGTTTTATTCAGACTTCAGGTGTAGCATATAGTAGATACTAGGGAAAGGGTATGTTATGGCCTGGACGTTCATCCTCCTAAAATTCATATGTTGAAGTTATAACCCCGAATGTGATGGTGTTCAGAGGTGCGACCCTTGGAGGTAGTTAGGTTTAGATGAGGTTGTAAGGGTGAGGCCCATATGATGGGATGAATCCTTATTCAAAAAAAATAAAAAGAAAAGAAAAAAGAAAAGGAAAGAGAGACCAGAGATCTCTCTCTTTTTCTTTCTCATCACATGAGGACACTGTAAGAAGGTGGCCACTGGCAATCAGGAAGAGAGCTCTTACCAGGAAACAAATCAGCCAGCAACTTGATCTTGGGCTCTCCAGCTGCCAAGACTATGAGAAATAAACATCTTTTATTGAAGCTACTCAGTCTATGGTATTTTGTTATAACAGGGGAGCTAAGACTGGCTAGTTGAAATGAATCCGAAATCAGTCTCTAATAAAACGTTGCCATCTTTCCAGGACATCATCTTGGCTTCTGTTCCTTT
Source organism: Ailuropoda melanoleuca (assembly GCF_002007445.2). Taxonomy (NCBI): domain Eukaryota; kingdom Metazoa; phylum Chordata; class Mammalia; order Carnivora; family Ursidae; genus Ailuropoda; species Ailuropoda melanoleuca. Next base: position 33,103,657 of record NC_048222.1, on the reverse strand, counting down.
TTTACCTCTGAATGGCTGTACTCTGCTCTCATTTTGACCGCCATCCCAGTGATTAGAGAAAGAAAGAACAGATTAAGGTTTCTCTTTTCCTTTCTCCAACTTCTGCCTCATTTCCATTTTAAGTTAGGAAAGACATCTGTCTTTGTCATGTATCTCCCCAACCCCAGCCCTTATTAATCTTCTTGAAACTCCACCCATCCCAGGTGTCATCTCACTTACACCTGAATGGCATTGGCAGGACCCTTCACATTGCTGCTGTCCCCTCCCTGGGTGTACTTAAAAATCCGTTAACAAAAGTTTCTATTTAAAAGCTCCAAGGGAAAATTAGGTAGAGTAATAACATTTTCATATGATTATTTGCCATATTGGCATTGAGGCAGCGAAATCTGTTAGAAAAACTGTTTGCTCTTTTCCCATGTGTCCGTATTGAATAATATAGAGCTGGATATGCTGTCTCTATTCTGAAGCTGTCATGTGTTGTAATAACTGGTTTGACACTTATTATCTTTTTTAATGCAAAGAGGAAATTGTCAGAGTTTGCAACAGTGAAATAGATCCTTTGTTATTTGTATTATTTTCACTTGAAAGTATATTTTACTCCCTTTACCTTGATAAAACTGAAGTTTACGTGGTAAAAGACGATGGCATGACATGAAATGCCAGGATTTGGACAGTATCAGAGCAGAGCAGGATTCAAATGAGTTGTTAATTGGTTATTTTTAGAACCAATGTTTATAGACAAAGCTGTCAACTCGAATCATAGCCTAACCTCATAGGATCTTGGTGCTTTATCAGAATAATTATTCATCAATGACTTTAATATATCTTCCTGGAGTGGCTAGAAGTGTCCTTTCCATGCTGATTTGTAAGCACATATCACACACCCTGGCTTTCCTCAGGCTGGCGTTCAGGTATTGTAGAGGTAGGAGGAGGGAAGATACAGCCTCATGGGTACACTGAATTATGCTTTTAATTTTATATTCCTGGGAGGAATTTGTGATCAGATTATTCTGGCCTTTGTACTGTGCTGCCTTGAAAACAATTTCTGAAGTGCCTTAATGGTTAAGCTTAAAAACTAGTTTCATTTACTTCTAATGAACCTTTGATATTTCAACAGTTAGGTTAAACAGAGTGAAAAACACAGTGGCAATCCCAAATTAATTTCCTCCAGCCTGTCAAATGGACATTTGGGTTATGGAATGGACATTTGGGTTATGAAATGGACATTTCCAAACTTGCTTGCTATTTCATATTCTCTGAAGAGCTAGAGAGAGGAGCTGCTGGAGTTTCCGCCCTAGGATGGACTGGGGAGAAGGCCGCTGAGTTTGAGCCCTTTGTTTCTAGGCCTGGCTCTGTCTCTAGTTCTCCCACGGACCTGACCTGAGTCTCTCTGTACTTTTAAATGCCATTTTCTCTGTCACTAATTTCAGTGGTTGAGCCAGACCCTATCTCAGGTCTCTTCTCTGCTCTGTCAGTGACAAAGCATCACAGATGGCAGCAGCTTTGGGGCAGGAAGCAGCCGGGGATCCAGGCGATGATGGCCATGCTAGGCTTCCAAGAGCCAAACAGTGCCCCCAGTGTGGAGAGTAACTGCATTCTGCGCAAGCAGAAAATATTAAAGGCCTATGTTGAAGGGGCTGTGCTTGGTGCTGTGGGGCAGTTTGACAGAGAAGTGAGAGCTAAAAGCACAGAAAGAAAATGACGAGTCATGGCAGCATGCATGGTGTTGGATGAGGGCTGTGCGTGGTGAAGTTTGTGAGCAGAAACTGAGATACTCGGGGAGCGCTCGGAGACTCAGAGCTGTGAAGCGGGAGCAGGCCCTGTGCAGGCAAGGGTAGAAGCAGGTCCATGGGAAACAGAATCACAGACTTCCAGGCAAAGACGGAGAGGGGAGCCTGGGAGTTAGGCTGAAGTTTTTTCCTTTTACATGTAGCCATTACTGGGAGATCTTTCTGAGAATAAAAGTATTACTCTTATGCAAAACTTGGATACTAAAAAAACATAGTAAGGAAGTAAAAATCACCCATAACCTTACAATCCGTAGATCGCGACTTTAATCTTTGATTTATTTCTCTTTGGTCACGTGTATGTGTATTTTACAAATGAACTTAAGATCGTGTTATGTATGTTTTATGTCCTTTTTTTCTTAATGTTTTATTACTTTCCTCACATTATTAAATATTCCTTGAAAACATTTTTCGGACCTGTATATTATTTCATTATGTAGATGTACCATAATTTGATTTTTCCTGTATTGAAGCACACATAGATTATTTGCTTTGATATTATAAATAATGCTGTGATGGATATTCTTTTATATAAATTTTTGCTTGTTCTTATATTACAAATTAAGTGATTTGAGATTTCAAAAAATTATACTTTTATATAATTTATAAATATAATATATATATAATATATAATTTAATGTGGCGCTTGAGGACTTCGGACTTCAAATTGTAGATATTAGATACAATCTAATTTTTCTCTATCATGATCTTGATAATTTGACTCCAGAAAATAAACGTGATTGTATCTGAGAAAGAGGCTGGAGGATGCCTCTACCCTGGGCCAGGCAGGAGTACCATGAAAGAAGACTGTAAGAACTGATGCTGTTATCTATTTATTGATCACTCATTTATGTGAACCAGGAACTATATCAGACCCTAGGAATGAGGATGGCTTGGATTTGTTCTAGTCACTGTTGGTTCTCTCTTAAACTTCTATAGTCGTCTCTTAACTAGTTTCCCTGTCTTACACACTTGCTTCACTCCATTTTTGCCTAGAAGCTACAGTGTGCTTTTTAAGACCTAAATCAGGTCATGCCCCTAACCTTTTGGACTTCCCGTTTTACCCAGGTTAAAACCGAGTGCCTTAAGTGTGACCACTGTACTGCCCGCTTATGACCTCTAGCCTTACCGGCCTTTTACTGCATTTTCTAAACTGTGCTGGGCACTTTCCTACCCGAGGGTCTTCCCACATGTTGCCTCTCTTCCTAGAATACTCTTCCCTCAATCTTCATCTGGTGACTTCATTGCTTACCCTGTAGTCTTAGCTCAGTTTTAACTAACTGAATCTTTTTGACTACCTCCACCCTTATCTTAATTAAGTCTTCTCCTAGAACTCAGGTATTTTTCTTTAAAGCACTTATCACAATTTGTAAGGATGCCTTTGTGTATTTAATGAGCGACCCCTGTGCTCGACCATAAGCTCCGTGAGGGCAGGGGCCATGACTGTCTTGCTTGCTTTTGCCCAATACTCATCACTGTCCTTGTCACATGGTAGAGGTGAAAGCATAAATGAAGGTGAATAGAACAGACATAGGCCCAGTCTTCTTAGAGTTTATAATCTTATTGAGCTTCCATATCATCTCTGAAAGTAAGAGAAGAGGAGGAATCAGAAATGATGAATGAGGACTAGGACTTAGATGGTTGGTAGGATACAGATGTCATTGACAGAAATGGAGAAATGGTTAGGCTAAGTTAGATTAGGAGAGGGATGATGAATCCAATTTTTGGCACATCAAATTTAAGGATCAAGGTGGGGTAAGTGGGATAATCCATTGAAAATCCAGCATTTTAGTACCAATCTCTTGCCTTAATGAAACAAAGCCTCAACCCAAACTTTTTGTTCTTTCTTATTTGGGAATGTTATTCATGAATCAGAGAACTTTTTTTTCCCCCCAATTGAAGCCCTGCAGGTTGCTTTTTTTTTTTTTTTTAAAGAATATTACATTTATCCTTCTAAATGGCAGGTGAAGAAATAGAAAGAATAAAGCCATCATTTTCGTCTCCCTTGAAGACATGGCATTCTGCCATCTCAATTACAGAGGCCCTGACACCTCCCTGTTCTGTGTGGAGGAGAAAAACAAGTTGGAACTTTCCTCCTCCTTCCCTACGTCAGCCACTACCATCAACTCCTACTTCAATTATTTCAGAAAAATATCTACATTACAAATGTGGGGAGCTTCCATAGTGTTTTCATATACTTACCGGGATCTAATCATAGTATCAGGCTTATAATGTTAAATTTTGAATGTAGTGTTTAAAGTCTTGATATTTTGCAGAATTGCAAACATAAATTTAAATCAGAAGCTGATTTTCTCCAAGAAGTAATAGAAATATTCTTTGCTCTGTGAAATGTGAGTAATTCAAGAATGGACTTGATTATGACTTGAGCAGGATTATGGATCTTAGAAAGCCAAACCTAGATATGAGCTCATCTGTTCACATTATAGACCTAGCATATTTTTAGAAAATGAGTGAAAATAGAAACCAAAACCCCATCTCACATAGATGCTTTTGGCCTCATGTCTCTAGAAGTTCTAAAATGTATCCCTGGACTGGTTGGTTATCTTTCACTTGTTTGCAAGATGGAGACTGCCTTTGAGATATTAGGCACAATCCATAGGTCATACGTAATTTTTTAAAAGTTACTTTAAAGTCCAAGGCATTGTCTTTTGCTGCTTGGGCACCTTTCTGTGACAGTGCTCAGCTCTCTTTCTCAGTAACCGCCTCAGCCTGACACAGTTGTACTTGCTGTTTAACGCTCTGTAAAATGTTATTTAAATATTTCTAACTTATTGTTTCATGCTGGGTTTTATGGAACATAAATTTCTATTTAGGCCACTAATTTACAGTAGAAGTTTGTTACTAATACCACTGCAGGCTCCATCCATCTAAAAATATTGCTCATAACCTATGCTAAAAATACGTTATATATTTGCACTGTATGTAAACAGTATTGTGTTTTATTAGTGTGCAGTGCTTTGTCTATGGAAATGTCATATCACAGCATATATTTAGAGGGGCAAGGAACTCAAGTAGGGTGGAAAGTCTACAGAAAAGTGAAATCCCTGCAGGATGGGATTTATGGAATTTTCAGTGTGCTTTGCAGAAAATCTACATGCAATATCTACATTTTTCTCCAGAGGCAAAGTGGAATCTCGCAGAGTGTTCTGGGAAGCTCTGTTATTTCATGTATTCTCCATCTTTTCCTAGTGGCTTGTAGAGGATTGAAACTGCAAATCTATTCAGCTTAAAAGAGGCAGTCATTATTGCTGTAATGACTGTGTTTTTATTTTTAAGACACATTTATTAAACGGGCCAGAGATAATGTAAGTTGCATCTCCTTTCTGATAGCGAAGAGGCGTGATTTCAGGGAATGGCATTCTGTTTTCTTTCTGTAAGCACCCTTGAACTGGAAGAGATGATTCAGGGAATGGGAAGTTTAAGACTTGGGAAGAGTTTCTTTGGACCATTTTGAGTTACCTTCATTACTACAAGTTATTTAGACCGGTTAACTGAAAGTATTCAGTTCTGAGCTCTTATCCTGTCATTCACTAGTAAAAATGAGGGAAAGAAAGCAGATTCATTATGATTAAATCCCAGTTACAGAGTTTGTTTCGTTCCTGATGTCATGATGGGTCTGATTCCCTGGGTGAGACAGCCCAGGTGCTGACCACATCGTCCTGCTGATAGCAGTGTCGCCACTGGGCATCACCTAGCGAGTGCAAAGCTGGTACTTGGTGACTAGTTGCAAAGATGTTGTGTCTCAAAAACAGACTGATTTAAGTGGCCAATTAAACCACCAGTGCTGCACTTTTATCACCTTTTAAAGGTATGTTGAGAGATTTGATAACCAGGTTCTTAAATGGAAAATCTTAGAACTTACTTAAAATACATTTGCAGAAAATTAAGGCTGTTGGTTCTGCCCCTAAAACAGTGATGCTGTGGCAAGAAGTTTATCATCCTGTGTTTACATGGTTCCCCAGAGTGCCAAAAGCCATCATCTGTGGTGAAGGTTTTTCACAAAAAACTCCCGAAGAGTTTTAATGTAGCAAACGAATCTTGGAAAACTGCTCCCTTTTTATTTTACTGCTTCATTTGATGCATGTTAAAGAAGCAGCGGTGAATCACAGAATTAAATGTGATTTTTTTAAGACCTTTGAGGTGCACTTCCCGATTGATACCCACTGGCGTTTTGCTTGGTTTGTTGCACTGAGGCAGGAGGTCTTCCAAAGCTCATCTCATCCATAGGCGGACCCAGAGTGAAGGGTGCTTTCTGAGCAGTGTGCTTGCCCTCAGCCTGCCTTTAGATAGCTCCTGCTAGCCTTCGGTCCTCACCTCGCTCTGCTTAGGCACGCACTCCACCAGCTCTTCTCTCGTCGGTCATGTTCACAGTAAAATGAGAAAGCATTCTCCAAAAGCTGACCACTAGATTATTAAGAAAAAATGGGATAGAATTTGAGTCATAAAGGTTTTCCAAAAAAGGCCTTTTTCCTGAGTTCACAATCAAATGAGCGCTCCCTAACCAACGTTTGTATCCACAGAAGAGGCATTTCCAGCAAGTTCCTGAGCTATCCTCCACCCCCCTTCAGCCTGTGCTTTCATTTTCAAGACCAAGACATACTTCGGCTACGTGGATTTCTGTGGGCAGGACCATGGTTGCCCTCCCCTCTAAACTTGGCATCGCCCCCAAGCTTAGGCCTGTGCTGGGCAGGATGATAAATGTGAAAATTGCACTGCATTTTGTGGCCAGGTTCTTTCACTTTGTCATTTTCTTTCCTCCCCTGGTTATTTCTTCTGTTCTTATAAAAAAGGAAAACAAAGCCCATTTAACAACTGCAAAGCACACAGTCTGCAGAGGCCTTAAAGATTACTGGCAACAAAATATATTTATGTCTTTAATAAGGATTTGAAATTTACCACTTGCTAGATAAATTTTCCTTCTCTGTTCTTTCTCTCTGGAAATCCTTGGTGTTGGGTGAAACAGTTTGGTCTACAGGATATTACATTAATGTCTTCTGATTTCTGAGGAAATATTTTATAGTGTTTTCTGCCAATAATAAAATTTTGAGATAATTCTAAATTCTGGCATACATGGGCAGTTTTGAATTAAACATTAAACTATTCTGTACGACTTGCAAATGTCTGAAAACAGAGAGTACATCCCATGTAATGAACGTAGGTGGGTGTGAGAGTTTATTGAAAAGCCAAAGATGTGGCTATGGAATACAGGTGGTATATTTCAAGGTGAACATTGAGTGATCGTTTTGTGGAATCCAAATTAAAATCACTCAGATGAAATGATCCCATTGCCTGTGTAATGCTCTTTTATCAAAGCCTGTCTTAAAAGACGAAGATGTTACAATGCTGCAAATTAGGCAGGGTGTTTCAAAAGCGGGCTTTGTGATCACTCCTGATCCCCCTTTTCCTTACTCTTCAGGAGAGATGGCCAGGCAGGTGTCAGAGACCTTATCTGGAGATGAGGAATCTGGAAGTACTGTGAATTCCCTGTGGAATATGTTGAGCTGGGCCATCCACTGCTTTTGCCTCATTAAAGATATTTACTTGTTGGTCACTTATCCAACATCTCTGAATAGGCTTTCCCCCCACCCCTTTTTTTTTAAAGATTTTATTTATTTATTCAACAGAGAAAGAGACAGCCAGCGAGAGAGGGAACACAAACAGGGGGAGTGGGAGAGGAAGAAGCAGGCTCATAGCGGAAGAGCCTGATGTGGGGCTTGATCCCATAACGCCGGGATCACGCCCTGAGCCGAAGGCAGACGCTTAACCGCTCTGCCACCCAGCGCCCCTTTTTTCCCTTTTTGATGCAGCTTTAGATTTCTACAACCATACAAATGAGAATAGTAGGCCTCAAAACTGATATTTTATTCCTTATTAAGGAATGGAATTACTTTCTTTTCTTTATATTATTATTATTTTATTTTTATTATTTTTAGTGCTATGATAATCTTCTGAGTTCCAAATCCATCCTTGGGATTTCCCCTACATAGTCAGACTTAGTTCAGTATTTTTGGATGATTATTAGGGAAGGAAGGCTAGAAGTTTTGCTCAGAGAGAGTAGTCGACCTTTGAGGTGGAATATAGAAACTGTATTTCTACCTATAAATGTTCTTTTACTGAAGTTTTCCATACTGAGATGTAATATTCATTCATTGGCCATTCTGCTCATGTTCGAGGATCTTCTCTGGCGCTTACAAAGGCATACTGCTCCTAGGAACGTCATAGAAGTTTCCATCAGTTTTCATTCGAATTTTAAAATACTGTTTTAGGGAACCTAGAGAGTTCTAGAGGAAAAGAAAACATTACTCCTGGCTTCAAGTGGCTTATAATTTGATAGTTGCACAAGAACTCTAATAAAAGCAATATGTGTTAAGTGAGATAAAGAAGTACAAAATGCTCTAGGAGTCTAGCAGAAGGAACCCAGAATATGCAAGGATAATCAGGAAAGGCTTCCTAAAGAGTATTTATAGGAGGCCCTAATGTTCAAAAATGTGGGACATCTTTCAAGGCCTAATATAAATGTTTTTTAGGAAGCCTTCCCTGATTATCCCTGCAATGCCCTTGCCCTTTCCTAAATATGTTCTCACACCCCACCCCACCACCATAACTCTTTAAATGTAAGAAGATAGGGAGTGAAGATGTAGGAGTCAGAGATGATCAAACTGTAAGCTTGGGTAATCTAGGAAAGCTGTGCAGGCAGAATGGAGAGATGAAGAGGAGGGAAGAGATGAGTTTTTGATGATTTGATGAATCTTTTTGGCCGTGATGAGGGTATAGTGCCACCAAGATACCGAGTTGGCTTGTCCAGCAGGCAAAGTGGAAATGTGCAGTGGTGTTTCATAGGGGTAGGTCAGGTTTTCAGCTGACTCTGCACAAGTCGAAGCTATGAATGTGGATGGAAGAAATTGTCTGTCAGGTTCTTCTAACTAACTTTCTGATACCCAAGTAAAACTATTCCTAATACTCTTGATTGATATCTAAGTTGGCACTATGGTCTGCTATTCTGTTAGTAGGGGAAGATGATATCTGTGCTTTCTACTTTGGATTTATAGCTGAGGCATTTGTCTGTAGTGGTGCTAATTAGAGCTGCATAAGTTCAGAAACAGAAGAATAGCTTTATATGTGTTCTTGTGAAAATGATTGGCATCTCTTCCCTAGGTCTAGGGGGAGAAACATTGAGGAAAACGAAGGGCCTGACACGTTCTGGAAACCAAAGCTGAAAAGGACAAAGAAAGGAGGAGATCCTTTTCCATAGCCTTCTCTCTCTGTGGGTTCGGGAAACTGTCTTATTAACTTTTCTAATTCTGTAATCCTTTTTTTTTTTTCCTTAAATTCAAGACCACAAATAGGAAAAGCTGTCATTTGCATTTTGGTTTAATCAACTCTCTCATTAGCATATTCTAATGTAAGTGTTCCCTGATTTATTGACTGAGGTTTACTGAATGCTGTATGTGTGTAAGAGAAAAACCTTTGTGACCTTGGCTTAAGCAAAGGTTTTTAAGATGCATCAAAAGCATGATCATTTAAAAACAACAGTGAAATTGGTGAATTAGACTTTATCAAATATAGAAACTTTGGCTCCTCTAGAGACACTGTTAAGACAATGGAAAGATGAGCCACAAAATAGAGGGAAATATTTGCAAGTCATATATCTGATAAAGAACTTGAATTCGGAATATATGAAGAGTGCTTATAACTCAGTGATTTAAAAACCCTAAAAACCCAAGAATAAAAGGGCAAAAGATTTCAACAGATAGTTGGTCAGAGAGGATACATGAATGGCAAATAAGCACGTGGAAAAATGCTCAACTATCCTTAGTTATTAGGGAAATGCAAATTAAAACAAAATGAGATGCCCCTACGAGATTGGCTGAGATTAAAAAGACCAACTACGCCAAGTGTTGGTGAAGATGTGAGGGAACTTGTAACTCTCATACTCTGCTGCTCTGCTGGTGAGAATGTAAAATGGCACAACCACACTGGAAAATAGTTCAGCAGTGCTTACACTGGCAACTTCCTAAAATGCTGAGCATGCATCTAACTTATGCTTCAGCCATTCCACAGCTAATTTTTTACCCAAGAAAAGTGAAAGCATATATCCACATAAAGACTTAGGCATATGAATGTTCACAAAAGCTTCGTTTGTAATATCAAAAACTGGAGACAGCCCTAATGTCCATTAGATAAATAGAGAGAGAAATTGTGATGTGTCCCTACAATGGAATACTCCTCAGCAATAAAAAAAGGTCAAGTACTGATCCATGCAACAACGTAGTTGAACCTGAAAATAGTTATGTTGAGGATTGTAATTTTGTAGAGGAGAAATGGAAGCAATGCAAGGAAATTCTTTGATTGGCTGTAGCTTAAGTGGTTGCATTATTTGCAAAAGCCTGTTGGCTATTTGTAGTTGGCGGTTCTTTTTATCCTCAAGGCGTTTATGGGAATTAATTTTGGCTTAGATTTCATTTTGCTTACATAGGCTACCAAGGCCTTAGAGCCACTTCAACCTAATGACTTCCTTGATTACTTAAACAAGAGAAATAAGCCAAACAAAAAAAGAGTACATACTGAATGATCCCATTTATAGAAAATTATAGTAAGTTCAGTTATCTACAGTGCCAGAAAGCACTACAGATTGGGAACAGGGCTGGAGAGTGGGGAGATAGAGGAGGGTAGGATAGCAGAGGGACTCAAGGAAACTTTGGGGGTGATGTATATATTCATTATCTTGATTATAGTGATGGTTTCTCATGTCAAAAATGATCAAATTGTACACTTCAAGTATATGTCATTTGTTTCATTCAGTTAAATCTCAATAAATCAGACAAGGCAGATGAAGCCACTTTCTTTTAAGAGGGGGATGGAATTATGAAGCTCAGAGTTTTTACCAACCTGGAAGAGAGTTTTTTAGGACTTGAATGTGGGTCCAGCTTGCCTGAGGTATTCCTAATGGAAATGTGGAGGTATGTGGCTGTAAAATATACTGTGTCATTCCCTTCACCCGGGAGGACAAACAAAGAGAATGAAAGTCCTAGTCAGGATTAGGGAGGTGATTTCCTAAAGCACAAAATTTAATTACTTTTATAGTTAGGTGACAAAAATTAAAGATTTCATCAATTATTAAGTTACCCAGCTTTAAAAAAAAAGCCCTGACTGTGAAATAATTAGTAACAAATTCCAAGGGTTGGCTGAGTGTCTGTATGGTATATGAAGAAACATTTCCTTTTGTTTATTATAAATTCACCAGCTATTAGTTTAAAGTGTCCCATTGTTCTTATATTACACTAGTAAATTCTTTTTTTCTTTTCTCTTGGAAGGAGAAATAAATACACAACTGCAGTGTGCATAATGATGTTCAGACTAATGTTGTTACCAACCAAAAAACAAATAGCAATGTGTTGTCAGCTTCCTGGGTAGAAATGACATAACGGGCAGACTGGTTTTATCATTTCTCAGATCCAACTGTTTGATGATTGCTGTGATATTACTAAGTTGGAAAGGAAAAAAACCCCACAAAACTTAAATACATAGACAAACTCGTAGAAATAAGATCATTTGCATTTTTTTTTAACTGTATAAAATTTAGATTGCAGACCCTTGGAAGTTTAGTATTGTAACAAGACATCTGTTAACTTATGAGTAAGTGTAAGCAACGATTATCGCTGAAGTAATGATAGACTCCCCACAGTATTAAATAGGCTATTTGCATAGGATTTTTAGTTGATACCTCTATCAGAAGTTAGCTGGAAGTGATCCCCTGCAGATGATAAAACAAATGAGACAGCATAGACCTGTGACCTTGTCCATGGAATGTGGCAAGCCATGATAGACAAATCAGTTCAGGAGGCAACAACAGGAAACAAAATCAAGGACAACATGCTGGCCTCTACTTTAAAAGGATTAGTCTCTGCAAATAATTGTACTTGCAAATAAAATATATGTTTGTGCAGTGTGAACGGGTTCTTTGACCACAATTATTCTCTGAACTAATCTCCTCTGGATTATCCATAGTTACAAATATGATTTTCAACTGGAAAGGTGTATTAATAAGGATAGACTAAACTATGTTATATCAACAACAACAAAATCACAATCTCAGTAACGCAGCATAACAAAAGTCCATTTCTTGTTGACATTACACATCTACCATAGGTTAGAGATTCCATTCCACAGAGTCTCTCAGGGACTGAGGCTGATGAAAGCTCCACTGTCTCATGGTTGTCCTTCTGGAACATGCGACCTCCTTGGTCACTGCAGCAGGGGAAGGGAGAGTTGGAGAATCACACATTAGTCTTTTTCAGCATGAAAGTGACATGTTCTTTCACTCAGAGTCCATTGGCCAAAACCAGTAATATGGCTCAACTTAAAGTAACCAGAGAATTGTGGGGGAGCCCATGCATATTCAATGATAAGTAAATGTCTCTGCTGAAGAAGGGTGGGCAGATTATTACATAACATGAACTCTACTTTGCCTGGCATCTTTGAAATAATACCTTTAATAGAAAGTTTAATGTTAAAAAAGTGTCTGACTGCTAAAGATGCTTATAAAATGGCCTTTTAATGTCAGACTTAAATTTTTTGTGTGTTCTCATTTGGTAATAAGGAGGGGAAGGGGAGAAGAGAATCAATATATTCTTCAATTTACTATTATTCATATGAATAATGAATTGCTGGTTTCCATTTTCCAAATAGTCAAAACAATCTTTGACCACAAATTGAGAGTGTGTGTGTGTGTGTGTGTGTGTGTGTGTGTGTGTGTAGAAATATGTGGCTACAGGGGTGCCTGGGTGGCTCAGTCAGTTGAGCGGCCAACTCTCGATTTTGGCTCAGGTCATGATTTCAGGGTCCCGGGATCGAGCCCTGAGTCGAGCTCCACGCTCAGCAGGGAGTCTACTTCAGGATTCTCTCTCTCTCCCCCTCCTCTCTCTCTCTCTTTTTCTCTCAAATAAATCAATAAATCTTTTTAAAAAATATGTGGCTACAGTGAAAATTCAAAATAGATTTTGAAAATAGCTAGAGTAATTTTAAGCATATTTGGTTGGGCGTTTCCCCTATTAGGAATCTTTCAATCCCAGTTTTTACTGAGTTATTATGTTGCTTTTCCCTCCAATAAAGTCAAGCCATTGAGGAGAAGAACCTTCTATCATGAAAGCATTATCTTAAAGTTTTATTTAGGCTATTTCCTAAGTCTTCATGGGAGACAAATGTGACATGAATCTAGGATAGCAGTGTTAGGGCTAGTAGAGTCCCTTTGCATTCTTAAGAACACCAGGGAAATTATTTATATTCAGACCATCAAATCCAAAGATACTCAGTCCCAATTTAACCCAGTCATTTGAGCTATTAACTTGTAAACTCTAATGAAGGGAAAGAATGCATCATTATTTTGTAGGTAGGAAACCAAAAAGTAGGAGAAAAAGATTTCTCACAAAAGTTCCAGTTGAAAACCAACTTCCTTTACTTGCAGACAAATATATTAACTGCTGTTTTGAAGAGCCCCCTTTTGCTTGAGACACTAATTGACCATCATGGACACTGCAAAATCTGACACTTGAAGTTTCCACTCTGGGACTACAGTCTCTCCTAGAGTTGCTCATTTTTACCACTCCAGTCCACTTTGGACATCCTGACGTTCTCATCCCTCACGTATTACTCCTATGAGAGCTCCACAACCACTTGTAAGCACTTGTAAGTATCAGGCACCAAGATTTGTTCAATATATGATATGAAAAAGACATGATCTGTGTACTTGAAGAATAAGCCAGTTAGTTCTGAGAGAGACATGTGAACATATTTTAGTCTAATGTTGAGTGTTATGGGCTTAATCCTGAACTATTTTATTTTCTCTACCTATACTTTCCTATCTCATACATGTGTATGCTCCTGGCTCTCCGATTTATCCCTCTGGTCCAAGCTTCTCTATTGTGTTCCAGCATTACTCGGGTGTGCCTTAGACATCTCAAACTTAACATGTCCCAAATGGATCTTTGATTTTCACTCCTCCAGGCAGTTCTCTATCCCAGTGAATGCCATTATTATCCAACCCCATTTTCTTTCTTTTTAAAGATTTTATTTATTTATTTGACAAAGACAGACAGCCAGCGAGAGAGAGAACACGAGCAGGGGGAGTTATCCAACCCCATTTTCTTGGTCCGAAAACCTAGGTGCCATCTTTGATTCTTCCATTTTTCTTAATCTTCACATATTAACCCCTTGGATAGTCCTGTTGGTTTTAACTCTAAAATAAATCTTAAATCTATCCCCTGCTGTCGTTTTGTGCTGTTCCCTCTTCATCTGATGCCAGCATTCTTTCTTGCCTGCACTGTAGTGGTCTCTTAACTGGTTTCCTTGGTTGCCCCTCCAATTAATTCTTTATGTAGCCAGACAAATCTTTAAAGTTAATGAAGACTGAATTACTTTCTTTGCTTAAAACCCTCCAGTGGTTTCTCACATTCAGACTCCTCCAAGGCCTCTAAGACTTTCCCAGCCTCTACTTTATCTTCATGTCATGCCTCATTCTGCTTCCCTCTGTGAGCGCCAGCCATGGTGGCTTACCTATCTTCCTCAAACTTGCCGAACTCTGTCCCACCAAAGGGTGTTAGCCTTGCTCTTCTCTCTGCCTTTATGTTCTTCTCTTTGGTGTGGATCTCAGTTCAAGTGTCACTTTCTCAGAGAGTCTTTTCTGATAACCCTTCTTTATCTCAGAGAGTCTTTTCTGATAACCCTTCTTTATCATATCAGTTTATTTCAAAGTGATTGTTATAATGCCATGCCAGATAATTCAGTGAAAGTCTGTGACAAATGGAGCCGGGGAATGATAAATAAAACAGATGATATTTGAGAAGATATATTAAAAAGTTTACAAGGGGGAGAAATTATTTGCAATTTCACATATATGGCACAGGACTTATCTCCAGACTATGTAAGGAATTCTCAAAACTCAACAGTAAGAACCAGACAACATAATTTTTTAAAAGACAAAAGATTTTATCAGGTGCTTCATCAAAGAAGATATACTGATGACAAATAAGCACAGGAAAAGATGCTCAACACCATTCATCATTAAGAAAATGCAAATTAAAACCAATGAGATAACAAAAACCACAATAAGATACCATTGTATGCCTATCAAGATTACCTCTTAAAAATACCTCCCCCCGGGGCGCCTGGGTGGCACAGCGGTTAAGCATCTGCCCTTCAGCTCAGGGCGTGATCCCAGCGTTGTGGGATCGAGCCCCACATCAGGCTCCTCTGCTATGAGCCTGCTTCTTCCTCTCCCACTCCCCCTGCTTGTGTTCCCTCTCTCGCTAGCTGTATCCATCTCTGTCAAATAAATAAATAAAATCTTAAAAAAAAAATACCTCCCCCCCAAAAAACCCCAAAACAGTACCAAGTCCTGGCAAGGATGGAGAGCATTCTGAAATTCTCATTTGTTACTGGTAAGGATGCAAAATGGTATAGAAGTTGTGGGAAACAGTTCAGCAATTCCTTAGAAAGTTAAACATACACCTACATCTGACCCAGCCATTCCACACAAAAACTTGGATAAGAATGTTTATAGCAACATTATTAATAATTTGTAAAAGCTGGATATAACACAAATAGCTCTTCAGTTGGTGAATGAGTAAGCAAATTGTGGCGTATCCATATTATGGACTACTACTCAGCCGTTAAAAGGGAACAGGTTACTCACAAGCACAAGGGCATGGATGAATCTCATATGTATTCTGCTAAGTGAAAGAGGAAGATACTACATACCGTATGCTTCCATCATATGTCATTCTGTAAAAACAAAACCACAGCAAGTGGTTGCCACGGGTGGGGGTTGGGGGAAGTTTCCCTGCAGAGAGCACAGGGGCATGTTTTGGGTTGATGAAATTGTTCTCTGTAGCTGTGATGGTTTTTAAAATTCACAGAACAGTACACCAAAGAGAATAATTTTAACTGTTAATTTCTATTATGATTTAAACAAAAACAAAATGATCATGGGCATTGCTCTGTAAACCTTGATTTTGTTTCTTTGTTTGATTATGCTGGTTGTTTCACTGCCAGGCTAACAAAACTCAGTTTTTATCTTCTTTCCAGAAAACAAGTTATCTAGTTACAGGAAGTGTTGGTTTCTCTCAGGCAGCCCACACGACAGTGACATTCTTTAAGCTGATAATGCTGTATTGATTCTTCTCATTTTTTTAAATAGCTTTTGTTAAATGTATGAGGTTTATATTTTTTATCATGAACTTGCATTATTATTTCCAGTATTTAATTTTATAGTAATGTTGCTTTTTAAAATGACTTGTGGAAAGATATTTTTTAAACTTGCATTTTCCTAAGAATGGGATGGTTTGCAGTGCTTTATGAGCCAACGTTCCATACATGAACTTTAACCTCAAAAATAATTAGCCTTAGTGTTCCCCCCAGTTTTTAATACTTTGTGCTCATCTCCAATAAAGCAGCTGTGTCCTCCCATGAGGATATGAACATTGAGTTAACATTTATCAGACAGTGTTTTGTACGCTAACTTCATTATATTTTGTGGCAATCCATTGTGCAAATGTTAGGTTAATTACTTGAAACCCAGACCTACTTGCCTGAAGAATTTCCATTTTGAAGTACATAACTGTCATTATTCACTGCACCTTTTGATCTCCTTTGAAAAACTTCCCAGCATTTATTTTTCTATTATCTCCCTCAACAAAAGGAAACCACTTTTTGAGCTGCTGATGCATGACCTGGTGTGCATAGTTCTGTTTCACAAGTCTATGGAATACAGGGTTGGATTTGGAACTCACCCTCAGCATTCCTGCACCGTTTGAAACTTACCGCATGTTCTGATGTCTCCTCTTTCCAAAAAGCAGCTTGATTTATTTACGTAACAGTTACTGCAGTTTTAGCATTTCAATTGCCTCTATCATCTTCTCTCTCCATTTGGGATGATATGCGATATGCAGGGGGACATTTGATGTTCCAGTGGAAATCATAAGAGAACGTGGAACAGCTAAGGAGGGAGCATTCTTCATACAGAATCTCCCCCGCTCCCAGGCTGTCCTCAGTCACGGGGTGGTACCAGCGCTAGCTACATCCTCAGCTACAACATAGCATTTCTTTTAAAACTTGTCGTTTAAAAACTATAAAACCAAATCTTTAAAAGCACTCTGGATGTTTACTTTGCTGAGCCTTACTGTTGATTTTGTTGTTTTATGGAATGCTGTGGAGGAGTCCATTGTTAATCACGTCCTAACCCTATAAAATATGTAACAAGCTGCTGAACAGAATGATGACAGCCGACAGAGAACAGAGTTTCATTTGAATGCATGCAAATGTAGAGGTTTCCCAGAAAGCCTTTTTTAAAGTATGAGCCACATTTTGAAAATAAAACAAAGAATTAACGCCTTGGAGTAGAAATCTGTAATGAAACCCATAATAGCTGAAAGAGTACAATAAATTCTACGGGGAGAGCATTCCATTTTCTGTTCCTTTTCAAATTCTAATACTAAACTCTATTAGTAGTCAGTATAAAATAATGAGACATGAAGCCCTGCTGGTGTAAAACTATTACTAATCTGTTACTTTGCATAAATTTTCACTCAAACAATTGTCTGTGGTCTTCTTATGATGGACCTGTTATATGCTTTCCAGCTAAACAGATGAGACCTATTAACCATCTCCTTTGAATGAATGGTGTTGGAATTTGCAGGCATTGCACTTTTTACAAGTTTGGAAAAGAAAGGGATTGCATGCAAGGGACACAAGGGTATTTACTCCAATCAGAGTTCAGTGTTCTTCTGTGAATATGTGAATTGAAGTCCCTTTCATTACTTTTAGGGTCACACTAAGGAAAAGCAGAAAGGCATTTTTACTCTAAAGATAGGTACATCCTCCTACATCTCGGTCACATCATTGGTTTACTTTTCATAATTAAAGCAAGACATTTATCATTTCCTCTCCCACAAAGTCTGATCTTGTCCTTGTCTTTCCTGTTTCCGTCACATCTCTTGGTCACACAGCCTCATAAGTTAAGTCAGTTTTGATTCTTTTTCTCTCACTTCGTATGTTTCAGCAGCGGCTAAGTTCTTCTGATTCATCTTTTATAATTCCTCTCATCTCTGTCTCTTTTCCATTTGCATGGCCAGCATCTTAGTGCAGGCCATTATGGACTCATGCCTAAATTATTACATCTTTAATTGGTTTCCAACCTCAAGTTAATTTCCTTCCGATCCATCCTGCATATTACCACCAGATTTATCTCACTAAAACATGGCTTTTCTTACCCTCACCGATTGGAAAGTTTGGAAATGATTGCAGAAGCAATTGAAGCTATTTGTGTTATGAAGGGATGGTGTGGTATTGTGGTGTATTGGCTCTGGAGCCAGATAGACATGGGCTGGAATCTCAAATTAATCCCTTAGTAATGGCATGACCTTAGGCACTGAGTTACTTGACCCTTTGGGACCTCAAGTTCTTCACCTGAAAATAGAATAATATCATGGTTTTTATAGGGAGCAATCACAATATGTGAAGTACCTTGCTTAGCGGGCTCAATTAATGATAGTTCTTGTTCCTAGAAGTATCGTTGCTATTACCATTATCTTTAGGACAAAATGGAGGAAGGAAACCGAGGTTAGGAAACCTAAGGGGAAAGAGCCCTTCTTTACTGGCTGGTGCTTCTGAAAGAATGAAGACTGTAAAACATTTGTTTCTCTTACAGCATTTGCATTTTTTATGTGTCTAGGTTTCCTCTCCTTAACTAGACTCCAGTATGTGGTTTTTTCAGCTACCTTAAGACTTCTTTGCAAACCCAAGGATCAAAGGCCATTGGTTTCGATTAGGAAATTAATGCTGCTTTTCCGCATTGCAGCCTCATGTACGACAATAGGTGCCAGACGGGAATGAAAGAGAGAGAAGGACATAAGAGAAATTATCAAAAATGAATCACAAGGACTTCACAAAACATGCCAGGAGTAAATTGTGGTAGAAAAGCAGAGACAGAGAGTGGTAAACCTTTTATCCAGTAAGTTTAGGGAGAAAAGAAGGAGCAAAATAGGGCTTAGCGGGGGTGCCCCTGGCAGCAGGGAGAGGGGGAGGCTTTTCCACCACAGGCTGGTGACATAAAATATTTAGAAGACAGAAAGGAACCAGTGTTGAGGAGAAGTGTGGAAGCAAGGGCTCACCGTCCTTGTACCACAGAAGAAATGGAGACTGCTACTCTTGCCTCTCTTCTGCGACTCTTCCTCATGCGTAGACGTGTGTGGGGTACATAGGTAAGGCTCGTGGCAGGTACTAGATGAGACAACTGTGTGTTGTAAAAATGTCTTCTGACTTAAAACCCAGGGGAAAAAAATGGCTGTTACTCCTCAGTTGGTTTGATTCAGGGTTATGATACTTTCTGGTCTATTTAAGCACTGTGCTAGGACCACAGTGACTAGAGATGAGCACCCGCCTTCACAGAGCTTACACTTAAGTAAGCACAAAATACTCGCAATATAAGACATTCATTCAGCAAATATGTGTTCAATTTATGTTTGTAACACAGTGTGTGCCAACCTCTGTGCGAGTATTAGACACAGAGCTTTCCCTCAAAGTATGTATGTTAACTCCACTGTGTAGTGACACATTCCATGGGTAGAGTACAAAAGAACGTTATAGTTCAGAGTCATCAGGGTCACGTGTGGTTGGAAGGTCAGCAAAGAAATCATTCATCATTTGTCCACGCTGGATCTTGGAGGGGTGGATAGGCTTTCAATAAAGAGAAGGAGTTAATGAATCTTGAGTGAGGATGTGTCCTGACAGAGACAACAACAAAAATAAATGATCAGAGCAAGGAAACTATTTAGACAGGCCGAGTGCTAGTAGAGGGTGAGTGGTAGATGAAGCTTCGGGGGTCACCTAGTCTGGTTCTCAGTCTTGAGTGTACGTGTGAATCACCTTGAGGGCTTGTTAAAATGCAAATTCCCCGGGCACTCCCCTGTTCTGAGTCATGAAACCTAGAGAGAGGTCTAGGAGCTTGCATTATTTTCCGAATTCCTTTTGTTTTCTGTTCAACAAGCACATTAGGTGGTTCTAATTCAGTTTGTCCTTGTTTGCCTCCAGAAAAGCTGGCCTGACCCCACACTTTCAACCAGTGCTTAACCCCCTTTCTAAGCCTCTAAGTGGTTGTCTACCCTTTGCATCAACTGGGACCCTGTCTTCTGAGGCAGCCTATTCTGTCTTTGAATAGCCCTTCTAAGAAAGTTTCTCCTTTTATTGAGCTGAAATTTCTCTGTCTGCTCTATGCGTTGATTTTCACTCTCTCACCCTGAGGCCACAGAAAACAATAATAGGCCTTTCCCATGTGAGAGCCCTTCAAGTATTAGAAAGCCTCTCTTTTGTAGGCTGAACACATCCAGGTCCTCACTGGTTTAGTTTTGAGTCCTTTCCCTGTCCTGCATGTTTGCCTCTGAATGTGTTCCAGTTTTTCTGTGACCTTTGTAAAGGGTAGCACCCAGAACTAAACATTATTACTGCGTGGTCTCTGAGTTGTGAGTGAATAGTACCCAGATGGGCCATGTGGTTTTATCAATTATTTCCTCATATGGTCCTCATAAATATTGTAATGGAAACATGGGGACAAAGGGTTGATTGGAATAACCTTTATTAAGAGATTTTATGCCACAGAGAGAGAGAAAGAGACTCGAACTGGCTTGTGTGCCTGGTAGCTGTCAGCTACTAGATTTTGGAATGTAATAGAATGAGAAAGAATACTGTTCTTGTCCCCCTTTTTCCCCCGAGCTCAATTTTACTCAAAATGTGACTTATAAAAATATGTATCTCTTACCTCCTTCCACTGTAACTCTTTCTTAATTTTTTTAATTTAAATTTTTTTAATTTATTTTTTTTTAAAGATTTTATTTATTTATTCGACAGAGATAGAGACAGCCAGCGAGAGAGGGAACACAGCAGGGGAGTGGGAGAGGAAGAAGCAAGGCTCATAGCGGGAGCCTGATGCGGGGCTCGATCCCAGAATGCCGGGATCACGCCCTGAGCCAAAGGCAGACGCTTAACCGCTGTGCCACCCAGGCGCCCCTAATTTAAATTTTTTAAATTTTAATTTCAGTATAGTTAACGTACCATGTTATGTTAGTTTTAGGTGTATAGTGATTTCAGCAATTCTGTACATTACTGAGTGCTCCTCAAGATAAGTCTACTTTTAATCTCCTTCACCTGCTTCTCCCATCCCCCTCCCCTCTGGTAACCACCAGTTTGTTCTCTGCAGTTACAAGTCTGTTTGGGGGTTTGTCTCCTTTTTTTCTTTGTTCATTTGTTTTGTTTCTTAAATTCCACACATGAGTGAAATCATACGGTATTTCTTAACACTTTCTTCTCTCCCCTTCCCTGTCTTTTTTTCCCTTTCCTTATGTGTTAAGAATTTTGCATGTGTCAGGTTAAAGAGATTATCTGACCTTTCATCTCTTTTGAGGTACTTTCAGTAGGGCAAAATGGAGAATTTGGGTGGCGCAAGGGGGCTTTACGTTTAGGGACAGAGCAAAGTCAGCCATGTCCATCCCATTCTTCCTCCTGTGCGGTGCTCCGCACACCCAGATGGCTAGAGGAAGTTCTTAGGCTGGGGCTCGGGGTGAAGCCAACAAGAGCTGCCACTGAACAAGCTGAATTTAAAGCATAAATTGCCTTTTGGAGGGCAAAGTAAATTTTGGAGGGTTACGTAAATGTACATTTCTGGGTCTGTTTTAAAGCTGTTGAACCAGAACCAAAGAATGTTCATGTATCTTCCCGCAGACTTCATTCTCCTATGGCAGCAGTTTTAGCTCCATTTTTGCATCCCTGCAACATCTTTGACTTTTCCCTCAAAAAAGCTTAAATATCAGTTGTCTCAAGACGGGGTGTCTTTCCAACATGGTAAACTATATCACATAGCCTTCTAATAAAGAGGCTGTGTTGGGGAGGGACAAGGGGAGGAAGAGATAGTGTTTTTTTCTTTCCTTGAGGAAGACCTCTAATAATTTTTCCTGTTTTGTAATCTTAATTATGAAGAAAAGGTGTCTATTAATTAGCTCTTTTGTGTTAGTTCAGTATGACTGGACAAAGTCTGTACTCTAGCATCCTTGACTTTTTCCGTTTTCTTGCCCTTTAGCAACATACTAAATTGGTTGATGACTGTTGGAGCCTTTATTTCTTCTCCTGCTGATATTTTTCTTCTACAATAAGGATGACAGTGGGCTTTACATGAACTCAATCACAGTTTCCAAATATTACTATCATTTTAGGTTCTTTTTGACTTTGCTGAATTATTTGCAACATCTTTTGTCTGTGGCTTGTTATAACAGGTGATTGAAAAGTCCCTTGAGTCTCTTCCTATCTTTCTGATCCCAAAATTGACAGCTGAATTGTAACAAATTGCTATATACACTGACCCAAATTCTCTATCTCTAATTGATGGGTCGTTCATACTTCCATGAGTGTTAACAAAGCAGCAGGGTTTTTCCGAATCTCCACTCTACTGCAGCATTTTGTCTCAGTACTAGTGAGCTTTTATAGAGCTTGATATATTTTTATTTACTTAAAAAAGTAACTGCGATTAAGTACTCTTAACAAAAATCTGAGCAATGATAGTTCTTTTGATGAGCTGTAGAATTGCCACTAATAAAGAAGAAAAATGTGAATTACATGGGGGAAGAGTTATTGTTGATTTTTTTTTAAAAAAAAACAAGGATTTTTTTAAAGGATAATTTTAGGCTTTCTAATTAGCCAAGTGCATAGGAATTTTGCCTGTTCTAATTTAATTCGTCTAGATTTGTGTGCACAATTTGACTTAGGACTTTGCAGTATGTGTTGATAAATTGATTCCAGGGGCGCCTGGGTGGTTCAGTGGGTTAAGCCTTCAACTCAAGTCATAATCCCAGGGTCCTGGGATCGAGCCCCACATCAGGCTCCCTGCTCAATGAGGAGTCTGCTTCTCCCTCTCCTTTTGCCCTCCCCTGCCAGCTCATGCTCTCTCTCTCTTGCTCTCTCTATCTCAAATAAATAAAAAAAATATTTACCAAAAAAAAAAGAAAAGAAAAGAAAAACTCATTCCACTCTGCCTAGCCATTTAGTGTAGTGTAGTAAGCATTTGCTTTGACATCAAACAGACCTGGGGTTGCGTTTAACTGTATGACCTTGGGTAAGCTACTTGTCTAAGCCTCAATTTCCTTATCTATTAAATATGGCTAATACTAGATTCTATCTCATAGAGTCCAAGATGAAATGAAATCATAAATGTGGAGCTGCACGCAACACCTGGCATAGAGTTAACACTCAATAATGGCAGATATCAGTGGTGAACAAGAGTGTTCCACTAACAGGTCCACGTCACTGTCTATTGGTGGAGATAGACACTAAACGAATCCATATGAGAGTACAGGCATACCTTGTTTTATTGTGCTTTGCTCTATTGCACTTCAGAGATAATTGCGATTTTTACAAACTGAAGGTTTGTGTCAACCCTGTCTGGAGCAAGTCTATCAGTGCCATTTTTCCAACAGCATTTGCTCATTTCATGGCTCTGTGTCATGTTTTGATAATTCTGATAATATTTCAAATTTTTCATTATGATTATTATTATATTTGTTATGGTGATACATAATCAGTCGTCTTTGATGTTACTACTGTAACTGTTTTGGGGGTGCCATGAACTGCACCCACATAGGACAGAGCACTTAATCAATAAATGTTGTATGTGTTCTGAGTGCTCTACCAACCAGCCGTTCTCTTGTCTCTCTCCCTCTCCTCAGGCCTACCTGTTCCCTAAGACAGAATATTGTAATTAAGCCAATTAATTACCCAACAATGGCCTCTAAGTGTTCAAGTGAAAGGAAGAGTCCACTCTTGCTCTAAATCAAAAGCTGGAAATGTTTAAGTTTAGTGAGGAAGACATGTCAAAAGCCAAGAGAGGCCAAAAGGTAGGCCTCTTGTGCCAAACAGTTAGCCAAGTTGTGAATGCAAAGGCAAAGTTTTTGAAGAAAATTAAAAGTTCTACTCCATTGAACACACAAATGACAAGAAAGTGAAACAGCCTTATTGCTGAAATGGAGATTTTAGTGGTCTGTTAGAAGGACAAGTCAGCTATACCGTTCTCTTAAGTCGAAGCCTGATCCAGAGCAAGGCCCTAACTCTTTTCAGTTCTGTGAAGCCTGAGAGAGGTGGGGAAATTGCAGGAGAAAAGTCTGAAGCTAGCAGAGGTGGGCTCATGAGATTTAAGGAAAGAAGCCGTCTCCATAACACAGAAGTGCAAGGGGCAGCCGCAGGTGCTGCGGTAGAAGCTGCCGCGAGTTCTCCAGATCTGACTCAGCTCATCTGTGGTGGTGGTTGCACCAAACAACAGATTTTCAGTGTAGACAAAACAGCCTGTGTTGGAAGACGATGCCATCTAGGACTCTCTAATCTAGAGAAAAGAAGTCAATGCCTGGCTTCAAAACTTCTAAGGATAGTCTAACTGTCTCGTTAGGGGCTGATGCAGCTGGTGACTTTAAGTTGAAGCCAATGCTCATTTACTGCTCTGAAAATCCTAGGGCCCTTAAGAATGACGCTAACTCTGCTCTGCCTGTGCTCTGTAAATGGGACAAAGTCTGGATGACAGCACATCTGTTTACAACATGGTTTACTGAATATTTTAAACCCACTGTTGAGATCTGCTCAGAAAAAAATACATATTCCTTTCAAAATATTACTACCCTTTGACAATGCACCTGGTCACCCAAGAGCTATGATGAAGATGGACAACAAGATTAATGTTGTTTTCCTGCCTATTCACACAACATCCATTCTGCATCCATTTTATGGGTTAAAGAGTCATTTCAGCTTTCAAAATGTATTTAAGAAATACATTTTTTAAGGCTATTGCTGCCATCGATAGCAATTCCTCTGATGGATCTGGACAAAGTAAATTGAAAACCTTCTGAAAAGAATTCACCATTCTTGATGCCATTAAAAACATTTTTTGATGAATAGTAAGAGGTCAAAGTATCAACAATATTGACAGGAGTTTGGAAGAAGTTGATTCCAACCCTCATGGAGGACTTTGAGGGGGCTTAAGACTTGAGTGCAGGAAGTACCAGCAGATATGGTGGAAATAGCAAGAGAACTAGAATCAGAAGTGGAGCCTAAAGATGGGCTGGGTTAGTTGCTGCGGTCTCTTGATCCAGCTTGAACCGGTGAGGAGCTGCTGCTTAGGGACGAGCAAGGAATGTGGTTTCTTGAGGTGGAGTCTCCCCTGGTGAAGATGCTGGGAAGACTGTTGAAATGACACTGGAGGATTTAGAATATTCCATAAACATAGTTGATAAAACAATAGCAGGGTTTGAGAGGACTGACTCCACTTTTGAAAGAAGTTCTGTGGGTAAAATGCTATCAAATTGCATCATATGCTACACAGAAAAAATTGTTCATGAAAGGAAGAGTCAGTATGGCAAACCATTATTGTTTTGTTCTTTTTTTTTTTTTTTTGAAAGAGAGAGTGCACACAAGCAAGGGTGGGAGGGGGCAGAGGGAGAGGGAGAGAGAGAATCTTAAGCAGGCTCCATGGCCAGCACAGAGTCCAATGCAGGGCTCAATCTCACGGCCCCAAGATCATGACCTGAGCCTAAATCAAGAGTCGGAGGCTTCACCAGCTGAGCCGCCCAGGCACCCCTGTTGTTGTTTAAGAAATTGTGACAGCCACCCCCACCTTCAGCAACCAGCAGCCTGATCAGTGAGCAGCCTTCGACATGAAGGCAAGACACTCTCCCAACAAAGAGATTACAGCTCACTGAAAGCCCTGGTGATGGTTAGCATATTTTAACAATAACGTAGTTTTTAATTAAGGTATATACAGTGTTTTTTAGACACAGTGCTGTTATTGCAGTCTTGTATAGTGTAAACATAACTTTCATATGCACTAGGAAACCAAAAAAATTCATTTGATTTGCTTTATTGTGATATTTGCTTTATTCCAGTGGTCTGGAACCAAACTCACAGTATCTCTGAGGTATGCCTATAGTTGTTTAATTTTGATTACCTATGCAACATGGGCGAAATGGAGGGTCTATTTAGAGAGGCTGCTTTTCTGTGGTCAGTCTCTTGTGGTGCTTTACATTGACTGAATGTGCTGTGTCTTCAGCTGGGCTGATTAACTGATGTGTGTATGGGAGTTAGAAGTGGTATAAGAGGGAGGGAGCCAGAGGGGGGTGGGAGGAGAAAGAGAGATAGGAAGGGAGTGAGAAGGAAAGGAGAGAGAAAAAGAAAGGGAGGGGGAAGGGAGAGAGAGGAGAGGACAGAGAGATTAAGGCCAGTTTCCTGATTTCTGGCTTAAAAGCTGAGTGCTTCCTGTTCCCTGCAAGGAGAGAGAGAATGGTGGGGAAGCCTGTGGAGGGGGAAGACATGAGGAGGTAGCATTGTGTACTCTTGGAGTTGGAAGTAGGAACGGAAATGCCAAGATAAGAAGAGAGCAAGACAGGGCTGGGGTACGCATCGTGAAATGAACATGAGAACAACATGCTAGAAGGAAAAGTGAACAGCAAGGCTGTGACACATCTCTAGGTTTTGAGACACAGGAAGATTCAGCCAGGGAAAGAAAGGCACATTTGCCTCCCTTCACATGGACTCAGGACCAGTTTAGAGTAATCTAAATAGGTTTTCTTTTCTGTTCATAGAGGACTTTTATCTGTTAGTATCAGGTTTCAGTCTTTGTTAGTATCTCACAGAGGTCTAAATCTATTTTTCTTTGATTAGATCATTGTAGAAGTATTATCCTGTCTTGTTTGAGAAATTGTTCACGTGGCCCTTTGTGTCACAAGGTCATGTCACCCCGGTCCATTTGCATGCTAGGTAAATATTTGCTGGACATACAAAAGCAGAAATCAAGATGATTCTGTCCAGCTTGAGCTCCTTGTGATTTTTTGTTTTTTTGTTTTAAATCTTGCTATTTCTTTTTTTTTTTTTAAGATTTATTTATTTATTTATTTATTTGACAGAGAGAGAGAGAGAGATACAGCCAGCGAGAGAGGGAACACAACCAAGGGGAGTGGGAGAGGAAGAAGCAGGCTCCCAGTAGAGTAGGGAGCCTGATGCGGGGCTCGATCCCAGGGCCCTGGGATCACACCCTGAGCTGAAGGCAGACGCTTAACGACTGAGCCACCCAGGGGCCCCTAAATCTTGCTATTTCTATATTCAGTAGCACCAGGAAAACTCTTCTGCATTACTCTGTCCAACTTCCTTCTTCATCGGAGAGGGGCATCTGCGGCAGACCAGAGCAGATAGCGTGGAATTTCTGGTGGCATCATTATTACATGGGCATCTTCTTACTCTGTAGATACTCAGTACTTTTCATTTTATACACAGCTGCAGCAGGATTCTGTTCTTATATGAATTCAGGTTCATTGCTGACTAAATCTTGTCCCCGTAAAATAATAGGTGAATCTAACAAAAGCTTGCTCCCCAACACCAGCATTACAAAGGTGCTGCGATTTTGTTATTTGTATTTCTATACATTCTTGTACAGGGGAGCCATTCTGTCTTGCAATGGTTTTGCCTGGACCCTTAGAATAGGAACTTTTGCTCTTCTCTCTGAGGAACTCTGGGGAGAAAGCTTTGTGCTTCAGCGAGTGACTCTGGAACCAGAACTCCTAGGTTATCTCCTGGCTCTGTGTAACTCTGGGTAGTAGGACTGTAGGACTTCATTTGTACCATATGTAAAGTGGGACTGTTGGTAACATCTACTTCATAGGTTGTTGTCAGGAATAACGAGGTCCCATATGTAAAGCATTTAGAGTAGGATCTGGCATATAGTAAAAGCTCAGTAAATGTTAGCTATGGTTGCCTTCCCTGTATCTCCCTGGTTGGAAGTGATAGGTTTTCCCTCTCTGTGACACTCGGTAGCATCTAATATAGGATTCTTTATTCAGAAACCTCCTGCAACCAACCTCCTTTCCCTCCAAAAAGTTGTGGGGGTTAGTAAAGAAATGGAGTGGGGCTCAGTGCATCCAAAGGAACCGCTAGCACCTAAGAGAGATGAAAACCAGCCTCGACACTGGCCCCTTTTGAGCTGTGAGCAGCACCACACATTTAGGGCTGGGATTGGGCCGCCTGGCGTTCCTTGACCCTCAGGAGCTTTCTCTTTTACCTTAGTGTGTTAGCTCTCAGTTCTGTAGAGTGGTGGGTTTTTTACCCTCAGAGTTATAACTCCCTTTATTGCCTTCACAGGTAGTCACCCTACTTCTCTACCCCTCCACGGGGTGTTTCTGCAACTCATACAATAAGATGAGTTATGGTTTTCTATAGGGAAAATACAAGTGTAAATTACTTCACTAACTTAGACCTCAGTATCAGAAAAATTGTAGATTGGGCCAATGAGAAATTAGAAAAGCAAAGACACATCAAGTGGAACATCTTCAGGCCCTTAAAATTGCTAGAAGTCATATGATTTTAAGTTGGCAGAGGACTTACAAATGATCTAGTCTGACAGTCATTTTATGGGTAGTGAAAGAGGCCTAGAGATGCTGTACACTCCCTCAGCCTGCCTTCCGCACAGTCACCGGGTATTTCCAGTGCTAAGCCCAGCGGTCTATGGGGTCCTGGGCCTCTTTGACCTACCAGCAGCATTTGATTCAGTGGATCCCACCCTGCTTCTTGAAACACTTCATCTACTTGACTCCAGGACACCACTCTCCCTGGTCTTCCTCCTGCCTCACTGGCTGCTCCCACTCTGTGTGTCCCTGGTGCCGCCTCGTCTCCCTGACCTCTAAAATTGAAGTGCCCTGGTCTCTGGCCATAGCCCTCTTTTCTTCTGTCTTTATATGTACGCTCGGACTCTTGGTGATCTCGTCTGGGCTCCAGGGCTTTAAACCATTTCTAGGCTGAAGACTCCCAAATTTATATCTCCAGCCCAGAATTCTCCCTTGAGCTCCAGGCTCATAAATTCAACTGCTTACTTGCCACCTTACTTGAATGGCTGATAGACATCTGAAATATAACATGAACAGAGTCACACTCCTAAGCTAGCTGCTGAGACTCCCTCCTCCTGTGGTCTTCCATACTTTGACAAATAGCAACTCCATCATTTGGCTCAGGCCAAAAACCTGGGCACTCTCTAGTCTGTCAGTAAGTTCTATTACTTCTACCTTCAGGATATTTCTAGAACATGATCTTTTTTCACTGTTTCAACTGCCCCCACCCCTATTCAACACCTGTCCCCTCTCTCCTGCTTGGACCCTTGTCCCCTTGGTGTCTTTTCTCAATCCAGCAGCCCAACGGATCCTTTTAAAATCAGTACTTCTAACGCTCCTAGCCTGTCTCTTAATCTGTAGTGATTTCCCATCCCACCCTAATTAAAAGTCACACTGTTTACAGGAGCCTACAAAGCCCCATATTATCTGGTACCACATTACCTCATAGACTTTCTTTTTTACTTCTTTTGCCTTGTTTTTTCCACTCCAGCCACAATGGCCTCCTTGCTGCTCCTTCAACATAACAAGGCATACTCTCGCCTCGGGACTTTTGAATTTGCTGTCCCCTCTGTTGGAAGCTTTGTCCTCCAGATATCAGTGTGACTCATTGCTAACCTCCTTTATGTCTTCAGGTGGATGTCATTTTCTCCGTAAGACCCTTCCCAACTACCCTACTTTGAAAATTGCCAAATGCCTATCATCCTTCACTGTTTTATTTTTCTCCATAGCATTGACCACCATATACCATATGTATTTTACTAATTTATTTCATCTTTTTTTTTTTAAAAGATTTTATTTATTTATTTGACAGAGAGAGAGATAGCCAGCAAGAGAGGGAATGCAAGCAGGGGGAGTGGGAGAGGAAGAAGCAGGCTCCCAGCAGAGGAGCCCAACGTGGGGCTCGATCCCAGAACGCCGGGATCACGCCCTGAGCGAAGGCAGACGCTTAATGACTGCGCCACCCACGCGCCCCTTATTTCATCTTTTTGAATTTGTTTACTATCTGTCTCTTCCCCGCTAAAATCCCTCCTAGATCCTCCAGGATCTAGAGCTGTACATGGCACATAGTAGGTACTCAAGAAACATACTTGAAAGATTGGAAGAATGAACTCTTGCTCTTCCTTAGTAGTTTTCAGAGGAATCTGTTCATTTAATTGAGGCCTGAACGACCAAGAGTTTATTGCCTGTTGTTTATATTTGAAAACATGGCCTTATTGGTAGTACATGGGAGATGTTTGCGTAGTTCCATTTACTTATTCCCTCTGAGCTTCTGCCTATCCTTCACTCCCATAGCCTTGCCAGAAGAATTAGAGTTACCTACTTGCCGTCTTAGTTCCAAAAGGCTGTTAGCTCCTAGCCTGTATCTAGCATAGTGATCATCATCTCCCCACTTTACCAGTCTATCTGCTACCCAAGCTTATATTGAGAGTCCAGAGTATGTGAAAGCCAATTTTGATGTATCACATTGCCATAGCGCAATAAGACAGCAGTAGCACCCCAAAGCCATGCCGCTTCGGCAGGTATTTCAGAACTTCAGAGTCAGTGCTGTCCGTGGAGGTGAAAGTGTCTTCCTGCCCCGTCCCCAGAGATCACGGGGCTTTGGAGCTCATGGGTTTGTTTTGATTAGAATTCCAGCTCTGACACTTATCCAGCTGTGTGACCTTGAAAAGGTTTCTTAAAATCTGAGAGTGGGTCTGAAACGTCACCCTTCAGCACAGGTTGCTTCTCTTTGCCTTTTCTGCTCCGTTGTCCCTTTTCCCTTCCTATCCTCTACCCAAAGAAGAGATTGATTGCTGGGTTTTCAAACCTTAAATACAGAGATCTCCATGTGGACATTGTCCCATGCTTTAAAATTGTATTCTGAGTTAATCTTGCAGATTTCAGTCTGATCTTTCCCCCTTAATTGTTATTAATGAAGCCACCTTCCCTACGTGACTGTGTACTGAGAAAGCTTGCATCCGCGCCTTACAAGCATTGTAAAGTAAGACAGATATGTCTTGGATGTAAGATTAAAGATGACTGCTTCAGAAAACATGTGGAAAGGGTATTACCGCTCTCACAGTCCCTCTCCAGATGCCATTCTTTTTCAAAGATATAACAAAAATCCCAGAAAAAGACATACATCATTTTCACACTTCTTCTTTTCAGTGACTAGAAGTAAAAATTAATAATAATGGGAAGAGAGCATGCATCAAAATGAGGTACTTACATCTTCCTCTATCTCTTCATCCTCAAGCTGTTGTGAGCTGAGCTGGTAAACCTCAGGGCCTTGGGGCTGGGGACAAGATATTGACGAGGACCTTCTTACCCTCTTGTAAGGAGTTACTAGTTGCTGTCACCCTTCCATGTCTACCCCGGGGGAGGAGGACACATCCAGGGGTGCTTTGTCATTAGTATCCCTATTCTCCCTCCATCTCTGTGTCACCTTGACCTTTGAGTCTTAAAACATACAGCTTATCATAGCTGACTCTACATTTATGTATCGATACTCCTTAAAGCCTTGCATTTGTTGTGTTTGTATTACTTAATACATCAGCGTTGTATACGTTATCTTCAGTCCAGCTTTTCGTGATACCATGTTGGATTCTGCATCTTTCGGAGGAGAGGAGAAACTGGCTTGCTTTAGGCATCACAGGAAGCCAGAGAAAAAGCTGGTTGCTCAAAGAGGGGGACATATTCCTGTGGCTACAACTATCATCATTGTAGACTTGTAATTTATAGCACTTCCTGTTTACAGATACTGCGAGGGCGTCACCGTGTGACTGGAATAATGCCAACAGCTGACTCAAAGGGACAGAGATTTGGGGTCTTGCTCAGGGAAAAGCACAGAGCTAGGGAGTGAGGCATCCAAACCTGTCCTGCTCCCTTTTTGTAAATGAAAACCTTCATGAATGAGAATGCTGATGTTAACATATATCTATCCAGATTAGGATTTGGGGGGCTGTTGGTTCCATAGTTGCATTTATAGAAGACCATGTAGCCTTTCCTTGCGGGTCAGACAACGAAGTTTGGGGGTGGGAGTGAGGGGAAGCTTTGGGTTTACGATGAGACATTGGAATGGGTCTTTTTGGATGTTCCTCCCTCTGCTGCTTCTATTAGTTGTGGGCAGGAATCTGTAACGTTAGCCGCATTTTTTGCCTTTAATAAAATGGTACTTCCTATTTATCTGCTTATTAGTACAAGGCAGAGATTCTGTATAATTTTCAGGTTCAAGATACTTAAGAGATTTATGACATTTAGTGATTTTGCTCCAAATTGTTAACTTTATATTCAGAGCATTAATATTGAACATTCCCTTAGATCTGTGGTTATACCAGAATATTCTCATGCCTCAATGTATTATTAGAAAGATAGAGATCTCCGGGGTACTTCTGTTCTAAAGGTTGGATGTTTTGTTTTTTAGTATGTTCTAGATTTTTTTTTTGAGCAAATTTTTAATTATTGTTTCTCTCAGGTCACATTTAATAGTTATGTGTGTCTCGTGCTGGTGAAAGGCTGAGAAGAAAACATGGCGTGAAGTAGTAGCATTTCTCTGGGCTGACGGTGAGCCAGATGAGCTTAAGTCCTTAACTACGGTAAAACAAGTCAGGCCTGTAGTAAGCATTGTATACGTTCTAGAACTTGGGGATATGGTAGAAACAACAGCATATTCTCTATTCTCTAAAACTTTTTACATGAAAAGATACAGATAATCTCTCTAATATCTTTATTTGTATCTATACCTGTATGTCTATGTAGATATATATACTTGCCTGTATCTGTGGTTGTAAATAAACATGGTATGTATATCTACATATGGACAGCTACTATATGTATTTATATATACGCATGCATACATGAAACAACTAAAATGAAATTTAACGTGTAATCACAGACTTTTTGAATGTGGATTAGTACTAGAGAGAGAGAGCAAAAGAGAAAACTCATTCACCAAATATTGGTTGAGTGCCAGGTACTCACTGTTGCGGTCACTGAGGATAGAACAGTGCCCAACAGACAGACATGGTCCTTGTTGTTGTGGAGCTTATATTTTATGTTGGAAGAAAGATAAGAAATAAACAATGAAATACATGTGACAGTTGCAGATGTGACGAATGCTAGAAGAAAATAAAACATGGCTTAGGGATTGGGAAAGTTCAAATGGCACAGTCAGAGAAGATAAAATTTGGCCTGAAGCTTAAATGGCAGGAAGGAATCGGGTAAGTTAAAACCTCAGGGGGACGCATTCCAGGCAGAAGGAGGACTCTGCAAAGCTGTGAGGTTAGGATGAGTTCTGTATGTAAAAGGACCAGAAGGAAGGCCCACGTGGCCAGAGGGATGGTAGTGGTCTGTGAAGCTAGAGATGTGGCTAGAATTCTGATCAGGTAGGGCCCTGTAGGCTCTATCAAGGAGTTTGAGTTTCATTCCAAGTGAGACAGGATGCCATTTTAAGCAACTTTTAAAATAAATTTTACTCTTGTTGCAGTGGCAATATAGGCAGAGAAGAATACAAGCAGAGAGACCAGTAAGGAGTTAAAATGGCCCCGAGGAGAAGTGATGAGAGCTGGACCTTTGGTGCTACTTGGTTGGAAAAGAGAGCTATGCTCAGATTCAGGACATATCCAGGATTTACCATTGAGGGAGATGTAGTTTGGGGAGGAGAAAAAATTTTTGGTTCAAGTAAGTAGATACAGGATGGTGAGGAGGACTGTGGGAAGAGCAGATATAAGGGATGGAAATCAAGACTTTTGTTTTGGTCATGTTAATCTTCACATGCACATTCTTCTGACGCGCCCTGGCATATTGTTCCAATGCCCTCATCTTTAAAAAGGGGGGTTGGTAATTGTACCTATGCTCTATGATTGATGTGAAAATTAAATGAATTAATATCCCTGAAGCACTTAAAACAGCATTGGACACCCCTTAAGTTCTCAGTAAATGTTAACTGTTGCTGTGGCTACTGTTGTTAATATTATTATGATCGAAATGGAAAATATTCAAGGGAGATGTTGAATAGGCAATAGGATATGTCAGTCTGGAGCTCAGGACAGAAGTAAGGACTGGGGATGAACTTTGATAGTTATTAATATACAAGTAGATATTTAAAACTGTGGGACTAGATGAGATTGCCTATGGAGAGAGGAGAGAAGGGGAGGAGGTGAGGACTGAGGAATGGGGGGCTGCCACCATTTAGAGCTCAGGAGAGGAGGCAGAGTCAGCAAAGAATTGAGGAGACGCTGTCAGAAGACACGAGAGAAACCCAAAGGGTATGGACGGCACCATGAAAGCAAAGTATAGGAAGTGTTAAAAGGCAAAAGTTGGGGCGCCTGGGTGGCACAGTGGTTAAGCATCTGCCTTCGGCTCAGGGCGTGATCCCAGCGTTGTGGGATCGAGCCCCACATCAGGCTCCTCTGCTCTGAGCCTGCTTCTTCCTCTCCCATTCCCCCTGCTTGTGTTCCCTCTCTCGCTGGCTGTCTCTATCTCTGTCGAATAAATAAATAAAAAAATCTTTCAAAAAAAAATAAATAAAAGGCAAAAGTTGACTATATCAAATGATGCTAAAAATAAAGTGAGAGTAAAAAGGAGGACATATCTGATCGTTGGATTTGTCAAAGGGTAAACTGATGGCAACCTTGACAAAAGCCATTTCAATGGAGTGGTGGGAATGAAATCCCTACTGGAGTGGCTGGAGAGAATGGGGAGGTCAGAAATGGGGCAATAACTAGAAAGGAATAAGGTAGGAAGATGCCTTGCGTTTGTCTGTTACCTGTAATGATTCAGCAGAGAAAGAATTTTATGATAAAAGAAGGAAAGGGAATCATTGTAAAGAACAAAGTACTTGAGTACACAAAGAAAGGATATGATCCAAGAGAGACATTAAAGGGGAACAGAGATACTTCTTCCATTGTAAATGGAGGCAAGGCAGAATATGGACATAGCCACAAGTAAGGTGGTGGATTTGAGGATGGAATGGTGGTACTTTTTGTTTCATTGCATACCTTTCAAAATGAAGTATAAGGTGAAATAGTAAACAAGGAGGAGGAAACCTTGAAGTATTCACAATGAGTTGAGCATCTGGACAGATGCTATAGGCAAAAAAAATTGATTAAAAAAAATTCAAAGCCACATTCTGAACAATAAGGAAATAATAAGGCAGGGTGATCATCTAACAAAGGTGATCTGATAACATGTATTACCCCTGATAAAACAGAATTATAAACTCCTAACTTACTTCCATTTTCTTCAGTAGGGAGTTTGGGCTTCGAAAAGGAAAGGGTTTAAACAAACATGGTTAGGAAGAAATTGAAGCCCAGTGTGGGTAAGAGAATCAAAGAAAGAGTAAGGAAGTATTTGCAGCTTTGGATTGTTCTAGTCTTTACACTGAGCTAGATTACATCCCAGGGGACTCTGAGAACTTTCAGGTCTGATTTTGGATTTTTCATTCACCACAATTTCTAGACAGAA
Organism: Ailuropoda melanoleuca; assembly: GCF_002007445.2. NCBI lineage: Eukaryota > Metazoa > Chordata > Mammalia > Carnivora > Ursidae > Ailuropoda > Ailuropoda melanoleuca. The sequence continues at coordinate 33,068,457 of NC_048222.1, read as the reverse complement.
GACTAATACTACAGGTGATTTTCTTCCCCCCAAAGAGAGATTCTATATACAAATAACAATAGGCCTGATTTTTTTTATCCCTGGTAAAATTCTGTAACTAGTGATTAGCCTGATGATTTGTAAGCAATGAGGGAAAAATGCATAGTTCTAGTAACCAATTAGAGTTGTCTAAAAATAAGTCATTCCCAAATAAATGGATTTTCTTTTACAGTTTTATCGGAAAACCAGGGCAATGGTATAGACACAGTATATCTTGATTTTAGCAAAGTGTTTGATGTGGTTTCTCATGACTTTTTAAAAAAGAGGAACGAGTTAACATTTAAGTATATGTGCAAGGCGCTTGATAGGATGGTGAAATTATATAGAATGTTGCTTCTTAAATCAGCCACCCCCATAGTGGAGTATCCTAAGATAATGTCCCTGGCTCTGTCTTATACAGTGGTCTTCAGAAATCTAGATGAAAATATAATGGGCACATGGAGACAACTAATCCAGTAGATGACATAGCCAAGTGAATAAATCATCTCAATGACTGGAGAAGCTGTGTTATTTAGCAGTCATTCAGGAGCCATTCATTAGTTCATTTATTGGTATTTATTGAGAGCTTTGTATCCAATACCGTTCTTGGTGTTGGGAGTACGTGGGAAAACAAAGAGCAATGAGTCCTGGGAAAACAAAGAGCAATGAGTCGTGACCCCTGCCTTCAAGGGCCATATAGTATGCTAAAAGAATGCGTTAATAGAGTAGTTTTCAACTTAGAGGAGGGTACAGAGGTCCTTTAGGGCATAAGGAGGCGAGTGGTCAGTTCAGCTAGGGTGCTGCCTCATGCTGGGCTGCTTTCTCTTCCAAGTGCCCAGCAGCTGCAGAAGAGTCACCACATCAAGCTCCTCCGCACCTTTTGCAGAGTCTGTGCCACACCTCTTGGTGTTTAAATGTCAGGGATGTACCTCATTAATCTTTGCAGCTCCATCTTTTCTTCCCCACCCTCACTCCCACCACCTTTGACAAAGCACCCCTCCCAGAACCTGTAACCTTGGGAGTAGCTGTTCTTTGTTTCCCCTTTCCTTTGAAAGGACCTAGTTACCTCTTTTTATGCAAATATAGAAAAGTACCTTCACTTATGCAAATGTTGAATATTAACACTTCGTAGTGCCCAATGTTCCCTCAAACATTACGCTGTTCTGGAGTAACAAACTATGAAGGTTAAGTGTACAGGAACAGTTTAGTCTTGTAATCAAATAAAACTTACTCTAGTTAACGCAAAACACATGATAACGTACCTTATCGTTATTGTGCTGCATTGTAATTAGTTAAGTAGAGAGTGGTTGACCTAAGAGAATACAATTAGCATTTCTTTTATACGTGAAAGTAGATCTATGTGCTGTTTTCTCTTCCTCTTGTTAGTTCTCCGTTACCTATAATTATCTTTACTGTTGGCAGTTTTTCTTTAGACCGGTATAATCTAATCATATTTGTGAACTCATAAACAGACACACAAATACATTGACACACAGGTTAGAAAAATAAAACTAGTCCTTCTAGCTGCTGGGATTCCCTCTTCTCCCTTCTAGGGGGGTGTCTTTCTGCGCTTGGTTAACTTGTGCCCTAATGGCTACTCTTCCTCCCCCGGTGTTGACTTTTCTCAACTCCAGCTATACACTGGAACCATTTGGGGAGTTATTATAAAACCATGATGCCTAGATCCACACTCACCAAGAGTTTGACTCAATTGGTCTGGGGTAGGTC
>NC_048222.1:32731819-32766677 GCF_002007445.2 Ailuropoda melanoleuca | reverse complement strand
AAGGAAGGAAGGAAGGAAGGAGGAAGGTAGGTCAGTCCAATAGCAATGAACTATTGGAAGTCTCCCATTATTCCAAAAGCACTGGTGGTTAAAATAGATGAACTGTCACCACAACAAGTCAACCAAATTTCAAACTTCGGTAGGGAAACTGCCTTTTTGAGTTGCTTCATCTTGGGGATACTGGATGGCACAGTCACAGAAAATAATAAAAGAACAGTAAGTTTTTCCAAATCAGGTTCAGGCAATAATAAACCTCTCTTTAGTGTACCAAAACACATGAAGTAGGTTTTGGAAAGTAAGAATTAGAAATCTTTTCTAAGTATTTAAATCAGTAAGTATTTACTGAGTACTGCCTTCCCAAGCACTGTGATGGGTGCTCTGGGGAAGAGCAAACCAACATATAACAAAGTCTCTGCTAATTCTGGGTTTACCCTCTAGGCTGGTACAAGGAGAGGACATTATCAGGTCAAAAAAGTAACCAAAACAATATGGGATTTAGATGTTACAGGTAAGAAGTATAGGAATTCCTTGGAGGAAGCAAATAGTGTGGATAAAATGGTTTTGAGATGGCTTCTAAGAGCATAAGTAAAAATGGTAAGACAAGTGCCAGGGTGTCTTCTGAGGACAAAAAGGGTCCAGCTTGGCTCAGAGCTGAGCATCACTGCTGATATGGGTAGACAGGTCAGATACAGTGAGGGTCCAGATTATAGGGGAGGATGCTTGAATCTGAATGACCAGATAGGTGAATGTAAGTCAATTAAGCATTTTCTTTCTTGTTTAACATGATATCAATGGGAAAACTCATCTGATAAATTTATGGACTAAGACAAGATTAGAAGCAAGATATGGCTGCAATGCTACAAAAACACAATGGTGGCAGTGACAACTTCCCAGACCTTTAATATTTCTCCATTGACTTAACTAGGGGATCATAAACAAAGACAAATTAGGAAATATAACCAATATCACAATCGTTAAGAATAAGATTCAGTTTATGTACTTGGTACAATATATACTCTAGAGTTAATAAATATGAAAGGTATATAGTATATATATCTCTGTATATAGTTAATAAATATGAAAAATATCAAAACATATGAAAGTTATGTATTTTAATAAATTTAGAAGTCTAGATGAAATTGACATTTTTATTAATAATATGGATCATCAAAATTGATGTAAATGAGGTAGAAAATCTGACTAGTCCAATATCAGGTATCAGGCCAATCAGTTTTATGAATAAGTTCTTCAAAGCTTTTAAACAGGTATGTTACATAATGTGAGAGCATAAGACAAAAATTTGTGTTAGAACACAGGAAAAGAGGAAAAGCTTTCTGAGAGATTAATGTAACGGATGCCAAAACTAGACAGGAATAGCATGCCCACCATATATAAACACACATATACACAAAATTAACTCACTTATTAAAAAGGTGTAAAATTTAAAATAAAATTAGCATTTTGAAACCAGCAGTATACTGAAAGAACTAGTAGGGTTTAATTCAAGAAACGCAAAGATGGTTTAACCCTGGAAGTCCATTAAATTAAGAGATTACATATTAAAGGAGAAATCCAAATGATCTCCACAGATGCTAAAAAGGTACTTTAGAAAATTCAACCCTCCTCTCTGATTTAAAAAAAGTTAACAAGCCATAAATAGAAGAATTTCCTTAAACTGATAAATAGTATCTACAAAAGAAAACCCTATAGCAAATACTGTATTTGTGAAATACTACTAGAAGTAGTCCCATTACAGTTAGAAATCAAAAAAAAGAAAAAATATATAAAGTTCAAAAAAATAAGGTTTGAATAAATGAAAACTAATATTCCTATATCAGAAGACCCAATAGTGTATTAAAATGTCAATTATTCCCAAATCAAGCTATGGATTCAATATAATCCCAATCAAAATCACACTGTAACTGTTAACATAGCTTGACAAGCTGAGTATAAATTCATCAAGAAGAGAAAATACAAAAGAATAGCTAACAAAATTTAGAAAAAAATAAACTAAGGGGGACTGGCTCTATCAGATATCAATACATACCACACAAAGCTATGTTCCAGTTTTAGGAATATACAAGTAGACCAATGGAACAAAATACAAGATCCCCCAAACAGATATATGTTTGTATAATAATAATGGCATTTCAAACCAGGCCTATTTAAAAATTTTTACTTATTTATTTGAGAGAGAATGCGAGAGAGGAGGGGGAGGAGCAGAAGAGGAGGAAGAGGGAGAGGGAAAGAATCTCAAGCAGACTCCATGCTCAGTGTGGAGCCCGATGTGGGGCTCAATCTCACGACTCTAAGATTATGAACTGAACCAAAACCAAGAGTCTGATGCTTAACCAACTGAGCCATCCGGGCACCCCTCAAACCAGGCCTGTTAAATATATGGTTTTGAGATAACTGGTTCTGCATTTCGAAAAATTATAAAGGTAAATCACAATATCTCATATCATAACAAAATAAATTCAGATGCATTCAAGAGCTAAATATAGAAAAAGATAAACTATAAAAGTATCAAAACATATGAAAGATATTTTTATAACCCTGTGGAAGAGAAAGCCTTCTAAGAAAGACACAAATGTACGACAGAAGACCAAAAGACTTGACTTTTAAAAAATCTGTAAATTTTCTAATAAAATACAAGGTACCCAAATCAAAATTAAAAGCCAACTGACACACCAGAAGAAAACATTTTCAAGATATGTAACAAAGACTTATGAGTTCCTACAAATAAGTAAGAAAAAGACAGTTAATTAAAAAATAAATAAGAATACAGGTAGGCAAATCACTGGGGACATAAATAGTAAATAAACACACAGCAGTGCTCAATCTCACCACCACGCGATGTCAGGGGAATGCAAGTTAAAATGAGCTACTCTTTTACCTACTGCCCCCCCCAGAACACCTAACACTGGCAAAAGCACGGAAAACACTCCACACCCTATTCTTAGGAGTATAAAATAGTAATGTCATTTGGAAATGAATTTGGCCATGTATATCAATAGTTAAAATATACATATTCTCTGACTTCTTGTTTCCTCCTCCATGTATTTATGATTAAAAAATTACACATGCACTATTAGTTGTATACAAAAATGTCTACTTCCCATGGTTTACAGTAGTGGAATCTTAGAAAAAGTTTCAAAACAAAAGAGAAAATAATAAAAACATGAAATACTATGAAGCAGTTTAAAAAGAATTATACAGATCTTTATGTGCTAATCTGGAAAGATCTCTAAAATATACCATTGGGGAACCTGGGTGGCCCAGTCAGTTAAGCATCTGACTCTCGATTTCGGCTCAGGTTGAGATCTCAGGGTTGTGAAATCAAGCCAGGCATTGAGCTCCGCGCTGAGCGCAGAGTCTCCTTGAGATTCTCTCTCCCTCCGCCACTCCCACTTGTGCGCTCACATGTGCGTGCACTCGCTCTCTCTCTCTCTCTAAAATAAATCTTTAAATGTGTATATGTATGTGTATACACACACACACACACTGTTAATTAAAAGAGCAAACTACAAATAATAGTGTGCTCTCATTGGTATAAAAAATGAAGAAAATCTTTATGCAAACATACATATAACTGCATTAAAAAAGAATATATAACGCAAATGAATAAACAGTGGTTATCTCTGGAAAGAATGGGAATTTAGTGGAGGTTTGGGATAGAGGTGTGAAAAGAGTACTTCCACCTTCTATTCTACATTAACTTGTATGTCTCTATTCCACTTGTATACTTAAAAAATAGGATTAAAACTCTTAAGGGAAAAAGGCCAGCAAATGAGTAATTTAAAAATCATGGTTCTGCTTTAATTTGGTCTTTATTTTGATTACAAGCTTAAGGTCAGATGATACTATAAGTGCCTCAACAAGTTTCAATCCAGCTAACATTATGGAACAGAAATAATTCCGTTAAGAAAACACTGCTAAACTGCTCAGGTCCTTCTGCTTTTTGACAGGGAGTAATTTAATGATCCCATACATTGATTCCTGGTAAATTATAGCCATTCAAACCAATACACCATATAACTGTACATTATCATACTGTGCCGCAAAGGATCAATCTTTTTAGTACACAGCTATAATAAAAGCAGCATGCTTTACAAAATCAGTTTCAGGATAAATAAATGCACTGGAAAAAAAAAACCTTTAAATTAAAATCAAAACAGACATTTAAAGTTTGGGCATTCTTCATTATGGGAAAGAATCTTCCACTTTGAGACTATTATGTATCAGAAAAGCTCCATCTGTTGTATAATTATCTCTGATAAATGGCCTGATGGTTCGAGCTTCATTAGAGAAAAGGGAAGAGAAAGACACATACAGAGAGAACTGTAAATAAATCTCCCCACCATATTTCACTTAAAACCAACCCAGCAGGAAGTCATAAAGTATTTTTTAATAGGTAATATTTTCTAAATGTTCTACTGAAATAAGCCAGCCTGTTTTGCCCAATATCTATCTATCTGGTCTTCTGAAGTAGGCACAGTCCAAAAAAGGGGAAACTGGTTTCACTGAAAGATTATTAGAAATTTAATTGGTAAAAACAAACAGTCTAGCTACTTGGTGGCTGTGATATTAATTTTCCAGAGGACAGATAAGGGCTTGTCAGGACTGAAGACTAGTAGCCAGTGAAGCCCACCCAACACATGTTCAAGACCCAAGGGCAGTCTAGCAAGGACGACTGTTAAAATACGGTACTATTTTATTTTACTTTCTAAATGCCTGGGGGAGCTGAGGTATCACTAGGAACCAGTTTCCAAGGAAACAATGGAAATCTCCTTACTCAATCAAATTAATTTAACCACAGATAAAGAATGTTCTCAAATTTCTATTTTGGGAATCACTGTCATAATTAAAAGAAAATCCAGCCAGCACCTGGAAATGAAGCTTTCATCATTAACAATCTTCATTAACATTCTGGTTAGTACGGTTCCACTTTTTCTGTTTTCTTTTGGCTATAACAAAAGCATGTCGTGGGTAGATGCAGTAGAGAAGAATATGGAAAATCTGGAGTATTATAGATGAGAAAAGCCCAGAGCTGAGTGCTAGTCCTGTCATGCGACTCAAAACAAATTACCATGCAAACCTTCTTCTCATCTGTAGAACAGGGAGGGGAATATCTGCCATGCCTACATTGCACACTGTCAGAATAATCCCGGGAAAATGTTTGTTAAAGTGCTTTGTTAAACAGTGGTTAGCAAACTTTTTCTGTAAAGAACCACTGGGTCTCAGGGTCTCTGCAGCATCTATGCAATTCTGTTGTAGTGCAGAAGCAGCATAGACACAATACATAAGTGAATGAGCATGGCTGTGTTCCAATAAAACTTTATGAACACGGAAACTTAAATTTCATATAATTTTTAAATGTCACAAAATATTGTCTGACTTTTTTCTATCACCTAAAATCACTTTTTAACTCATACACATACAAAAACAAGCAATGGTCTGGTTGTGGCCCATGGGCTGTATTTTGCCCATGGGCTGTATTCTTGTAAACTATAGTTTTATGTCTGTGTTGGCTGCTGTTTATTTCTTACTATGCACCTCTACAGAGCTTAGGAAAGTTTTCTGTATGAGGTGAGCCCTCTCTAATTGCTAGATTAGAATGCAAGAATATTTGAAAACAAGCCAATTTTTTGCCATTACTCTTCCCCAGTAGCAGGTATGGATATCAACTCTGTCTGGGTATTAGTTCTCTTCCTCTCCTGCCTAGAAAGAAACAGACCAGACAACTCCCCTGCAACACCTCAACTTCTATCCAATATGTAGTGGGACGAGGAAAAAAAACACAACACAAAACGTAGGTAGGCATGTACATCAGAAGTCTCCCAAACATGTCAGAGGTAGAGATGCCCAAGGTAACAAGAGAGCTGATATACAGGAGAGAGAAAGGGCATTTTTTTCATCTTTTAAGTCCAATCTGATAAGACTCTGACTTAAGGTGACAGTCAGCATGCCCCTCATTTAAAAATAAAACAACTGGTTCCAGTGTTCTATCTACAATCTGACATTATCCCTTCTCTCTTTAAAAGTTGGGTCAAGAAACAAATACAAATCACAGTTATCTCCTCTATGAGAACCCTGGAAATTGGGAGAACAACGAATAGCAGCAAAAGCAGAAAAAAATGTTAGTTTTTGTTTTTGTTGTTATTTTGTTCTCCTTCCTCCACAGCTTACATTTGCATGCAACGTCCTTTACACTATAAATCACTACAGAGACAGGAAGCTATGGTGCGACGCCAGAAAGCCAGGCTGCTCTGTGATCTTGGGCAAGATACTGAATCATCGGTGCCTCCATTTCCACATCTGTGAAACAGATACGGTAACAGTCCCAACCATACAAAGGTAATCATGATGATAAAGCAGGTTAATACAGATAAAGTATTTCGAATACTGCCTGGTACCTGATGAGTACTCTAGGGCTAGCGGTTACCATTATTATAGCATTTAAATGCTGTGACAAGTCCTTTGGTCACTATTTGAATTTTGTTTACACTGCCTTTTTCTCTTTTTTTAAAGTGTTTAATGACTGAATTTCCACAGACTCTTCTGTAGACACACACAATGGGAGAGGAAGAGCTATGTGTGTCCAGACAAAAAATATATTATTTGGAGCTTTTGGATATCTGTTTTATTTGACCTTCAGTCAGGTGTTTCTGGATAAAAGTCTGTCCTGTTTCTTTGCTTTACACACTCTTGTCAGCAGTTCTTAACTCCACCTGTAGTCTTTTCAAAACAGCATTAATGTACCCAGACTATCACCACCTTTCTTTTCATATATTCATTTGACAGTGAGAAGTAAAAAGGAGATATAAACAATATACATTCTCTTCTTGATTACGACAGAAAGAGCAAAACCTTCTCACAAGTCCTAAAGAATACACAGAACTCCAGTTCTACACAATAACAACAGATTCATAATTATTGTATAGTTAACAAATTTTGTGGTACTTGGATTTGCAATCCCAAACCCATTCCCCAGAAACTTCCACACCATACATCTCCATACCTCTCTATAAGGGAAGCTATGAAGGACCAACAGATGAAATTCTGGTCCTGAGGATGTTAAAGACCAATGTAAATAATCCCCTGCCTCCTCTTCCTCTACCCTGCTCCTACGAGGTACATCACAGCTCAAGAAATCTGCCAGGTGCCTATGTATCATGCTGTCCACTCTCTCACCCGGGTCTTCATCGCTACTTGACATTCAATGTAATTATCTCTTGTTGACTTAAAATGCATCTGCCTTAACACTTTAACAAGCTTCCCCACTTTTCTCATCCCACCCATAAATCAAGCGCACACAGTTTTCAACCTCGGTGAGAAAGCTTTTGCAAATGACATGCTTACTGACCACTGCTCCTGCTGCCTCCTCCCTTATACCCCAAAATTCTTCCATACCTGTATCAGAGAACAAGCCAGAATTTCAGGGAGAGGCATATATATTTGAAAAGCTGACCTCTTTTGGGGTAAAGACCCGATCTTACTCATTTCTGTACCCAGCGCTTAACCTAGTGCCTAACATATAGTAGGCTCTCAGCAAAGACTGCTATATGAACATACGATCTGCAGTAGATTATTAAATAGCTCAGATTTAGGTAATCAATCTCATGATCATCAAACCCAAATGTCTCTTGTCAGTTTACAGTGTGCAGCATTTTAACGATGAGGTAATATACCACAGTGGTTGCAAGCATAGGCTTTGGAGCCAAATTAGTGGGCTGAACATGAACTATACTGAACATGAACTATACAAATTAGTGGGCTGAACATGAACTATACTATACCAAGCAGAAGCTCTGGAACTCTGGACTGAAGTCATGAACCTCTCTACGCTTTATCCTCTTCATCTGTAAAAACAAGGATAATAAAAGCACCTACCTCATAAGACCCTGTGAAAATTAAACAGTTAGTGTAAAGAGCTTAGGAAAGTGTTTAGAAAATAGCAAACACTTCATAAATATGAATTTACATTTTCATTACTATGAAAAGAGCACATAAGGTGAAATTTGTTCCTTGGCCTCTGTGACCTTGCCCACTATCATTCTCCTCTTCTCCAACTTCTTCACAGCGGCCTCCTCTGTTCTGATCTCACTCTCAAGGTTCTATTCTCACTGCTTTTTCTTGCTCTCATCCTTGCCAATCTCATTTAACCAGTAAGGTTTCAACTATCATCTCTCAAGTGCATAAGCTAACTCTGACTTCCCTTTCCTGAGGGCCAACTCAACATGAAAGTCATCATCCTATCTCAGATTAGCAAATCTCCTCATTTCCTAGGATCTGTGAAAACCTGAGGATTACAATGAGCCTTATAAGGATTAGGAAATAAGATCAGTTTCAGTGAGTTTAACTTAAGATAAAACACACAATGGTTTAAAGCAGTGATGTCATCAGAGAGAGAATGGATCTGAAGCTAGTAGAACTAGACATCCTTACTCAGACTGAAGGTATTTATTTATCAAAAGAAAAAACACGGCAGTGTACAATGGCCTAGACTGGCAAGTTACATAAACACAGGAAGTATTGTATCCTATGGGCTCCACAGCTCAAACCAGGTCTAAGTCCAGGCGGAGGAGGAAGACAAGGGTATGAAGATGGAATCTTGCACTGAACGCAAGACCTTCCTTATATGTACTTAGAGCACACCTCACAATCAGCCTGACTCAATTAAAAATTCACTTCATTTTAATTCTACTTGGTGGGTCTAACCTTTGCCATTTGCTATATAAATCCTCGTATGGTTTGGCTTCCCAGAAAGGTCTGCCTCCAGAGAAAATATTTTAGTCTTATGTATATAAATTTTTATTTCCAATCCCTGATACAGGACTTTTCATGCTGAATTAATAAAGTTAACTTTTGGTTACGATTTGAGTTTCCACATACCTTAATTACAGAGAGAGGAAGTGTTGATCTTGGCAACATGAAAATTTCTATTCTCTGTGGCAATTATGTTTCCCATTGTGAATTAACTAATTAAAAGTATGGTTTCTGAAGCCAAATGCCTGAATTTGAATCCTGGTCTGGTACCTAGTTGTTTATGACCACAGGCAAATTACTTGATCTCTTTGTGCCTATTTCCTTAGCTCTAAAATGATAGTATCTACTGCATTGGGTCATCATGAGGCATCTAAGAGAAAATGTGCAAAACATACAGAATAAGTCTTACACACAAAGTGCTCAATAAATGATAGCTATTGTTATCTCAGTCTCTCACACACTTGGCTACTCAGGTTGGTTTGCTGTGGCCTGATCCTGGTATGTAAGAATCCAATCAGATGAGATCCTGACCAGCTCCAAACTTTCCTTTAGACAAGGAGTTCTTCACCTAAAGGCCATAGTGAATTTAAAAACATTTTAAATTCAAAATTGGGTATAAATGGATGGTGTGTATTTTTCTGAGACAAGGGGCCATACTTTTTATCTGTTTCTCAATAAGTACATGACCCCAAATAGACTCTTTAAAACAAAACAAAACCTGTTACCCCAACATTATCACTACCATTTTAATCTTTTCTTCTTCCCTCCTCTTAAATGATTTCTGCACCTTCCCCTGGGCCTCTATTCAATAGGTTACAATATTTTAAAGATTGTTTCTCTGCAATGTTATTCTAGTATAATCCTTCGCATTTTCATTACTGCCAGGTTATTTCTCCAAAGGCACTGTAATAATACTTTCTTTGCTCAAAAGCATGATTATTACCTAACAACTGAAAATCTTAGCTGAGCACTTAAACCTCTCTGACCTGATCATGTACCTTTCCAGCCCTGTCCTCTATAAAAAGCCATAAAGCAGTCATTCGCCAGTGCAGAACTCCACGTAGCTTTCCTCCAAAGCTCATTCTACTCTGTCTAGAATGTCTTTTCACCACCTTTTATCTGTCTTCAGCGCAATTTTCTCCAGTAAACCAAAACCCTTCTTCAACAATCACTGTCTTTAATATGTAAAAAGAATCATTGAAATGAGCGGATATAACCATGTAACAGGGTTTCTCAACTCTGGCATAACTGACATGTTAGGCTGAACAATTCCTGGTTGTGGAGGGCTGTCCTATGTAGTGGAGGGCTGTCCTATGTGGTGGAGGGCCGTCCTATGTGGTGGAGGGCCGTCCTATGTGGTGGAGGGCCGTCCTATGTGGTGGAGGGCCGTCCTATGTAGTGCAGGATAGGTTAGTAGCATGGGGGGACAAAAATCACTCCTGGTTGAGAACCACTGACATATTATAACAAATATATTTAATTTCCCCTGATAAAGAGTAAAAATTCTTTGAGGACACGGACTTTGGCCTTCTTTACTTTTATATTCTCAATGTCACCTAGTACACCTAGTTTATGACAAATAATTTGTTCTCTGCTCATCTTTCCAACATTAGTAGGCAGAGTATTTTAACCTACCATATTCCAAGGATTTCTAGAGGTTCATTAAATATGAAACACCAAATTTCAACCTGTTAACTTAAAGCTTTTAAAAGGCAAAACTGCTATGTCAAAATGTGCCTAAAATTTTCAACAGACACTGTTAGTTATAGTTGTGCCCTAAAGAAGTTGGCTACAGCAGTAAAACAAGTTAAGCGGACAATGGACTTGCATAACACATATGTAACAATAACATTCTATCAGTGAGGACTTACAAAAGAATAAGAGAAACCATTTCCTCCTCTCTTTAAATACCCTATGTTCTATGAAGTATATAGTGTTATTATCTCAGTTAATTGCCTAGAAACATACAAGACCCAGTGAGCGACAGAAGTAAGGTCTCAATCCAAGGTCCTAAATTAGGAGTAAATTCTCTAGACCGGTGGTTCTCATCAATTAGCGCAGGTTAGGATTCTCTGCAGTTAAAAAGAACAAATCCCTGGGCCTCCCACCAGGTCAATAAAATTAGACTCGAGAATGGTGCTAAAGATTGTAATTGTTTAAAAAAAAAAAAAAAATCTCTAGTGGATTCTGTTTTGCAGCCAGGACTGAGAACCACTGCCCTAGTGTCATACCTTGACAGTTAACAAAAAAAAAGCTATCTTTTAAAAGGACCTTAAGCACTATGGAACAGCCAAAATTTATTCCCTAACTTGCTGACTTGGGCCTACACGTCAACACTTAATCTTGATTTAGAAGAACTGCCATCGGGGCGCCTGGGTGGCACAGCGGTTAAGCGTCTGCCTTCGGCTCAGGGCGTGATCCTGGCGTTATGGGATCGAGCCCCCACGTCAGGCTCCTCTGCTACGAGCCTGCTTCTTCCTCTCCCACTTCCCCTGCTTGTGTTCCCTCTCTCGCTGGCTGTCTCTGTCTCTGTCAAATAAATAAATAAAATCTTTAAAAAAAAAAAAAAGAAGAACTGCCATCTTCTTTCTGAGACAAGGCATTACTAAGAAGCTCATGACACAATTCTTGGGCTGCTTTCTCTACCACTTCAAAGATCTGGCACTTACACTCCTCTTTACTTGGTGAAGTTACATTCAATTCTGTCGGAAGCGGCTGCTGGCTGGGACTAAGAGTTGGCGTGGTTATCGAGGTATTGTTGTTGTCACTGGTGGTCTCTTCAGAAAACAAATCTGATTGGCTGTTACTTGTACTTGGAGCGGAATCATCGTCTGGTTGTTTCTTTTGAAAATCTGAAGAGAAAGAGTGATATAACCAGTTTAATTAATGAGTTCATAATTTCCTTGGGAATTAGGAAACAAAGGACAAAAATAAAAATTACATGTCATAGGAGCAATAATAAGGACTACTCTGAGTGATTTAAAAAACGGGGGGGTAAAAAACTGGTCAAAAACATATACCATACATACTTTCCACTGGTGGAGGGTAACTGGTCCTTGTATTGTTCAAAAATATGGTAGACATACCAATTTTTTTCTTTAAATTCAACTTAATTAAAATGTAGTATATTATTAGTTTCAAGGTAGAATTTAGTGATTCATCAGTTGCATATAACACCCAGTGCTCAATACATCAAGTGCCATCCTTAATGTCCATCCATCACCAAGTTACCCCACCCCCCTACCCAACTCCCCTCCAGCAACCCTCAGTTTTTCCTAGAGTTAAGAGTCTCCTATGGTTTGTCTCCATTTTCGCCTTATTTTTCCTTCTGTCCCCCATGTTTATCTGTTCTGTTTCTTAAATTACATGCGTGAAATCATATGATATTTGCCTTTCTCTGACTTATTCCGCATAGCATAATACCCTTCAGCAGTTTCATCCATGTCCTTGCAAATAGCAAGGCTTCATTCTTTTCGATGGCTGAGTAATACTCCATTGTATATACACACCACATCTTCTTTATCCATTCATCTGTCAATGGACATCTGGGCCCTTTCCATATTTTGGCTACTGTGAACATTGCTACTATAAACATTGGGGTGCATGTGTCCCTTGGAATCACTATGTTTAGACATACCAATTTAATGTAAGATTTTACAAAGCCAAATACAATTAAAATGTTAAGGGTACTCAGCAGAAGGAAAAAAGGAATAAAGAAATGTTATTCAAACCAACAGAGGACAGGTAAGAAGGGGGGGGAAAGCACAGAAAAAAACAAGAGTAAACAGAAAACACATAATAAGACTGTAGAAATAAGTACAGATATGTTAGTAATGGTAATAATTGTAAACTGTCTAAACTTAGCAATTAAAAGAGAATGTTCAAATTGAACAAATGAGGCCCTGTTTTATGAAGTTTACAAGAGACATACTAAAAACATGAACATGAGGATAAAGAAAATTTTAAAGTATCTTAAAAAAAAATTCCAGCGAAGCTACATGATTAAAAAGCCAGTAACAGTGGTAATCTGGGTGGGTGAGTTAAATGTCTGACTCTTGATTTCAGCTCAGGTTATGATCTCAGGATTGTGGGACTGAGCCCCACTTTAGGCTCCATGCTCAGCAGGGAGGCTGCTTGAGAATTTTTCTCGCTCTCTCTCTGCCCCTGCCCCCCATATCTCTCTCCCTACCTCCCTCTCTCTCTAATAAATAAACAAATCTTAAAAAAAAAAATAGCTACAGTACTGTCAGGAAATGGAAAAATAGCTACAGTACTGTCAGGAAATGGAAACTAAAGCAAAAGGCACTACTGGGGGGGGGGAACCAGGATCATTATACAATAGTTAAAAAAAAGAAAGAGCGAACAAAAAATGAAACACACACAACTAAAAACAAAGAATTTACCAGGAAGACAAAACAATTTTAAACTTGCATATACCTAATAACAAAGCCTGAAAATATATAAAGCAAAAATGATTATATTTATGGGAAACTGAGAAATTCACTAGCATAATGGGAAGATCTTAATATACCTGTCTCAGCCAAAACAATCAGTAAAATTAGAGATGATCAGTAAGTTTACACTCATGTACCCAACAATAAATTAATAAATTATTTTCAAACGTATGAGGAATATTTATAAAAACTGACTAAATCTGGATAAATCTTGACCACACACTAACCTGTAAAGCAAAAGTCTTAACAAATGCCAAAGAATTAGTAAGATAAAAACACTATTAGCTAACCACAGAGCAAATAAATATTGATAACAAAAAATTCTATGTATTTGGAAATTTTAAAAATATTTTAAAAAATCTAAAAATTTAAGTAAACTTACGGGTCAAATCAGAAATTAGAAAATAAATAAATGATAATGAAATAACCAATGAAATTATCAATATCCAGTAAAGATAAAGATTATATATACTTAAGTCATTTCACATATGTATATGCCTGAGAGAATCTCAACACACATGACAAGAATATTAATTATATATTGTTTGTAATAGTAAAAAGTCAGAAACAACCTGAAGGTCCCTAAACTGTACTATAGTCATAAAATGGAATAATGTATACTGTGAAAACAACTTTTGCTACACATATCAACATGAATGAATCTCAAAAATCATTAACACTGAAAAAAGTCACTAAAAAAATGTAATAAGATTGTACTTACATAAACCATAAAAAAAGGCAAAACTCAATATATTACTTAGGAATATGTATGTTTTTGTTTTTGCTGAAGGGAAAACTTTATTTTTTTATAATAATTTTTTATTATGTTATGTTAGTCACCATACAGTATATCCTTAGTTTTGATATAATGTTCCATGATTCATTATTTGTGTATAACACCCAGTGCACCATGCAATACGTGCCCTCCTTAATACCCATCATCGGAATATGTATGTTTAAACCATTAAAAAATAACACAATTCAGGTTAGTGGTTGCCTCTTAGGTTGAAGAAGGGAGATGTGAAGTGAGAGGTACACATAAATATTAAAAATTATAGGTAATGTCCATTGACAGGACAGATTAAAATAAATTAAAATTCATTCATTCATATAAGGGAATGCTCTATGGCACTTAAAATTAACGAATAATGCTACATACACAACAAAAACATCTCAAATGCAATGTTGATTGAGAAAAACTATGGAAGGGGGCGTCTGGGTGGCTCAATTGGTTAAGTGACTGCCTTCGGCTCAGGTCATGATCCCAGGATCCTGGGATCAAGCCCCATGTCAGGCTCCTTGCTCAGTGGAGAGCCTGCTTCTCCCTCTCCCTTTGCCTGCTACTCCGCCTGCTTGTGCTCTCTTGGTCAAATAAATAAATAAAATATTTTTTAAAAAAAGAGAAGAGCTATGGAAGGACATATACAGTATAATACTTTAATTACAATATAATGACATGTGGAAATGATACACCAAATTCAGGACAATGGTTATGTTGAGATGGAAAGGCAAGGAGGAATAGAGATCTTCAATTCTATCTGTAATTTTTCATTTCTTAAAGGTGGCAGTGGGTATATAATTTAAAATTATCAGGTATAGTCTTTGCATGTTTCATTTAAATGGCTAATGCTAGTCTATAAAGTACAGATTATACTATGGCAATTCAGAGAAGAAGATCCTGACACCTTCACATTGCCTTATCTTTTAAACCACAGAGAAGCTGTTAGTATACTCTATCACCTCATCAGAATCCCTGTGGTTTTTTTTAAGATATATATATATATATAATAAATATATATATCTTTATTATTTATTTATTTATTTATTTGAGAGAGACCCACTGACCACAAGCAGAGGGAGGAGCAGAGGGAAAGGGAGAATCAGACTCCCCGCTGAGTAGGGAGCCTAAGGTAGGGTTCCATCCCAGGACCCTGAGATCATGACCTGAGCCGAAGGAAGATGCTTAACTGACTGAGCCACCCGGGCACCCCCAGAATCACTGTTTTAACATACACTGAGCTATTATTTATGTTGCACTTACCACATACCAGGCACTGAACTAAATGTTTTACGCGTATAACTCATTCACTTTAATCCACAGACAACCCTAACAAGGGAAGTATAATTATATAGTCATACACCCCTTTTGCTGATGAAGAAAGTGACAAAATTTCGGTAATTTGTTCCAAGTTAATAGCTAGTAAGTAGCAAGATCATGATTTAAATGCAAGTCCGTCTGGCATCAAAACCTAAGGTCTTCAATCATAACCACAGGTGTAAAATGGTAGGCACTAGTCTGGCTCAAGGAAAAGACCTCCACGTCAAGCTCCCACTGATTTATAGAACTAATGGTGAGTGCAATGGATTTAGCCAAAAAATCAGTACCTTTGGTGCTGATCAGTGATCTAAAGCCTCCACCACTGCTTCTTTTCTGTGTATTTATTTCTCCTAGCTTTCTCATCCTTTGGTGTTTTGACATTTTAAAATGGCTTATTATCTCGATGTTATTTGTACAGCACCTTTAGAGAAAAAGGTACTATATAAATGGAATAAAAATAGTATAATAATATAATAATGATGCTTTTTATGTCATAGCATCTCATTAGCTCTCTTATGTCAATAATCATTGTATCCCTCTTATAACCATCCCTACTATTTAATTGGAAATGTTACAAGGCCCTAAAAGAACTGCAACTGAGTCATCCGCACAATCCCCAGTGCCTGGAGACAGACACACACACTCACTCGCTCAGGCACGGTAACACTTAAGGGTAAATGACACCGAGGTCTACAGACAATAACCGGGTCCCACCCACACGATCTCCAGCCCATGCTTGCCATGCTCCTTCATCCTCAAGTACTTTCAAGTTTTCTTTTGATTCTTCGGTTGAAACAATGTACCTTCTGTTAACCCATTCTCCCATGGTGACTTTTCTGCACCTCTACAGGATGATCAAGTGAGAAAAAATCATCAGACTGATAGCATTTGTTACAAACCAAACTGGCTGCGCACACAAAAACCAGAAGCTCTATATGTTCTCTGTTAGAATTCAATAAAGAGCCCAGGAATCACAGAATTTTATAGTCAGAATTAACTTTAAAGATCCAGCTCAAACCTCTCATCTTACAGATAAAGAAAATAAGAGCCAAGAAAGTTAATGCAAGTCACCAGAAATTCACGGAGTTAATCCTAAGAGTTTTTTAACTCTTAGGCCAACATTAGTAAGACACACTACAAAGAGCTTTAAAGTTGGACCTGGATTCAAACCCTAACTTTGCTATTTACTGGGCATATGGCTAAAAGCAAACTGTTTAATTTTGGGGGGCCTTGTCGGTAAAACAAAAGGAAGGAATTATTCTACCTCTCACAATAGTAGGAATTAAATAAGACAATATACATAAAGTATCTGGCACATGGGTACTCAACAAATGATAGCCATTAAAAATAAAAGGTATTTTCCTAGTTTATAGAAAGGGCCATGTTATCTCTTCCTTTTAGCACTGACATGTGCATCATAGTTCCTACTCTCTTGCTCCTCACTTTCTGAATCATTTGGTATCCAACTGCTGACAACTGGGGAAACACACACACACACACAGAAAGAAAAAAAGTCCCAGAAGTCTACTCCAAGGTCGAAGGGAAGCAGATTTACATCACATGTAAAAAAGTGAACAACAGAAGAGGCAGAGAGACTGCGTCTCATCACTCTCCTCTGGAAAGCAGTAAGGGAAAGGTGAAGCAGCCACAGTAAAGGCTTGCTGCACTTGTTGTACAGTTCTCATGTATATGGAAAACTAGAATCTCCAAGCTTACCGACCTCTGAGAAAAAAATAGGAATAATTTTCTATTATTGTAAATTGGTAGAGTTAATCGTATACCCAAAGTTGTACACTTGGTAAATACAAATAAGCTTTCCAAAATAGTTATTTGTAAAACCTGAGTAAAAACCTTTGAATTTCATTAATGGGATTGCTGTGCAAAAGTGAACGGAAGCCATCCTGGCAGCTTAACTCATTATCAACTAAGGGGAAAAATACTTTCTCAACAAAGGTACTCTTGGAACCTGAAGTATCTGGAAATGGGATGTTTCCACAAGACAGAGAAAATGACCTAATGGTAACCATCTGAGCCAAAACGGACAGTGAAGTCCCTGTGGCTAGCTGCCCACATACTCAACTCACTGGACATATTTTGCTCCATTGTTTCCACAATGATTTTTCCCACAGGTCAACCTTACTATAAAGTGTACCTCAAAAGACTGAGAGCATTGAAAAACCACCCCACCCTGCTCTGCTGACAAACTCATTCACCTGGGCAGTCTCACTGGTACTATACCTCATCTAGTCATTACTCAAAACTTACTTTGGTTTGTATACGCCCCAACTGTTTATCTCTCGGATGTACCCGACAGATTTGGCAAGATGCTTAGCTCATTTAACTCCCACCCCACCCCACTTCTACAATGTGACAATAACTATGTCTTTTTGAATGATTTCTTCAAGGCAGAGAATACACAAAACTGATTTGGAAAGGATTTCACTAAACTTTCTTTGAAAATAAATCCCTTTTTTAAACCCTCTTCATAATCTACTTTTTGCTCTTAACAATATATCATGAATATTTTTTGTCACATACAGACATGTGTGATCATTCAAAGGTACGCAATATGTCCACTTATACTACAGCAATTAAATCAATTTGCTATTGTTATACCTGTGCAGTTACCAATTTTTCACTATTATAAGCAAGATTCCATTGATTTCCTCTGGTTATATTGCTAGAAGTAGAACTGGGTAAGAGAGCATGCATATTTTTATTTTTTTAAATATTTATTTATTTGTCAGAGAGAAAGGGGGGGGGAGCACAAGCAGGAAGAGAGACATGCAGCGGGGGAAGAAGCAGGCTCCCCGCCAAGCAAGGAGCCAGATGTGAGACTCAATCCCAAGACCCTGGGATCATGACCTGAGATGAAGGAAGACGCTCCACTGAATGAGCCACCCAGGCATCCCAGATGCACATTTTTAAAATATTTGGTACACACTGTCTAATTCTCTTGGCACAATACCCTGTGATTTCCCACAGCATAAGACCTACTATGGCATGTAAGGATCAACTGTGCACTTGTCAGTCTCCCACAACATAGGGTCCAGGATAAAAATGCTACTCAATAAATGTTAACTGAATGAGTAAGTGGGCAAATATTTTCCTTTAGAAAGCCCATCACTGGCTTATGTTTAAAATTATGTATGCATTGTCATTTTAAACCTTTCACAAACTATTTTGTGTGCCTTCAAGGGCACTCTTAGCATCACCTGGATTAGCATTTATGAAAGATGAAGTGCTCAATACCTGTGAATTTCTATTTTCATAATTAATTAGAATTGAGGAATTCAACTGCATTTGTTCTAACTCGCTAAGTTTATACGGCCACTAATAAGGCTTCTATATCATTACTATAGACACTAAAGCTGGGTATAAAGAAAATAAAATTGGAGGTGAAAGAAGAACTAAGATTTAAGTGCCTACTATAAGCAAGGCACTCTGCCAGAGGCCTATGTTCATTTTCTCATTTTTCTCATTTAATCCTCAAACTAAAGTGGGCAGCAGATGTCATCCCCACACTTCAGCAGAGGGCAGTGGATCATGGTAAGGGTGGGCAACACCCCCCCCCACAAGTGCTGGAGCTAGGGTTTTGAGACCTAGGCTTACGTGACTCTAATGTCCACACTATTCCCACAGCATGCATCACTGAAGCAAGCACCGCCCAGCTTATCAAAATGCAACAGCTTGCAGCCTGCAGGGGTTACTTTTCCAGTTCCCACATTCCCATCCCAGCCTCCAACTCCACCTGACTCTACATCACAGATTACAATGCCATGTCCCACTAGAAGCTTCATTTTAGCACTTTACACCATTAAATGCTGTGTTTCAAGTAGCCAAGTAAAGCAAAATGGAAATGTTGAAACTAAAAACTCAATTCAATTGTTTAGTTCATGTAAGGCATTGTCTAAAGGCCTCCTTTAAAAGAACAGGGTTTCTTTTCCCTCCTCACCATCCCTTCCCTCAATTTATGTCCTAAATAGGCTACAGCCTCCATTCACAAGTACATTTCTGGGTTTTCAAAGCTGCACGTTCCTAAACCCACCCCAATCATAAACCTTAGATATCTTATTTTTATAAGCTACAAAGCCATTAACAGTAGTCAGCCAATTTATAAACCAGTTTTAGCTTTCTGATTAAAATCTTAATAAAAATTCTACTAGTTGGATGTTAACCTGGGTTAAAAGCCTCAGCAAAAACAAACTGGTCTGAACATAAAATTAGCAAGAACCAAGGACTGGTTACTATTAAAACCTTAAAATGCACTCGCTTTGAATTCTATCTTATGGGGAAAACTGTGATCTACTCCATGTGGCTAGGTTCATTTAAACTTCCTTTCATTAGTAATCTCTTTTAGCTTCTTAAACAACAACAACAACAACAACAACAAAACTTTACCATACACTCACCTACATTCTCATAATGATTCCTTCTCTTTAAAACTCACACTGTCCTCACTAATCTCAGAATAGACAGACTGACTGATACTGCCTTGATACTAATTGATATTTTCAAACAAGTTTAAAATATATACATTACACACCCCCACCCACCACATACATCCTATTGATGGTAAATGACTCCCGTCCTGTGTGTCCCCTATCTATGCCCATGAACCTATCCACTTTGAGGTACATCTCACAAATTAAAGTCGACCTTGTCTTCTGCCCTTCTCCACCATCTCAGTGGATGGCACCAACATTCTCTTGGAAGCTGAAGCCAGAAGCCTGTGGAAGCCTGGGAATCACCTCAGACTCCACGTTCTCCTGCCCTTAATTCTGCATCTCAAAATATTACCACATCTCATTACTTATGTGACTCCAAATACCTCTTGAATGCTACCACACTAATCTAAGTCATCATCACCTATCAGATTCCTTCAACAGTATCCAACTGATTTCTTCACATCCTACCCGCTCTTGGCCCACTCTAACGCATTCACCACAAAGCAATCTGAGTGATGCTGTAAACACCAGATTCTCGTAAGGTCCTTTTCCTCCCTACGCTCTTGAATGGCCTCACACTGCCTTTATAATCAGATCTAAAATCATAAATATGTTTTAGAAGTTAGAAGTCTCTCCAATGACTGGCTTCTGGCTACTTCTTCAGTCTCATCCTTAAGCCACTGCTTCTCCTTTCCCTCCTCCTACTTCAGCCATTCTGGGGTCCTTTTTGTTTTTTCAAACTCCCCATGCTTTTTCTCAACCTGGAGTACTTTGCTCATGGCAGGTGACTATTTTTCTTTATCTTGCTATTTGCCTTGGTAACTCCCACTCATCAGGGAAGCCCTTAAGAGTATATCCACAGAGGCACTTAATACATATTTGTTGGGTGAAAAATAATGCATGTCTTATTTACTGTATACCCTAGCCCCGAGCAAAAAAAATTATGTCTGCCACATAATACACAATACAGATTTGTTGAGTATTAATTTATTTGATCCAGTGAACATACAAAGTTTAAAAACATTAGTTCTCTCAGACCTTAATGGACTTCAAATTGCTATAAAATATATTTATAGGAAGTGAATGTTTCTATATACAGCAAAAATATTAAATACCCTGTCAATAGCAGATACTTAAACCTTACAAATTATCCCTGCATATATAAAATTCTCTCCCTTACTACTCACCGCAGGTAACTAGTTCTGACTACACTCAAAAGGTCTCTCAAGTCGTATTTGCTTCGATCCAGACCACAGAGCTGTAAGTCTTTATTTGAGAAGAGAAGTAACATTATATTGGCTCCCAAGACTATGTCTTCAAATGCTTCTTGCAAAAAACAGTCAACAAGAGAATATAAGAAGTTAACAAAGCTTACAAACAAAACTCTTATCAGTAATTAAGTTTATTTTATAATCTGGTTTATCACACATCATACAGTCCCTAGATTCTTCGCACCTACGGAGCCTACTGCTCAGAAGTGTGAAGTAGCAAAGAAGTTGTTTGGAAGAAGGCTGCTTCTTATACAGCATTTACTGTGCAGACTCGACAGTCCTCCCAGTAAGAGTGCCTCCTATTCATTTACAGGGCATAAATTAGCATGTGAACATTACAGCAAGTATCTAAAAAGCCATTAGTACTACAATAACATGCACCAGAGACACATTTATTTCATTTCAGTCTAACCACAAAATGTGTCAATTTTTTTAAAAACTGAAAACACAGGGAGAGGTTTTCTAAATATTGTGACATTAATCTACTTCCAACAAAATGAGCACTGGACGATATATGTGCATATATATATACAACCTACACATACATCTCGACCATCAAAAGTACAGGGAGGGCTAGGCAAATCGTGGAAATATTTTAAAAAGCTGACAAAATAAAATAGGCAAATTAGAACCTAAAAACAAAACAAAAACCTGTGACCTGTTTATAGCTGATCCTGGGTCCCAGTTAAAGACCTCTCCTCAGAACATTAGTTCCTACTGTCATTCATGAATCACTCCAAGAGCATGGGTGTGGAATGAACCTAACTGCTGGAGAGGCTAGAGTCTAGAACATGCTTTTTCAGCTCAGACCTAAGGTTTCAAATGCCCGTAAGACTCAACAACACTGGAACAAATTAGAAAAACATTTTTGGAGAGGAGGGTATATGCCTAGGTGGCTCACTCAGTTAAGCATCTGCCTCCAGTTCAGGTCATGATCTCAGAGTCCTAGAACACAGCCCGGCAACAGGCTCCCTGCTCAATGCCGAGTCTGCTTCTCCCTCTGCCCTCCTCCCCCCTCCCCCCGCTTGTGCACTCTCTCTCAAATAAATAAATACATTTTTTAAAAGTATTTGGGGATAAATTACCCAAAAAAGTCAGGTTACCCCACCACTTTTTTTTTTAAAGATTCCTGATTGCTTTTATAATTGCACCCACAGTCTTCATTTCACCATGTAGAACAGGCGAAAAGACAAACAAAACACTTCCCACTGGCATGTCCCTTTTTGCAAAGTGGGAGGGGAGCGGTGTTAATGCTCCTGCCATTGGTACCCTACAACTTGGTCCCCTAGTCCTTGCCTCCCTTCATCCAGGAGAGCACCTATTACCTCCAGTGAGCTATTCCCACCCCTGATACTTCATTTCCCCTCAGTTCTCAGCCTCACCATCTCATACCAGGTCACATACCACCAATCTCCTGCATTTAAGCCCTACTGCCAACCTGACCACTTCATTTGCTTCAGGAAATTCAACTCAGGGTGGTGGTGGTAACTTTTGGTACACACTTTCCCTTAAGATAACATTTGCAGAATGTTCAGTACGAATAATTATTTTTCAAATAATACACTATGGTATATTTTTAAAATGTCAATCTCTTTCCCAAAGAGAACAGACTACACACTTTTTAAACTGCTAAAAAAACTTTTTAAAGGATAAAGTGATGGGTTTACTAAACATTTTCTCATTACACCTATTAAAACACATCAGGGGATGCTCAGAAAAGATCATGATTTTCACATGATCCAAAGATCAGGGCTGACTAATTTTTATCCAATGAACCCAAGGTGGCAAAAGAATAATGTTTATGTGATTCAGAATCATCTACTAGTACAAAGAACGTGTTCCTTCTGAAGAACACTATGGCTGGTTACAAAAACGCTGCAGTATATAAGGAAAATCTTGTCCTTCACACAAAAGTTATCAGCGAAAGATCTAAGAGATTACTCCACTCATGAGAAAAGCACTCATGCGGTTACCTACATACCCCACCATAGCATGGTGTTTAGGAGTGTGCAATCAGACTGAGTTCAAATCCTGCCTCAGCCTCTTCTTTTAAAATGTATTTATTTGAAAGAGAAAGAGTGTGCGTGCACCCGCACAAGTTGGGGGATGGGCAGAGGGACAGAGACAATCCCAAGCGGACTCCCCGCTAAGTGCAGAGCCCGAGGTGACGAGGTGACGAGGGGCGCCATCCCATGAGATCACAACCTGAGCCAAAATCACAAGTGAGATGCTCAACTGACTGAGCCACCCAGGTGCCTCCTGGCTCAGCCTCTTAACTGCCCTGTGACCTTGGGAAAGCTATTTAGGTTCTCTTGCTTCAGTTTTCTTCTATAAAATGAAAAATAATAATTGTGTCTACTTCATAAGGTTACTCTGTGGATTGTGTTAGATAATACATGTAAAAGTCTTGGAACACTGCCTGGCACGTGGTCAGTCTCAAATTAACTATGATTTTTATCATTCCTTTCTGCCTCCTTGCACACAATTTAAGAATTTGCTAGTGTGAGATTGGCAACGAAAAATAATTCCTCTGATGCCAATAAATGACCAGTGGGAATTACATCTAACTTAGTTTCATTAACAATGTACATTAAAATAAACCAATCTTGGGGTTACAAACTCAGAAGTTTTCAGGGACCTGGTAGTTAGAAATGTACAAAGACAGCTGGCCTAAACTGATATGGAGTGGTGTAATTACTGTGGCTAATTGGCAAATATAAGCCTCACTTAAGGGCATGTGATTTCAAACTTAAAGACAAAAATAAAAACCTCCAAATACAAGATATCTGTGCCCTGCAAGTCAACAAGACTCCTGCCTTTAAACAGAGACAAAATATTTATTATATACAACTTTTATATACTACATTATTAATTCCACATATTAGTAAAGAAACGATTCATGAGATGTATGCTAAATCGATATAAAGAGCAAAAAGGAAAAGTACAGAGACACAAGAGAATCAGACCTATGTTTGAACCCCGGGCCAAGCTACTTAGAAGCTGTAGAAAGTCCATAGTTATTTCCTCATCTGCAAAAAATGTGAAAAATCTAACTTCTAGGATTTTTGTGAGGATAGCAAGAACGTAGGTATCCTTCATAAAACAGGTATTGAATAAATTTTTAAATGAAAAACAAATGAATTTAAAAACATTCGTCTAGGTCTGGAATATAGATTCTTAACGTGGGATTTTTATGGTGAGTCAGCTCAGGCTAATTTAGGCTGTGATAACAAATGACCCCAAACTCTAGAGGCTTTACAACAAAAATAGTTTGTTGGTTTTGTTCAATTGTGTCTTCATTCCAGGAACCCAGAATGAAAGAGTGGCTCTAACGGTCTTCTGGCAGAGGAAAAGAGAGAGTTGGAACTACAACCTGACAAAATTTCTGTACACGAGGCATATGAACTTTTTCATTCACATTTTATTTGTTAAAAGGTATCACCTGGCCAAGCCTGAGGATGAGGACAGGGAAGTACAATCCTCCCACCAGAAGGAGCAGTAAATACATGGAAACAATAATATAGAGTTTATAATACGTGTGCCCAGAAAATTTTGCATTTAATTCTGGGTTAATCAAAACGAAATTATATGCCTTATTGTGTATGCATACAGGCCCAATATTCCCCTCAGCAAACAAAGCATGCATATTATGTTCTGAAAAGTATCACAGGCCAAAATGGCCTAAAATAAATCAGACTGGGTTTGAAAACAGTCAGGTCTCAAACATAATAACCATTACTACTGATTTTAGGATAGATCAGTACAACAGTCCTAACTCTGATTTTCCCATCTGATGGTTCCTGGACAGTGTGGGCTAGGGAAATAATGTGAACTTTCTCCCAGGCAGTATTAAATTCTAGTATTGCCTAATGAAAATCTGAGATTATGAATCACAGTAAAACTATAATAGTTTTATTATTTTATTTTATATTATTTTATTATATTAATGGTTTATTGAACATAAAGTCTTACTTGAAAAAGCTGTCATTTCCAGGCAACTGAAAACCCTTTATGAAATACAAAACACTGTGATCCTAATTCAAAATTTTATGTGTTTTAAGTTAACAAGGTCATGTTATGTTTATTATATTTTGTAATGATGGCCAACTCAGGGTCGCTTCCTGATTTTCAAATGGGCAAAGGTTACTAAGTCAATGAACTGAAATATTTACAGCTCCCTATCAAATAGAAATAACAAGTTATTAGAAAGTCCTTCTTAGGAATCAACAGCCTTATACTAACTAATCCAGTCTGATTTTGTCTAAAATTAGTTTAAGACAGGTGAAATTTGGTATAACTAACTCATTTAAAAAATACAGTTTTTCATTTGGGAATAGGTTTTTTTTTTTTTTATTTCACTTGCAAGTGTGGGAAAATGTTTTGAACGGGATGAGGAAGAGCAACAGATTATTCTAAAATTACCTTTCAAATATTTAACAGCATTAATATAGGCAGGTTCCTCCTTTTAAGGCTGTATTACTACTAAACAAATTAAGTGATGATGTTCTACGTAGATATGACTCTAATTGTTCCTTAGTCTTATAGGTACCCCAACAAGCAGCCTTGTAAATCAAACCTGTTATAACTTCTAAATTAGCCAATTAACTGGGCTTAGATCTTGCATTAATGTGAGAGACTGTGTTTACCATTAATTCTGACCAATGAGAAAAAGGGAAATGAGACATATTTTAACTGTCACTGTTGGTACTCGCCTTTCAGAGATAATGCCCTTCACTTCTTACGAGGGGTGCTATAAGAAAGAATTGTGTAAAACATAGTATTTTTTGAAGGGCTGCTATTGAGAACACTGTTCACTACTGTTCGCATTATCCACTTTAGAGCTCACGCAATGGCGATCTTTGAACTGTTCACATTACCATTTCTGCTCTGACTCCTAGGAAACTCAGATCTCAATCTGCATTCTGGCTCTAATAGTTGTATTTATGTTAATGGTATGAATCTGTGTACAAATTCCTCTTGTGTTCATCTTACTAATCAATCTGAATTTTCCCTTTGTCCTGATTCCTTCATTAAAAAAGAAAAAGCTGATTGTACTCTATGTATGTTATTTTTGTACTAAACTACCACTTTTTAAAAAGAAGTAGCGATAAATAAAATTGTATCTCACAATCTCATTTTTATGTGGGTATTCATAAAGATAGGCACTTGTAAATAATACATATTTATGTCTGTATCTATATTTAAGTGAAGGCTACTAATAAAACCAAAAGGGAAGAAATTTACTAGAAAATGTGTGAATATTAGGAATAAAATTCTACATGAATTACATTAGAATTTCTGTTGGGAATAGACTACGGTTATGGATTTTTTTTTTTTCCATTTTACCTTTCAGGGCATGCAGAGGAAATATGAACTAAATAGAACTGAACGGGTTTTAAGCCAAGTCTAAGTAATAGATCTAAGATCACGAGAAGCTGAAAAGTAATGGACAAACAAAAATGAACAGAGGAGGCTTAGGAGGTCAGGTACAACATTGCAAAAGCAGCACAACAATTTCCCTTGCAGTTTACACTTCAACTGTCTCAGCACAAATCATAAAAACCTAAAAAGATATGCTCTGAAAAGAAAGAGTAAATACTTTTGCATCTTCAAATGTACGTTATCAAGAGCAAAAGCATTTCCCCAACACAACCAGCCCCAAAGCTCCCATTTCATGAAAGTGATTTACCGTTTCACTTGGCTCCCTGTGCAAGTAACACTGTCGTGCAAACTCAAGGGGAAAGACTAGCATGCCAAGGAATGCAGCACATTCCCAATTTCTCTTTTAATATTGTGCTTATCAATTTGATCGATGTTAAATTCCATTCATCTCTTTTCCTAAAAACCAAAACTGAGAGTGACAAGGAAAATTACATTCTCTACAGCCAAGTTCTTGCTGAGGCATTAGAGATGCTGGCATGCCTCCTCAAGAGTAAACTGTGGCTCCAGAGCTCAGGAGCTCAAATTCTTTTGCAAGATGGCTGAAGGATGAGCTTTTGTTTCCATTTTATTCATCTCAGATGGGGAAAACATTACAGTTCCAAATTATTTGCATAGATAACAACATTTCTCCACAAACCTTTTAAAAACTAAGAGCACTGGCCTTAACCTTCAACCAAATGCAAATCCAGCAATAAGTTTGTTGTTGTTTTTTAATCCATCTTTTCCATTAACCATTTAAGTCATGGGCAGAAATAAATGCAACAGAGGTAGTAACTACAGCTGACCCTTGAATAACATGGGTTTCAACTGCACAGGTCCACTTACACACAGATGGTTTTTGATACATACAGTATAGTATAGTCAATATATTTTTTCTTCCTTATGATTTTAATAACATTTTCTTTTCCCTAGCTTACTTTATCATAAGAATACACTATATAACACATAAAACAAACAAGTGTTAATCAACTGTTTATGTTATTGGTAAAACTTTCAGTCAACGATAGGCTATTAGTTAAGTTTTTTGGGAGTCAAAAAATTACATGCAGAATTTTGACTGCGCAAGGGATGGTGTCCCAACACCCACATTGTTCAAAGGTTAATGGTAATATACTGCTATTGACGCAAAAAAAAGGACAGAAGGTCAATTTAATGCAGGGGGCGGGGCACGTGGAAGCAAAACTAGCAGTGATTATAATTGGAGTGACAGAGTAAAGACTTTGGACTAGATTTTTATTGGATTGGTTTTTGCTGAATCGACTACAACTATCTATACAAGAGAAACTGTTCCTTGTGACTATTCTCACGACAGACCTTGCCCTGCAAAATCTGTATTTTTCACCTTGTCACTTTAAAATTATTTCATAGAATATACTCATGAGATTTTGGAGCTGAAGAGCTTTTAGAAATAATCTACTACAAGGTTTTCAATCTAAAAACAATTTCAAAGGTACCACCAGCATTTTAAAGAAACAGAACAGAAATAAGAGTGCACTGTAGATAGTAAGGTTAAATTTTGTTTATAAAACTTTTAAGATTTTATTTATTTATTTGAGAGAGAGAGAGCATAAATGGTGGAGAAGGGCAGAGGGAGAGGGAGAAGCACACTCCCCAAGTGGAGAGGAGAGCCCAACATGGGGCTCAATCCCAGGACCCCAAGATCATGATCTGAGCCGAAGGCAGAAGCTTAACTGACTGAGCCATCCAGGTGCCCCACTTTATAAAACTTTTGACTTTGTTATATATATACACACACACACACACACACACACACACACACACACACACGTATTATGCATGTACATATGTATATACTGGATCACAACATAAAATGTACTTCTTATTGTAGGATATAGTAAAAACACAGTTAAAAGCCAATTTCAAGGTCAAGAAAAACAGACAAAAACAAGCTGAGGGACAATTCCAGACTAAAGGAGGCAAGAAGAGATGTGACTACTAAATGCAATGAATCCAGGGGGAATATTTGCTATAAAGGGTATTATTGAAACAACTGATGAAATGTGAATATAGGCTATGGATCAGATAATAAAACAGTACCAATATTAGCCTGATTTTGATAATGGTGGTTATATAAGAGAATATCCTTGTCCCTGAGGAAATACATATTGAAGTATTTAAGGATAAAAAGGCACAATGTCTCCAATTTATGCTCAAATGGTTCAGAGAGAGATGTGTGCATGTGTGTCCCCCCCATACATACTTAGAAAGAAAGATAAAACAAATGGAGCAGAATGTAAACAAATGCTGAATCTGCATAAAGAAAATATGAAATTGTATCAAAATTAAAAGTTTTAAAAAGGTGTGTACTTGGGAAGCAGCCCAAGTGTCCACTGATGAGTGAATGGATAAACAAAATGTAGTATATACATATGGTAGAATATTATTCAGTCTTAAGAAGGAAGGGAATTCTGTCACATGCTACAACATGGATGCACTATGACATTATGTTAAATGAAACAAGCCGGTCAGGAAAAGACAAATACCGTAGGATTCCATTTATATGAGGAACGCAAAACAGTCAAATTCAGAAACAGATGGTAGAATGGTGGTTGCCAAGGACTGGGAGGAGGTGGAAATGGGGAGCTGTTATTTGATAGGTATTGGAAGTTTCCATTTTGCAAGGTGAAGAGAGTTCTGGAGATTGGTTGCACAACACTATGAATGCACTTAACACTTC
Organism: Ailuropoda melanoleuca; assembly: GCF_002007445.2. Classification (NCBI taxonomy): domain Eukaryota; kingdom Metazoa; phylum Chordata; class Mammalia; order Carnivora; family Ursidae; genus Ailuropoda; species Ailuropoda melanoleuca. Next base: position 32,737,497 of record NC_048222.1, on the reverse strand, counting down.
TGAACTGTAAACTTAAAAATGGTTAAGATGACGTTTTATGAAATATGAATGTTACAATTTAAAAATTCTAAATATAATGAATTTTTTAAAAGAGATGTATATAACAGTCACTACAATCTTTTCTGCCAACAGTGTTAACCACCAAAATGTCCTTTGAGAGGAGATGAAGTAGATCCGTACAGCTTATAGACAAAGTGCAGGGAAAAGTGAAAAATCTAAGTTTATAAAATAGTGTGTTTAATACACTATTTGTATATAACAATTAAAATTTCTAATTTGTTTTTAGCTTTTTTATCCATTTCTCCCCAAAAAGTCAAATAGAGATGCACCATAAGCTTAGTAGTGGTAATATCCAAGTGGTAGAATTGAGGAGATATTATTTTCTATAATTATGTCATAATTGGCTTTTTAAAAAAATAATTACATATTTTTAAAAATATTTAAAACAAAACATAGAAAACATGACTAGTACCTGCATTCTCATCACCTAGAAGTAATTAAATATGTATTGTATTTGCAGTGTGTGTGTGTGTGTGTGTGTGTGTGTGTGTGCACGCACATAAACTTTTGAAAAAGCATTACTGGTTAAGTTGTGGTTCCCTACCCTAGTGCTGTTCTGCTCCAACCATTACCATGGATTTGGAAGGTCCCCTTGTAAATCACATATTTACTTGTATTACCTATGCAATATATAGTATTGGTTTTAAAAATTTACATAGGGGCGCCTGGGTGGCACAGCGGTTAAGCGTCTGCCTTCGGCTCAGGGCGTGATCCCGGCGTTGTGGGATCGAGCCCCACATCAGGCTCCTCTGCTATGAGCCTGCTTCTTCCTCTCCCACTCCCCCTGCTTGTGTTCCCTCTCTCGCTGGCTGTCTCTATCTCTGTCAAATAAATAAATAAAATCTTTAAAAAATAAATAAATAAATAAAAATTTACATAAACAGTGGAGTGCCTGGGTGGCTCGGTCGGTTAACTGTGTGACTCGGTCGGTTAACTGTGTGACTCTTGGTTTCAGCTCAGGAAATGATCTCATAGTCATGAGATCAACCCCATGTCCAGCTCCACACTGAGCATGGAGGACCTGCTTGAGATTCTCTCTCCTCTCCCTCTGCCCCTACCCGCCCCTCTTAAAAAAAAAAAAAAAAAAAAAGAAAAGTAAATTTACATAAATGGTATTATACTACATGTCTCATACTATCACTAGCTTTTCCTCATTGTTAGTTTGGCAGATATTCATGCTGACACACATACATGCATCTAATTTTTTCAACTTCTAAATACTACTCCATCCAATGTACTTTCCTCCTCCCCACTTCTTAGGCAAGTCCTGGGAATTCTACAAATCCTTATCCTTAACAAAACTAGCATGAAGATATGTATGGAAAAGGTTAAAGAGAGAAGAGTGGCCAATGAGGCTCTTCCATATATGTTTGAAAGCTGATTATGGACAATTTTAACCTTCGAGTTGCTAAGAATCATTGACTTAAGACAGGCAAAACTCTGAGATTCTCTATATCCTTAGATCTTCTCTTTCTTCCCAAATAGTCTTCAGTGTTGTAAGATTGATTGTCTTTGGTAAAGAAGGAAATTTTAAGGGGGATAAGATACTAAATTGTAGAAACAAGACCCCACACCTTTTTAATTTTACTAACAAAATGCAAGAAAACGTTTAGAGAAAAAGACAACTAGTAAGCTCCTTTAGGGCAGGGTTTCTCAAACTTATGAAATTGTGGAACACAGACAATATACCTTCCGTTGATCCCAGACTAAAGTATCTCTGATCTAGGTTTTTATCTCCAATTTTATAGTAAAAGCAAAACAAAAACCCTAAACCCGTTCACTTTAATAGCTGTGGTCTTATTTCTACCTCAAAACCCAAAAACAGCCAGATCCCAGTTAGCAGGGGCTTCAAACCAAGCACGTTTCAGGGTATAATCCAACAGCTTCGAGAGATAGTGATGCCCCAAAAGCCGATTATACAGTAATAGATTCAGCTCCTCTCTGGTGTGCCTTGCTCTCAGACCTCTGCTTCTTGAATGACATCTAAACATCTCAGACTAATGTTATTTGGCAAAGATAAATGACTGTGAAGGTCTACCAACACTGAAAAGGTACAGATGACAATTCTGAATCTTCTATATTATGCCAGAAACACTTTATTTTCCCTCTTAAAAAAAAATTTCAGTACAGGTGGGGGAAATGACTTTCAGCTGACTTTTCCTATATGAACACCTTTGGAGACTGTACTTCAGAATGCTTCCTGGAGGCCTAGGATGAGCCTTGCCATTTTAAAATACCTCGTTTTATAAATAATTTCTCTTGTACATCATTCCCAAATCCAATTAGAATGGTACATTTGCTTGAGTTTTAGTTGGTAAGATTCATTTAAAGTTCACATATTTAAAAATATCTGTATGAAATAAAAAGTCATGAGCCCTTTCATAAAGAGCTAATGGACCAACATGCTAAGCAGAAGCTCCTGTTTTGATTGCAAGCAAAGGGCTACACTACAAGCATCACCGCTACCTTTACCATACAGGAGAAAGCAAAGCAAAATGTGTCACCAGCAGACTAGAGAGTAGAGGGCTTTGTAGCGGAGCTGCTTCTGCTTTTTAGGGCCCTCAATAGAGCAATGGCAGAGAAAAAGACAGGATGAGATGGCTACAACCAGGGACTTCGACTGGTTGATTAATCCTTGGAAGTCCTGTTTGTCTAGGTTACAGAGCAGCCCTAGAAAGCGCCCTTCTCCATATGTAGAATACCATAAAGGAGCAGAATGTAGCCCTTCACTCTGCTTTTAACTCTCTATCCCCTCTGTTCTTTGGCACTTATGTTAATTAGCTCATCCTTCCACACAACACCCCTGTGTATTAAGATCATGTGAAGGAAAAGTCACTCCCTACAAGAAAAGACTAAGGATGTGTCATCTGGGAAATTAATCTTTGATTCACCCAATTTCGCAGTACACAATCAGGAACACACTGGGTTTGTTATCAGTTAGTTAGACTTGGTCAACAGGTAGACACTTGGCTGGTCTCCAGAATAGACAGGAGGGCACAAGAGACCACAACCTTTATACCCACCCCTCAGGAGAAGGAGGTGAGCTTAAAAGACCCAAAGAGTCCTTGTCCTGACTAAGGAGGAGTGGCGATGACTGGAGCCCTTGTGTGGCTCCTCCCCAAGAGAAGTGCTAGGAGCTCCCTGCTCTGGGTGTGGCTAGGTTGTTTCCTTTACCTACATTAAAGCATATACCTCCCAGCTTATACCTTTCAATTAATTATACTGTCAGCATCAGCTACGTGCATGGACAACCTGGATGGTAGAAAACTTTTTATTAATAAGTGTTATTGAAGCACTTTCCTCTAAGATGGTGATGGGTTGGTGGTTACAATGCTTGTTAAATAAGCACGATCACACATCTTTGATAGCAAAATGTTTGAACCACGATACAATCTAAATTGTTCCTGGAGGTAAGTGAATACTGGGTCAGCTTATTGGAAAACGTAAGTTATTATATCTCCTTAATGTCTGACACACCAGGACACAGAGGGGAAAAATAGATTTTCAACTCTTATTTATAAGGGACTCCTACATTATGAATATGCCTAGCTAGAGTAGTCCAACCATGCTTATCCCGATCAGATTATACTTCATGATCTGGAAAATCTGAGATGAGAATATGGCAAGAAACAATGTTTACTGACATCCTGATAGGTGAAGTTCACTCAGCTACCCACGACAGAAATTCTACTCTGCTGAACCCCAGATGGTCAGCTGTGTTGGACATCAGGAAGATGACAACGAGAGGCACACCAAGGCCTGGCTATCATTCAGATAACACTAAAAATATTTTCCACTCATTTCTTGACACTTTATGTTGCATGTGCTTCCCAATTACATTCTATGACTCTTTAAGAGGTTCTAAGCTAGAAATGACGATGGGTAGATAGATACCTCTTCTCTGTTCCCTAAAAGACTGAGTAGCTCAAAGAAAAACAAACATACATACATGTTGGGTTAGCAGGATATCACATGACTAGGAATGAGAGCCTGCTCCTTAGGCAAAAACTACGCTGTGCTCTACACAAATTCCGAGGCAACTCCGTATACTACGAAGTAGAATTTAATGAAAAAATTGTCTAAGTGAGAGAAGTACACATTATATAGAAAGTGAACTCTGATTTTATAGTGTCTGGAAATCCCATCAGAGAGTTTACCTTTTAAAATATATTCATAAATTTATTATTACACATCAAAGTCTGCTTACCAACTTAGCTTCTGAAGTCTCTATTTCTATTTGGTTCATTTTTATAATTTCTATCTATGCTCTACTTGATGAATCACTGTAATTACACCTTCCTTTAAACATATTTATAATTATATAACTTAAAAATAGACTGTAATTTGAAGTCTTTGTCTAAGTCCAACATATGGGCCCCCTGAAAGGCAGTTTCTATTGTCAGCTTTTTTTCCCTGTATAATGTCACACTTTGCATTTTCTCCACATTTTTTTTAAGAGAGAGTGTGTGCAAATGGGGTTCGGTGGGGTGGGAGGGTAGGGGGCAGAGGGAGACAGAGAATCTCAAGCAGGCTCCACATTCAGCAAGGAGCCCGACATGGGGCTTGATCTCACAACCCTGAGATCATGACCTTAGCCAAAATCAAGAGCAGGACACTTAACCAACTGAACCACCCAGGTGCTCCCCTTCTCTGTTTTATAACTTTTAGTCAAAAACTTGACTTTTTTAATTAAAAGAAAATTTCTGTTAACTGGGTGTTTTAGATTATATATTATACCAACTCTGGTTACTTATCTCCCCATTTGGGGGGGGGGCTTACTGTTTGGCTGGGTGGTTATTTGTTTGGTGGAATGGGTGGACTAAGTCTGTGAAATCCATTTACACTGCAGGGTATAGTCTCTGATGACCCTGCTCAGATTTTCTCTTGCTTTTTATCTTTTAGCTTATATTCCTAGGGATCACCCCCCCGGGTCCACACAGATCACTTATTGGTCAAAATCTGCGCTTGAGCCTCCTTAGCCAGTTAGTTTTTCATCCTTTACTGCTGAATATATGTTTGGCTTGGAGACTGCTTTCACTTTCAAGGAATTTATGATTTATGATTTTGTCCTGCATTCTACCAGGGACTAGTAGCTTGGGGGAGGGGGGTTCTCTCCCTGGTCACCACTAGGGGGTGCAGCTTTAGGCATGCCCAGCCTTCTACATGTGGAATGCTGATTCCATTTTTAAACCTGGCTTTCTAGGCATCCCCTCTGGATCAGATTAAGTTATTGTTTAGTCAGTGTTTCTTCACAGACTGGGTTTAAACACCTTAAGCCAGGAAGACTCCCCATTTCACTGACGGATCTGTGTGTGACTTGGGGCATGCTTTCAGGTCCATCCCACACCCTGCTCAAATTGCTCCTAAGTAGAGATACAGCCTACTGTATGTGCACAGCCTTCCAGACTCCAAGAAATGGCTGTGATCCTAGCAGGGCTCTTACGGCTTTTTCCTTGGTCCTGTTAAATTTCTGACTGGTTTGCCTTTTTGTTTATTGCTACTAGTATCACAGAGTTACCTTTACCCTCCATTGTTTCCAACCATGCCCTTAGGTATGAACTTTGCTAGGCTTTGTGTCAAATAAAGTCAGTAACGGTCCCCCACCGCCGCCCCCGCCC
>NC_048222.1:32673808-32730177 GCF_002007445.2 Ailuropoda melanoleuca | reverse complement strand
AAGCCCCACACCCATGCAGAGCCTCTACCACTATACAGGTGCTGAGGTTGAGAAGTTCGCTTCTCCCAGGTGACACCCTGGTTCATCTTGGCTGGCCCTTCGTACAGAAACTCTGCCCTATGAGCAGGGTGGGGCAAGGGCAATCAGAGACCCAGCACCTCTGTCTTCTTACATCTGAGGCACAGTCCTTGCCCTGTGAATGGGAGCTGGGTTGAAGAAGGAAGCCCCAGTCCTCTTAGCCACCCTTGCCCACAACAGTGCTTCTGCGATATGAGGCTGGAAGCACATAAAAGATGCGAACTGTCTGTTCCTCATACGGTGGATCTGTAGCTCTAGACTTGCAGGTGGAAGAAGAAAGAGCTCCGTACCTGCCTTGGCCATACCTGCCTGGAGTGGATCTACTTCTGTAACACGGGGCTATCTATGAGAGGCAGTGGGCGGGAGCAGGTTATGACTCAGATACCTCAGGCTCTTGCTGGTCTTGCCAAGGTTTAGTTGTCTATGTTCAGTGTTTCTTCATCTACTGTGCACCCTTCGGACAACTTCCAGAAATGGAATTCTTTTTAAAAAATAATTTACACTAGATTGTTGTTTCACTGGGGAGAGGGTCCACCAACATTCTTACACAGTTATTCCAGAAATTCCCAGCCTGAACTATTTCTAGGAAATTAAAATATGGAGATGATAGAATCTTCACCTTTCCTAGGTGAGTGGTATGTGTTCTGTTCTTGAACGACTTGGCACTGTTCATATATAACAGTTTGTATTAGAGAAAAAGAAAATGCAGAAATCTTTACAATTAGAATTACGTTAATGAGGAACTTTCATATATTAATTAAGCAATATAAGTTTATTCTCTCTGTGCCTAAACATAAATATTACTGAAACTCAGAGTGTGAGTACATTAGGAAATGTACCACCTTCTCCCTTTTTGAGGATTGTATTTAAGGGCTTCAAAGGTAAAATACACTATCACTTAAATGCTGGACATACATGCCCAGCCATGTATCACCTTGGTTGCTTAGAAACCATGAGGCATAGCCTGAATAAACAAAATTAAAACAGCAGAGAGAAAGAACCCTTTGTTTTAAAAAGAGGTTCAGGAGAAAATGCTTTGGCTATACTTACGTATTTTGAAATTGAAGCTGCAAGGTAAACAAACATAATGGAAGGTTTAGGATGTAGCATGTGAAGATGTCTTCTCCAAAGCACTTTAATTCTTAGTACTCTTGAGTTACATACTTCAACTCAGTTGTACTTCACCAAGGAAAGAGAACAACTTTAATGCATGTACAAAATTTCCATAACCCCATGCATCAAAGTGTCAAAAAACCACCAAGAAAGAAAAGCTGACCTATATTCATGAACCCCAAAGGTCAATGTGAAATCAACTTTACACCAGGTTCAGGAGGTGTAAAAATTTAATTTCCACTCAATTCTGACTATTTAATAGTATGAATCAGATGTAAGACAACTCATCAACAACTCTATGTATTTAATAGGCAATTAAAAATTTGAGGATATTAAAAACCACAGAAGAAAACCTGCACAGAATGTAGTGCTTCTGATCACATATAGAAAACATTTATTTAAACTGGTTCTGCTTTACATTATCTATGAAATATCCATCACAATTTAGATTTGGCTGTATGTAAACAAAATGTGATCTTTAATAATTAAACGAATTTAAATCCTAATTGTTAGTATTCACTCTGGATCATTAGCCTCTCAGAAGATACACGTGTGTTTAAATTTAAGTACTCAAACTTCCTCTGAAACAAAGCATAATAAAAATATAATAATTGAAAGAGCAAGTGGCTAAAGCAATAATTTCTCAAGCAAGCAAAGAATGTTCTATTCTTTTTTAAAGGAGGAGTAACAGGATTTTTAAAGTTGCCAATAATTAGCATTTCTTATAGTGGATAGGAAAATTACTCCAGAAACCAATATGAAACATCATATAAATTTCAAAAATTCCTGGGCAGAGTCTCTCTTACAGACTTTTATGGTTCATTTGTGAGCTACCAATCTCAGAAGACTTGCACAATTTGCAAACGGTGCTCATTTTCCTAGCTGTACAGAGATCAGATAAAAGGAGGAAAGGCTACACTGCCCAAAACGGGTAGTGGTTCCTCCTTTTTGTTCTAAACGTCAGTGGAGGGACTTGTGGTGCTTCTTGTCTATGTACAACCTGATTTCCATTTAAAGGTTCTTCGTGATTTCTTAAAACACAAGATGAACAGTCTGAAATTCCTGAGAAATGGACTATTTCCTGTTCTTCTATTCAGCCTAATTTTAGGGCTAGAGAAGTTTTATTTAGGGTCCAATCTGACTTTGTTAATACATGTGAGGCACACGCAACAGTACCTAGTAAACCCAATAAACAGAAACTGCTATCTTCAATCCTTATCCTGCAAACTCCCCAACAGAAAAGTCACCAAAGGCCTTCACCTCATTTCTAATGACATTTATCTCCATTCTATTTCAGCTAACCATTCCCAAGGCAATAATATGACCCTAAAGACTTCAAATGGCCCCTTTCAGAAAATCTGAAACTTAGCATCACATACTCTAACCGCAACCTCCTTTCCTTCCAGTCTGTACTCTTTTCCTTTATTCCTACTGTTCTTCCTAGGCCTTAAGTGATCAGTTTCTTACCAGACCTACATCCTTATCCAACACAACCCAAATTTCTTATGGTCCATTATTTGGACTACTGTTACCAATCCTTAACTCCCCTGAAACCTTGTCATCTGTTCTACAGACCGTGTAAACAAGCCCCCAGCCCTGAATCAGTCCCATAATCTGCTCGTAATCTAGACTGCCAAATTCTGCTACAAAGATTTACACAACTGGGTAGACTAGGGCCACTTTGAGCCAACTAGCCTCCTCCCCCCCCCACAACTCCCTTATGTGCTAGTTTCTTACCAACAGCAAATAAATATGCTGTTCCCATGACAGATGCTAAAAAACCAACCAAACAAAAAGGGGTGCTTGGGTGACTGAGTCAGTTAAGCGTCTGACTCTTGGTTTCAGCTCAGGTCATGATCTCAGGGTCATGAGATCAAGCCCTGAGTCAGGTTCCATGCTCAGCTCAGAGTCTGCTTGAGACTCACTCCCTCTCCCTCAACCCCTCCCCCACTCACACACGTGCTCTAAAATAAATAAAATCTTTTTAAAAAATAAAAATAAAAACCAAACAAAAAAGATCTTTTGACCCATAACTCCATAAACATTGCTCTTTTTCCTTTCTCATTCAAGATTCTCAAGACAGAAAATCTAGATGGTCTTAGATTTGCCAATGCCTTTCTAGATGTTAACAGCAAAGTACAACCCATGAAAGACTGATAAACTGAACATCATTAAAATTACAAATCTTGCTCTGCAAAAGACACTGGAAAGAGAATGAGAAGACAAGCTGCAGACTGGGAGTGAATATTTCCAAAAGACTTATCTGATAAAGGGGCTGTTATCCAAAATATACAAAGAACTCTCTGTACTCTCAACTCTTAAAACTCAATAGTAAGAACACAATTCAATTAAAAAACAGACCAAGGCTTTAAGAGACAGCTCACAAAATAAGATACACAGATGACAAATAAGCTTATGAAAAGATGTTCCACATAATATGTCATCAGGGAAATGCAAATTAAAAACAAGATACCATTACGCACCTATTGGAATGGCCAAATTCACAACACTGAAAATGCCAAATGCTGGTGAAGATACAGAGCAACAGGAACACTTATGCATTGCTGGTGGGAATCCAAAATGGTACACAGCCACTTTGGAAGACAGTTTGGTAGCTTCTTACAAAAATAAACATACTCTTACCATATGATCAAGCAATCATGCTCCCAAATGGTATTTACCCAAAGGAGCTGGAAACTTATGTCCACACAAAAACCTGTACAGATGTATAAATTTTATAGTTTTATTCATAACTGCCAAAACATGGAAACAACCAAAATGTCCTACAGTAAGGAGATGGATAAACTGTGGTACATCCAGACAATGGAATATTTTTCAGTGCTTAAAAAGAGAGGGGGGGAGCTATCAAGGCACGAAGACATGGAGTAAACTGAAATGCATAACACTAAGCAAAAAATTTGTGAAAAGGCTACACACTGTATGATTTCAACTATACGGCATTCTACAAAAGGCCAATTTATGGTGACTGTAAAAAAAGATCAGTGGTTGCCAGGGGTTACAGGGAGGGAGGAATGAATAGGCAGAGCACAGAGGATTTTTAGGACAGCAGAACTATGATACTGCTAGGATGTATTATTATGCATTTGTCCAAACCCATAGAATATGTAGTACTAAGAGTGAACCTTACAGGCTTTAGGTGAGGATGATGTATCAACGTAGGTTCGGCAAGTGAAACAAATATACCACTCTGCTGGTGAATGCTGATAATGGGTAGGCTGCGCATGTGCAGGGGCAGAGGATATATGGGAAATCTCTGTACTTCCCATTCAATTTTCCTGTGGACCTAAAACTTCTCTAAAAATTAAGGTCTAGGGAAAAAAAGATTCTCAAGATATACATTCTTGCTTGATTTAAGCTCAAGAAGAGGTACACACAGTAATAATATCAAAGGAAGTAATGCCTTTATTATGAGGATTAATGACTCAAAACCACCACCTGTTCACAAGCAATTGCTTATTGAGGGTCAGATACTGTGGCTAGTGACTTTACCTTGTTTTAAGGAAGTAGGGGCTCACAGATATGAGGGACTGAGGCTCACAGAGATTAAGTAATTTGTCTTCAGCCATATAGCTAATAAGGGGTAGAAACAAACAGGACATACAACCAGAAAACATAATATTGCCAAGTGATTTCCTTAAAGCACTCATATGGTCCCCAGAGAGGTAAAATTCCTTGATGTGAGAAACTGGCATGGTAATTAACACTGGTGAAGAGCAGTAAACCTTCTATCAGTCCCTGTCATGCTTAACATACAAGACTTGATTTTAAGTCAGTCTAGAAGTAAATATGAAGTTTTACGCCTGCCGTTATTTTCCTTGAGGAATCCAAGATTTTAAATTATAATCGGCCTTGTTTATTTGGTCTTTACACTGGATACAGCTTGAATATTAAACCCACAAGTTCAACATAGTTCCTTATAGCATATTTAAAAAAATTCTTTTTAGGGAGTTGTATTAAAACAGTTGTATTTATAAAATTACATGTTTTAACTATAAAATAAATATCACTCGGTAAACAAAGGACATTTATGATTGGTTGTTCAATTTAATACTTCTTTTTAGGGGCGCCTGGGTGGCACAGCGGTTAGGCGTCTGCCTTCGGCTCAGGGCATGATCCCGGCGTCATGGGATCGAGCCCCACGTCAGGCTCCTCTGCTACGAGCCTGCTTCTTCCTCTCCCACTCCCCCTGCTTGTGTTCCCTCTATCGCTGGCTGTCTCTATCTCTGTCAAATAAATAAATAAAATCTTAAAAAAAAAATACTTCTTTTTAAAAAATGTCTAGGTCAATTTTTTAAAGTACTTATTAACTTCACTCTATTTTGAGAACCATTCTTTAGAACTGATAGTTTTCCATATACCTGAAGTCTCTGGGGAGAAAAAACATTATCAGCTTTTAACAAAGAATCTCTTAAATTTTTTCTTCTGGTTTTATTTAATGTGAATTTTGCCCTCACAAGGAAAAAAATGATCTTGTTTATTTTTAATTATTTTGGTCAATAATCTTCAAACAGACACTGCATATTTTTTCAAAGTAACTCATCAGATACAGGATGTGCTCCCTCTGCTGGCTTCATTAAGTAGAAGTGCTAAACACTTTTTTCCTAATTAAATAACTAGAAAAGGGTGGCACATCCCATTATAATGTATGGGGTGGGCTTTCATCAAAGTAGATTTAGCCAACCTCTGTGAGGCCAAGCTCAATGGATTTTCCCCTTTCTTAATCTGCATTATTTTCTCATATTTTAACATCTCCATTTCTCACAACAGCTGGCATAGAGGTGGGGAAGGTAAAACCTTATACAAAGAGGGGAGGGACTAGTTTATTTTATACACACTCAAAAAACAAAACAAAACAAAAAACAAAAAAACCCCAACACACTGCAGCATGCAGTTTGGCACATCTGAGTTCACACAAAAGCTGAAAGTAAATGTAAAACATAACCAGTAAACTCAAATCTATTTTAAAAAGCTAAGGAAACCAATTTCAGTAAAAAAAAACCCAATACTTGGGCGCCTGGGTGGCGCAGTCGTTAAGCGTCTGCCTTGGGCTCAGGGCATGATCCTGGCGTTACAGGATCGAGCCCCACATCAGGCTCCTCCGCTGGGAGCCTGCTTCTTCCTCTCCCACTCCCCCTGCTTATGTTCCCTCTCTCGCTGGCTGTGTCTATCTCTGTCAAATAAATAAATAAAATCTTTAAAAAAAAAAAAAAACCAATACTGTATGAATGCTTTTTCAGATTGTGAAGGGGATGGTTAGAAAACCAATGACCAGTCTAAAAAATATTCTTCCATTAGGTTATATTTTTTAATTCCTAGAGTTTTCAGTCATTTGTGAAATAAAATTTATTTTCAAATAATATCTACAAGTAAGATATTTAAACAAAAGGTTTAACTCCGCTTGCTTAAATACCTAAGGCTATTCATTTTAATTGTTTTGCCAAGTATCATTAGAAGAATGTCATGAGAATTGTTACAGAGATGTCCTGTGATTGACTGAGTGATCCAGGAAAGGCTTCCAGGGAGAACACTAAAATTTCCTGCTTTTTGACTATCGCTAAAATACAAGATGAAAGGACTTGCAACTCAAGGCACAGTTGCTAATTGTGTAGTAAGTACAGTACATTACCATAGAAAACTGTGGATTGACATGTAAAATTCAGGACAGAGAAATGTGAGTAAATGGAAGGGTAAACAATCCTTCCAGACAGAGCTGAATTACTGCTTTAAACTACTGGCTGTCACCCACATGCTGTTCTAATTACCTGGTTAAAGCAGCCTGCATACCATTCCCCTGAGCCTCCTACAAATGATAAGCTTGGTCTCACAATGAAGTAAGGAGGGAAACACTGCAATAAATACAAGTTCCATTAACTAGATCAAACAAGCAGCTGGTGCAATGACATCAGCTCCAGCTAGAAAAACATTTCAACCTGATTTACACTCAAAAAGGCAAAATTTTCACCTTAAAAAAACATGCAATATGAAGACTGGCAAAGTTGGACTGGTATTTTTTCTTTTTAAAGGAAAAAAAAGATTTATTATTTATTTGAGAGAGACAGAGCATGGGGGGAGTAGCAGAAGGAGAGAGAGAATCTCAAGCAGACTCCGTGCTGAGCACACAGCTTGATCAGGGGCTCGATCTCAGGACCCTGAGATCAGGGCCTGAGCAAAAACCAAGAGTCAGACACTTAACCAACTGTGCCACCCAGGTGCACCCTAGATTGATACTTTCTGACCTATCCTTGAATTGTGTCCTTTTTCTCATCAGAGAGTCTGTATCATATGCAGTTTAGTTTCTATAAAGAGTAAACTAAAGCCAAGCTAAGGCCTTTCCTATCTCCTCATATTAGAACTAAGTAAGTTATTTCAAACTTAGATCTCAGGAATCTAGCTCTTGGATAAGGGTTTACTTGCAGCCATTTCGGCTAAGGTTAACTTTCTTTAAAGTTTTCAACTAGCAGGTTTACAGGTCTTTTCAAGACACTTCTCACTAGCTTTATACCAAAAGGATATGTGTTTTTGCCAACAAAGTAAGTATAAACAGGTTTTGTATTCCCATTTTGAGTAGACAACCTAGTCCTGAGTCTCACACAGAATAGTAACATGAGTTCTGCATAGTAAATTCAGTCACAAAACCACGCCTGATCTTTCCTAGATTTGAATAAAAATCAATCAATCCAGAACACACCTTCACACGCAAATCAAATGCTGGTTATAAGCAACAAAGTTTGGTAGGCTCTAGGTAAGATAAAACATGGCTCCTCCATGAACTCCTCCCTGGTCACCATTGTCCTCCAGAGTTAGATAAGCAACTTCCTTCAGCTGCCTTTAATTCCAGCTTTAAAAAAAAATGCAGGGTATTTACCAAACACCTTTTTTTTTTTTTAAGATTTTATTTATTTATTCGACAGAGATAGAGACAGCCAGCGAGAGAGGGAACACAAGCAGGGGGAGCGGGAGAGGAAGAAGCAGGCTCCCAGCAGAGGAGCCTGATGTGGGGCTCGATCCCATAATGCCGGGATCACGCCCTGAGCCGAACGCAGACGCTTAGCCGCTGTGCCACCCAGGCGCCCCTACCAAACACCTTTTGAAAACAATCCAGACTTCTGCCTTCCCCAGTAGTTTCTCAGTACATTTTAAAGTACATTGTTCTCTTTTGAGGTCCATGTCTCCCTATATCTTGCTGTCATTTATGGCCCCCTTCCTATCATACCTCCATGACCATGGAGCATAGTCCAAATGACATTAACTATCTCAAAGACTTTGACAAAGATCTTATCCACAAGGTTATTTCTATTGGTGAAACTCTCAAATAGTTAATACACTCATTGAAAAAATGATTAAAGTACACCATGTCCCTTATAAGCCTGGATTATCAGACCATTAAGAACATTTCCAAAGATTACTTTCTTTTCATATATCATAATAATATGTTGAATATATTACAATATGACCTACAACAGAATTATTAACATTATCATATTAACATGGATAAATGCTCATGATAGGTTGTAACCAAAAATGCACTATATAAAACTAAGTAGAATTCCAGTTTTTTATATATATATCTATATATATTTATATAGATATATATATAAAACAAAGGAGATACATACATATATATACACATATATATACACATATATACATATATATACACACACATATATCTATAACAAAGGAGATACATTAAAATGTATTAAAATGTCTAGGGAGAAAGTCTGTTGGGCAATAACAGGTGAATTAACCAACAACTTTCTGAGGTGCTTCATTTACAGTCAGAGAAACCAAGGTTCATGGAGGTTAGGAAATCTGCTCAGTCACAGAGCTAGAAAGTGGCACAGTCGGGGTGCAAATACTCATCATGTCTATCGGACTCCAAAGTCTGAGCACTTCCTTTATGCACCAAGGAAAAATGTCAGAACTGAGAAAGGTCTGCAACTAGGCCTTGAACTGAGAACAGGACTGAACATGCTAAGTGGAGGCTCCCATTTCCAGAAAGGCAAATAAGAAAAGGTAGGGATGAGCATAGTGGGGTCATTAAATGTAAATTTAGATCTGAGGCATAAAACACTGAAGAGCAGAAGAATAATACTTAAGGAAGATGAACCTGAAACTAGGAAGCACTGAGGTAGCCAGTCAGGCAATGAATAAAAGCTGCAGTAAAATCCAAGTATAGGGTTACAGAGTACAGTGTGTCATTTAAGTAAAAAGACAGGACGCAAACGAGGAATCTAACAGGTGGTAGCACTAAGACTGGAGAAGAAACAAAAACATTACACAGTGAAAAAAGCAGCAATTTGGATATACAAAGGCCTGGGTTCTATCCTGGCTATATATCCTCAAGGGAGACAGATTTCTTCTTTGGTTGTATTCTTATTCTATCATTCTTATTCAAATTATTTTCTTTACCTTATCTTAGATACTACCAGAACCTTAGCAGGTTTTTATCCCATTTATTGCCCTTCTTCCTTTATATTATTGTCATCCATTTTGGTTCAACGACACTGGAATTGTTCGATTTCATAGTCACTATTCATTTAAATTAAATCAACTTTATTTCATCTCCTGCTATTCGCATAGTCTATCAGTTCTGTCTGGCATTCCCCCCCCCTTGCCTGAAGGTTTTCTTTTCTCTTTTTCTTTAAGTATTTCTTTTAATGCAGATATGTGGGAGACAGACTCCCCTGATTTTTGTTTTCATGAAAATGTGTGTTCTCACTTTTATTTTTGAAGGATATTTTCCCTGTGTTTGAATTATAATTTGACAACTATTTTCTTACAGACTTTCTAAACATGCCATCCCATTGCCTTCTGAATGTCATTATTTCTGTTGGTCTTTGTATTGCTTCTTTTAATGAAATGTATCCTTTTCCCTGAATACTTTCGTTTTTAGCAGTTTCACTGCAGTTGTCACCCAATCTCTGTGCTGCACAGAAACAGTTTTACTATGATAAGCACTGGCGTGGTGTCTCTGTATTCAATGTTTTCATGACAGCGCTAAACAGAAATTACACAAATTGGAATACAACTGAAAACAAAGCACAAAAAACTAAAGAACAGAGTATCCAAGGGCAGTTGAACAAATAAACAGTCTATGTGTAATTCTATTACTAGAAGAATAAGAGAGAGAAAATGAGGCAAAAATATTTGAAAAAGTCATAGCTGAAAATTTTCCAAAATGACTAACGCTAAATGCCAATACAAGAAGCTGTGAAAATATGAAGATAATCCACCACCACCCCACACCCCCTAGGCATACCCTATTCAAGGTGTTGGAAATCTAGAACAAAGATAAAATCTTGACAACAGTTAAAGGAAAAAAGACCTGCTGAAGAGTGAGATAAGAATTAGGACAGACCCTCCCATTTGAAACTTTGAAAGCCGGGAGAAAACAGAGCAACCAAAAGTGCTGAAAAGAGAAAACAAATGATCAATCCATAATTTTATACCCACAGAAAAAATATTTTGGCTTCCCCCACCCCAATTTTATAAATAAAGCCATAATGAATGTCCTTATACCAAAATCTTTATAGAAATCTGATCACATTTCACAATATATTACTTAGAAGGAATTACTAGGTAAACAGCTATATTTTTTAATGATTTTGATAACCATCACTTCTTAGAAAGAATGTTATACTCTCGAGGGTGATACAGAAGTACAAATTCTTATTAATACTACATCATTGCAAAATCAAACCTACCAATTCAATAGTGATATATGTTACCTAATTTCTTTTATTATTAGGGATACTGACTTTTTTTCTTATATTATGCAAATTATGTGTTAAGTTTTGTATTTATATTCTTACCCAGGTTTTCTGTTGAACTTTTATTTTAAAGAAAGCTTATTATATATTAACAAGAGTAAACCTTTGCCATATAGGTTGCTAATATTTACAATTTGACATTTACTCTTCAAATATTTTTATGGTATGAGTTTCTCTCTTCAAGCACTCACGAAAGTTTATGTTGTCAAATCTTCAGTCTTTTTCTTATTAGTTCCTTTTCTTGGTACTGAAGTTAGAACAGTTTTTCTCATGGAAGGTTAGAAAATTAGTTCATTTTCCTCTACCTTTAAAAAAAATGAGGTATAAACTGACATACATATTAGTTTCAGTTGTACAACATAAACACTCAGTATGTGTATATATTGTGAAATGATCACCATAGTAAGTCCAGTTAACATGTCACCATACATAGTTACAAAAAAATTATTTCCTTGTGATGAGGACTTCTAAGACCTAGTCTCTTAGCAACTTTCAAATATGTAATGTAATAATTATTAACTATTGTCATCATACTATACATTATATTCCCATAACTTATTTATAACTGGACTTTGCACCTATTTTCACCTTGTTCACTCATTTCATCTAACCCTCACCCCTGCCTCTGACAACCACCAATCTGTTTTCTGTATCTATGACTTTGTCTTGTTTGTTTGTTTTAAAGATTCTACATATAAGTAAGATCATATGATATTTTTTACTTTCTCTATCTGACTTATTTCACTTAGCATAACACCCTCAAGGTCCATCCATGTTGTTGCAAATGGAGACATTCATTCTTTTCTACGGCTAAATAATATCCCATTGTGTATAATACTCCACTACATATACAGATAAGCCACATTTTCTTCAACTTAGGTTGCACACACACACACAAGATTAAAGGCTTATTGTCAGTAGACCTACATGAAAAGAAATGTTAAAGCAAGGTTTGAAGGCAGAAAGAATTTGATACCAGCTAGAAACTTGAATCTACACACAGAAATGATGAACACGAAATACAGAATTTAAGGTAAATACTTTGTATTTGTTCTAAAGGATAGGTGACTGCTTAAAGCAAAAACAGTAGCAAAGTATTATGTTTATAGCCTGTGTACAAGTACAAGACATGACAATTCATCCTCCTACTGGAAATGTTTGAGGATTCTTGTCAGCTGTATATCTTCACCAACACTTTATACTTTCTTTGTACTTCCTTGGTGATTAGAAGTTATGTTTCATATGTTCATTGAACAACTGAATAACCCCTTTTGTAAAGTGTCCGATGTTTGCCTATTTACCTACAAGGTTGTATTTTTTACAGGGGGGGGGGGGGTGTGGTTTTTTTTTTTTTTTTAGACTTTGAGAGAGAGAGAGAGAGAGAGAGAGAGAGAGAGAGAGAGAGAGAGCGCGCGGGCGTATGCATCCATGAGTTGGGGGAGGGGCTGAGAGACAAGCAGACTCCCCACTGAGCACAGAGTCCAACATGGGGCTCGATCCCAGGACCCCAAGATCATGACCTGAGCCAAAATCAGATGCTTAACATAATGACCAACTCGGGCACCCCAAGTATAATCTATAGGCATTGTTTATATAAATAAGATATGAGTCCTTACTTCAGTCACTGCTGGAGAGATTACAACCGATGATAACCATAGTGCTGTGCTGTTTCAGAGGTATTAGATCCAAATGAATACTTTAAGAATAAGGTAAGGAATCACAAGGAAGACATTTTATTACAGTCACATATTCAAAGTGTTTTACTTGATATTTAGTAACAAAGAAACTGGTTAAAGTAGAAGTAAACGTAAAACGTAAAGTCAGTCCTACCCTTCCTGAGATCCAGAGGCTGAAAATCTGTACAGTTTATAGGATGATTGTCAGGCTGGAAAACCTTAGGCCAGGAGTCAGAAAGAGGGCCACCCGAGTGGCTCAGTCAGTTAAGCATCCAACTCTTGCTTTTGGCTCAGGTCATGATCTCAAAGGTCGTGAGATTGATCCCTGCATCAGGCTCTGCACTCAGTGGGGAGTCTGCTTGAGATTCACTCCCTCTCTCTCTCTCTTCCCCTCTCTCCATTCACGCTCTCACTCAAATAAATCAATCTTAAAAAAAAACAAAACAATACCTGTACGGTTTAAAGATGAGTAAAAATGCCTAATAGAACCTTAATGACTTCTTCTATAAACCCTAATTTTCTCAAGGCAGGAATTCAGATAAAACTGAAAGAGCTAGGCAGGCGCAAAATGGAAGATCTGGATCCTACTAACTTCCCAGTTCCTCCACTGGTTATTAAGTAGAGATTCATCAAGATGGTCAAGAGAAACAAGTATGTCTGTGATGAGAGTCAAAGTCTACCTCACTGAAAACACACCTTATCAGGGGTCATTAAAACAATTCCTTACTAGCAGAAAACAGAAGCTTGATTTAGGGTGGGCTACTCTGCTCCATCCTTTCTTCATAGAGAAAAGAAAAAGCCAAGTCACCAAGTTATGTTGTATAACAGAATTCTTCATGGAATAGATGAAATCCATCCATGATAAACCAGAACTTAAGCCAAGATCCCACAGCATCATTCCAAGGCAAAGCAAAAAGCTACAAATTGGAATGTACACTCACCAGTACATTAACTTGGACCTTGTTTTTACTTTGTGTGCCATACTGTGGAGGAGAGGTAAGTAGATTTTTTACTGCCATAGTACCTTAGGTCAGACAAGCTTTACTTGCAATAGGATATCACCTTCTAAACCTAATCAAGCAGATCTGCAGTTGTCTGAAGAAATTAATTTGGAAAAAGGACATCCTGACCAGACAACTATACAAGCATGGTACAGAGACCACTGTACATTCAAATTATAGTTTATTAAGACAGCTACCCAGAGATGACATTTTTTTAATATAAAGTAAAAGAAGGAATTTTTTCAATTCTAAGACAGTACAGAAAATCTGGTGTAATATTTACCTTTTCTCTCTTAATAATATACAACACAGACATTTAGGTCCTACAAGCCCTACCCAAAACTTATAACGGAAGCTACAGACCTATGTTTTCTTATTCACACACATTGTTGTCTTGCAAAAGTATGCTATATTACTCGTCGATATTTACTAAGAGGCACAAACTACAGAACAGAGAAAGGGAAAGAAAGATTCAGCCTGTTCCTGGGCTTAATGATATTTCTGGGATTTTGGCTAAAAGGAGGCTTTACAGACCTCTACAAAATAAGGACCTAAGACAATTTCCAAACACTCTGATAGCAAACGTGCCCTTCTAAACGATGTGACAACTTGGGGAGAGCAAACAATGCCCTGGGGGGGAATGTTCCTTAACCACCTTTAAGCTTGAAAAGCAGTGTCTTCCCAGTCCCTGCAAGAAGCAGCCTGCATGAATTACAGAGAAAACAAAAGCAGGGCTCCACTGGCCAGCACAGCACTGATGATATCAGCTGTGCTCCTATCTTGGCCTATGGCTGAGGGCTGGGCTCCCTGAGATGTTCTGCTGAGTCAGTCTCCTACTCACCCTACCACACCTTCCACCCTCCTAAGATACCCAGATCAGTTTCAAAGCCTCTGCTAAGAACATCAGCCTTTTGTACAAATATTAATATTTCATATCTACCAAGGCAGCCAGCCGTGAAGAACAGTTTTTCTTCAAAATTTTGCTTTGATTCCTTGCTACTCTCTCTGAGCTCTGAAAGCTAGATAAGTTACACACACACACTGCTGGGTTTTTCAAGTCTTAGTACATTCATTAATATTTTATAGACTTAATTCCAAGGCAGCTAAACAATATATTCTATTAAAAATGCTCTATTAAAAAAAGAGGTACCTTTAGAAGGGCAAGCTGCTGCCTAAAATATACTTACAAAAGGAAAAGTTAACCTTGAAAAAAGGTATCTCCATATGCTATTCAAAGCTCCTTGGTTCTTTTGAGAAGAGCCTTAAAGATTCCATGAAAATTCAGTATGGGGTTTCTGAATAAGGACTGAATGTACACCAACTATTTGTAAACAATGAAGCATTTAAAAGGCTTGCAGAACTTATATTTAGGAGAAATACTTTAAAAGCAGGAGGTAAAAGGCCATGGAAGAAAATCACTATAATCTACTCTCTTACCTATCCCTTATTTTGAGAAATTAACAAATGCTTGTATCCACATAAAACCATTTTTGCTTGTCCTCACTATTCATTATCCATCACTACAGCCTATGTTCTTAGAGCCCTGTAGGCTCTTTAAGGTCTCTCTTCCTGGACTGGGGACTAAGGGAAATATGTATGAAATGGGATAGGAATTTACTTAGTTACAAAGGCAGGAAGTTAGTAAATCCATTCCTTATTTAATAAATATTAAACAACACAAAAACATGGACCTGGAATTTCATCTAGAAGAGAGAAAACTAGCTAATGTCCAGGCAAAAACAAACTAAATTTGCTTTCCAAATACAACACCTATACCTTGAAAACTATGTCTTATTTTATACTACACACACAAATAATCAGGTTATTTTATTAAATTATAAAAAGCCATAATATCTACCACACGTGGTAGAGAGAAGATATCCACTGTCAGATTTTAAAAGCTTTTTAAGCTCATCTAAAGAGATACTAAAATAATACAAATAATAAATGCTTACATGATCCAAAATGTGGTGCAGAACTTCATGGCTGAGCAAGCATACTCCGAGTCCTTATATTGTTATGAAGCATTTCCTAATGCCATATGTGGGTAACAAAGGCCCGGTCACAGTGCTAAAAAAACAGGGTGCAAAAGAAGCTATTCTAGGATTTGGGACTGGAGAAGTAGGATTCAAAAAGAAAAGTTATAAAAACAATGTATCAAGTATAAAATGATCCAGTATAAATTTGATATATGAATGGTTAGGGGAAGAAATTTCCTTAAGAACAGGATATTGAAGTGGGGATCTGGAAAAGGGGCTCTGGAAAAGGATATGACAATAACTTATAATTTAAATAAGTTGTTTCTTTTGTAATAGCTTTATTGAGATAAACTTCATATACAATATATTAAAGTATACAATTCAATGGCTCAAAGTATATTCACAGACTTGTGCAACCACCACAACCAATTTCAGAACATTTTCATTGCCCCAAAAAGAAACTCTGTACCAATTAGCAGTGACTCCCCCCCCCATTTCCCTCCAACCTCCCCCAGGCAACCATCAATCTATTTTCTATTTCTGTAGATTTGCCTATTCTAGACATTTCAGAAAAATGGAATCATACAATATATGGTCTATTGTGACTAACTTCTTTCATGCACCATGTTTTCAAAGTTCATTAACATCATAGCATGAATCAGGACTTCATTCCTTTTTACGGCTGAATAAATACTGTTTGTAGGGGTGAGACTGGCAAAAAGACGAGTAAGCAACTTATTTGTCAGACTCCTCTTTTTCAGAGAGAGAGAACATGCGTGCACAAGTTGTAGGGGACGGGCAAAGGGACAGGGAGAGAGAGAATCTTAAGTAGCCTCCAAGCTCTCCCTTGAGCCCCATGGGGGGCTTGATCTCATGACCCTGAGAGATCATGACCTGAGCCGAAATCAAGAGTCAGATACTTAACTGACTGAGCCACCCAGGCACCCCGTCAGCCTCTTCTTCTCTTTAAAGGCTAATGTTTTATAGTCATGACTATCACAAATTCAGCATAATTATTCTGTAAGAACAAAATAGGCAAAATAAAATGTGTATATATGATATTTGCATATATACTTTTAATAATGACTGCAATATCAACGTTTAAAATTTTAAAAATATCCAGAGAAGTTCTCTCATTTGATGTGCATGCTATGCCTTTCTTCTTAACTCAGATATTTTGCCTACTAAAAAAAAAGGAATGAAAATAAATCACTTCTAATTATGAAATGAAAGCATCCTAAGTAATGAAAAATGTACTGATGTGACCAAAGGAAGATCTCTGCTTCTCCTTAGTAGTGTCTACTCTTAAAAGTTTGTGACTTATGAATTCTTGGGGGGGGGCTTTTTTTTTAAGATGTCATGTTTATAGCAACTTAATTAACACCCCTGAGTTAGAAAATGAAATTTATTTCTACAGCAAACGAATGTAATATATATGACATTAAAATGTACTAAACTCAACTCTGAAATCTGAGAAGAGGATCTCTCAATTCTGTGACATGTAAACAAACACCAGATATATTAAACCAAAGAAGAAACAATGAATAATACATGTTATTTTTTTGAGGTGAAACTGACATAAAACCAAACATTTTAAAGTGAACAATTCAGTAGCATTTAGTACATTATGTTGTGTGACTACCACCTCTATTCAGTTACAAACCATTTTCATCATGTCCCATTAAGTTGTTGCTCCCTAGCACCCCACCCCCCCCCAACTTCTCCTGGCAACCACCAATCTGAGTCCTGTCATTATACAGTATGTGAACTCTAATGTCTGGTTTCTTTCACTCAGCATAAATGTTTTTGAGGTTCATCCTCATTGTAGCATGCATCTGTACCTGGCTCCTTCCTATGGCTGAATAATACTCCACTAGATGGATATACCACAGTTTATCCACTCGTCCAATGGTAAGAGAAGCGGGCAGTTTCCACCTTTTGGCTACTGTGAATAGTGCTGCTATGAAGATGAATGTACACGTACTTGTTTGAATACGTGTTTTCAGTTCTCTGGGGTGTAGAATTCCCGGGCTGAATAAAGGAATACTGATTACAAACAGTGATTTCTACAATTGGCCAATACCATAATCTGATTATTTCCTAATAATGGAGCACTTTAAACACTGACAGAAAGTATCAGAGACCAAACTGAATAAGCAAGCAGAAGTACCACTTAAATTACTTGAAATCTTTTTTTTTTAAAGTTTTTATTTATTTATTCGACAGAGATAGAGATAGCCAGTGAGAGAGGGAACACAGGTAGGGGGAGGGGGCGAGGAAGAATCAGGCTCATAGCAGAGGAGCCTGACGTGGGGCTCAATCCCATAATGCCGGGATCACGCCCTGAGCCGAAGGCAGACGCTCAACCGCTGTGCCACCCAGGCGCCCCTGAAATCTTTTTTTAAAAGCTATTCTTTCCTTGATTCATTTCTGCTTTTTCCAGACAAGTAATGACATTTTTCTTGTGGGTGTATGAAACTCCTCTTACATTTGGATATTTTCCTCTTGCCAAAATGAAATGCTTCCTCCTTGCCTATGCCAAAAAGTCAGATTACAGGCAGCTTTGAGACAGCACACTCTGGATTCTTCTTCAGAATTATTAACTTTCAATTCTTCTTTTTAAATAAAAAACTTCCACATTGCTATTATTAAGATGTTTTAATTGTTAGCAATAATACCTCAATCAGACAAAATCATGTTCAATGAAAAGGGGACTGTCTACCTTAAAATACATTTTCTACACATACGTATAGCTTCTTCTCTGGAGAGGTTTTCTGAATACAAACTATCAGAAAGATGAAATCTTCCTCAATTCAGAGTTGTTTGGCTAGCTCACCTCAGCCCCTTCTAACCTTACAGATGTTAGAATACTTCCCATTTTTTCTCCTAGTAAATTAAAAATTGAAAATCTAAAGAAGGATAATACATTTGAGTAGCAAATTTTATTTTACTTATTTGCAAGGGATATGCAAATTCTTTGTCTTTAAAGCTAGCCCCCTCCACATAAACCTGCTCCCTAAATTTACAAGGAAATAAACAAGGCCAACAAGAGTCATTGTGTTAGTGTCAGAACTGTACTAGAATCCTGATCTCCTGAGTTCCAGTCTTAGGCTGTTCCAACATAACTTATCTTGTGCCCTGTAAGATCAAAAGAATGATAACCCTCATGTGAATCAGTAAAATTATACAATCATACAATTCACCTACCTGTTCTTAGATAATTTCTAACCAAATGGCAAAGGGACAGAAAAGCACACTGGCTAAAGGGCTGAGGGCTCTGGCAAATTTAGGTATGAAACCTCTGCCTTAATACTTAAGAAATGTGTGACCTGACCAAGACACATTAGAATTCTCTGGGCCTATGCCCTTATTTAAAAAAAAAAAAGGAAAGGGAGGATGTTATACTGTAAGAATTAAATCAGAGAACTTCATAAACTTAGTATAGTGCCTAGAACACAGCAAACTTTTTTTTTTAAAGATTTTATTTATTTATTTGACAGAGACAGCCAGCGAGAGAGGGAACACAAGCAGGGGGAGTGGGAGAGGAAGAAGCAGGCTCATAGCGGAGGAGTGATGTGGGGCTCGATCCCAGAACGCTGGGATCACGCCCTGAGCCAAAGGCAGACGCTTAACGACTGAGCCACCCAGGCGCCCGAGAACACAGCAAACTCTTAATAAATGGTTGCTGCTGTTATTAAAAGAGCTACAAAACAAACAGCTGACTTGTTCCTGTTACATAGATTAGGTAGAAATAACTATATTTATAAAAAGCATCTCCAGGAAGATGCAGAAACAGCACCAAACAATATGGCACTGCAATGACTGCTGATAATAAAAGGCATTTCTTTCTTTCTTTCTCTTTTCAAACCTTCTTGCCTACTTTGAAAAAAAGGGAAAAACATGGTAGATGCTGATTTTAGAAAAGCAGGCTATGCTTTACAGCAGAGTTTCTCAAAGGTTAATGTACATTCAAATAACTTGGAGGTCTTTATTAAAAGGCAGATTCTGATTTGGTATTTGGTAGTTCCAGGGCAGGGCCTGAGATTCTGCATTTCTAATAAGCTTCTAGGTGATGAGGTAGCTGCTAGGCTGGAGATTATATTTTGAATACCAGCGGTTTACAGGATACCACATTCAAAAAACAACAACAAAAAAGAAAACCTAACTTTGGTCCTGCTACCAGATACTTGATTTCCAAATGATAAGACAACTAAATGGTGGTGACACCATTAGAAGTTTGCTATGATCTATAGATCTGTGTTTAAGTACTGATAGTTTCTTTAATACTCATCCAAGCCAGTCTTTCTCTGCCAGGATACATACTACTCACAAGGATCCTGGTGCCACTCTCCGCCTCACAATGAATGGCTCAGAAAACAGAGGCACTTGCCACTGAAGGAAGAAGCAGCCCTTCTGAATCAGAATCTAAAGTTATAACTCAATTTTACTTTTAACGGCCCATGCGACGGGTAAAGAGGAAAGGTATTACACCTCTATCACCACTAGTTTTTCACGACCTCGCCTTCAGACATCTGCCCCCAAGAGAAGAATTCATAATACCACAACTTATCCATGGAAAAGGGAAGAAGAAAACTGCATCACCAATAGGAAGGAACAAGTGAGAACTTTCAAATTTACATAAGGAAAAGTGTTTTCTTCTAACTCCTCCTCTTTCCAGGTTCTACCCTTTCTGCAGTCGATGAAAAATTCTAGTCCTTGAGGCTACACTTGAAATTTAAAGCTTCCTTGGTTTTACCAAGGGAGAAAGAGCTAGGGAACAACTAATTCATATAAAGATAAGCATATGTAACTATGAAAAGCATGGTCCCTCCTTCTTCCCTGTCACCCCTCTCACCTCCACCTTTTAAAAAAGGGCACAGTAGAAGACTTAATGCTCACTGGCTTTCACAGACAAATCATTAATCTTCTCCACATTACTTATCACCACAGCTAGGACAATGTTTGCTCTAATCTAACAGATTTTCATTTCAAAACCAATTGTAAAGCTCAGCGGGGTGCTATATACAACTTTAATTAGAGTCTCTTACCCAAGACTCCTCCAATATGTGCTTGTTCAGAATTGCTGAATTTTACTGGTGGAGGTTGTTGAATGAAGCGAGGGAAAGGTTAGCCAAGAAACAGAATTTAAAAACTGAAACTCATTTTCTCATCTTTTTTATTCATTAAGTATAAAACACTAATAAATTGGACCAAACTGATGACAGGATTTATGTGTACCTTCTGTGATACCTAAGCCAGCTCTACATAACTCCTTTACGGACCCTTCTACACTGCACCCTGTAGCTCCCTACAATTAATGCCGAACAAGGGAGGAGCTCTGTAAACCTGCTGACAGCTGTTTAATGGGAGAGGTGGAAAGCAGTGGACGGATCCTGGCAGTGTGCTTAATGGATACACAAACACCACAGTCATCAGCCTGAAGTGATTCTGGCAGAAAATTAACTTAAAGATACAAAACTCATTTGGTGAGAAGACCCACAGCAATCTGGACAATATCAGCCTGTGTAATGGGGAAAGGGGTAAAAGAAGATGTGTTTTCTGAACTCCTCTTATGAAAGAAGCATAAAATTTTTTTTTCACATGCTACTTTGTAGCTTTCTCACTTTAACATATAAGCCTGCAATTACTTCCTCTTTGGAAAGCAAATGCTACTAATTATAAATGATGCAACAGACAGAACAGATCAGAGATTTAATATCAAAGTGGTACTAAAGCACGGTATTTTATAAAATAATCCGAAATGTTATGATCATCAACGGATTCTACCTTTTAAATTTTTCCCCCAACACTGTGACATTCAGGTCAAGAAAAGGAAGAAAACTAGCTTATGTCAGAGTATAAACTGTGACACCCTGCACTAAGGATATTATACATTATCTTCCAGTTTTCCTAACTACCCTGGAGGTAGGTACAATTATCCTTATTTTACATATGAGAAAACAGGGACTTAGATACATTAATCTGCTCGCTTCACAGAAAAGTTTGGTAATGGAGCTATGATTTGACCATAAGTCTCTCTGGATCTATAGTCTATGCCATACAGGCCATCCTACAATTAAACAGCAAAAGCTACAATGAGAAAACCAAAGACGGTATTTTGATATTAATGTTGGAGATATCTTGTACTGATAAGAATAAGCATATTTAAGCATAAAAAGCCAAACTGTAAAAATACTGAAAGAAAACAGTAATTTTTGTTTTTAATTTCAGAGAAGGGACAGCCTTTCAGTCTGACACAAAACTCTGAAGCCATAAAAGTAAAAATTGATAAAATGTGACTACACAGAATAAAAACTTTCTGCAATTTCAACAAATGCCATAAATGGTCAAATGACCAAAAAGAATTGCACACAGTACAGAAAAAGGACTCATTTCCTTAAGAGGTTTCCCACAAATAAAAAAGAAAATGACAGCCTAATAGAAAATGGACAAAGGATATAAACACATAATTCACAGAAAATAAATCTGAATCACTCTTCAAACATACAGAAAATGTTCAACTTCAGAATACATGATTCTAAGACAAAATAAAGTCACCATTTTTTAAAAAATCTCTTAGATTGGCAAAGATCAAAAAGTATGTTCTCTGCTGCCAGAAGAGTGGACTAAGTGACACTCAAACACTGCTAGTGGAAGTATCAATTGTTGCAACTTCTATGGAGAGTAATTTGGCAATATCAAAATTAAAAGTGCACATACCCTTTGACCAACCAATTCTACTAGGAGTTCATTTTACAGCTATAATCTCGCGTGTGCAAAGTGCCCAATGTAGATTGATAATAACTGCAACATTGTTTTAGTAAAAGTGGGGGAGTGGGGGTTAAAGATCCAACAGTAAGAAACTGGTTAAATAAATTACCGTATAATATAAACTATGTTACTGTTAAAAAAAAAAAAAGTCAACTTCAACCCTATCTGTACTGATACGAAATGACCTCTAAAACATAATGAATGGAAAGAACAAGGTCCAGTAGAATGTGCAAATATGAAAACCAAAATAAGTATACATAAAGGGGAGGCAAACTATGGATGGGGGTCCAGAGCAGATTTTCCTTTTATGATGTACCCTTTTGCCCCTTTTGAAAATTTTGCAGAACATGGCTGCACTTCCTGTTCAAAAAATGAATTAGTGCTTACATTTTAAAAATAAGCATATGCTCTGAAAAGACAGTGAAAAAGGAAAAACATGTTAATTGAGACAATTTATGATGCACTACAATATGCAATATTTTATTTCCAGCTTTATTGAGATATAATTGACATACAACATTATTTAAGTTTAAGGTGTCCAACTTACTGGTTTGATACATTTATATACTGCAAAATGATGACCACCATGGAATCAGCTAGCACTCTCATTTTGTCACATAACTAATATTATGTGCAAGAATTTTTGAGACATACTCTCTTAGCAAAACAGTATTATGAAATTTAATCACGATACTATACATTAGATCCCCAGAATTTGTTAATCTTATAACTGAAAGTTTGTACCCTTTGACCAGGATCCCCCCCATTTCCCCCACACTCTAGTCTCTAGTAACCATCACCTTATTCTGCGTCTCTGAGTTTGGCTTTTTTAGATTCCACATTGAAGTGATATCATACCTATGTCTTTCTCTTATTTCACTAAGCAAGATATAACATTTTAAATTCTTTTGTATTTTATTTCAAAATGCAAACAACTAAAATGTTTTTATTTACTCACGAGGAGATATTAAAGGACTAATTGATGTCTTTCACAATGAAGATTACGATGGCAAGGCTAAGAGCCGCCTTATAGACTATGCTTTAATTATTTAGGAAATAGGTTACAAGTGACATTACCTAACCCATCTTATTTTGAAAGCCACATATAAACATGGTAAATTTGTACCCTGTTAAGATAACTGGCTCTTCAGCTATGATAGTCCACACCAAGAACTTGAAAAAATTCTATGAAAGATGGGGATGGGGGGTGGAGATAAATAATTATAGTTAGTTTTCCAGGAAACTAGGAAAAACACACTTCTGAAATAAAGGATAGAAACCTGGAGGAAGGGGGACAAAATAACTCAAATCAAGGGATCCAAGAATGATAACATGAATGTTACTTTCTGTCATTTGAGTAAAATATACTCCATTAACACCCACTTCCATAAAGAAACAGCACAGATGGAAAAAACAAACAGGCCCACCATATCTTTGGCTAGAAAAGTAAAAGTTGAAGGAAGGTCCTTGGAAGTCAGACAGAAACATACATACAGAAATATATGGTTTCTTTTTATGAGTATAGGAGTATCATTCTTAGGTGAGCCACAAATAACACTATGTCCCCCCCCAACTTTTCAAGTATTAAATACGAAAATTCTAAAATGTATATACACTTTGCGAGCATCATTTACTTTGCAGTTTAGTATTCACAAAATGAAAAGACAGGCTCTGCTAAACTGCCTTCCAAAAAAATATGAACACTAGTTTAGTGGAACTAAGCAGATCAAGCTTTCAGACTTTATTTCAGAAACACTGAGCTACTTCAGGAATGCACGGCTCAGTGGGCACACTAATAACTAGCTTCAAATACCAGTTGAAGTCATTGTGGAATGCAAAGGCAGTGCTTCTAACTGCATGCCAACCAGTCCCTGTCTAGATCTCCCCATAGGGGTTCTTAGGTGCTTACCCCAAAGCTTCCTGCCTTTCTCTGAATTGTGAGTTACCTTTTGGGCAAGTGTTTCCAGAAGTGATCAAACTATTGAGAGAAGCTTGGTGAGGAAACCAATCAATTCCCACTATATGGTTGGACTCAAAACGCCATCCCCCTGGTTCCCCTTAGCTTTGGGCATCTGCCATACACCGCAACTCTAAAATGCCTATAATCCTGGCACTAGGGTTCTTTTAAAAATGAAATCTTCTCAGATATCAATGTACCCTCCACCTGCCTCTCAATTTGATGAATCTGAAGGCAAGCAATGCCAGGTTAGGAAAGTTTAACATAGTTTAAAACAAAACAAAAATCTAGGTTCCAAGTTTATCTCCTTCTCTCTTCTCTCTTCTACACACAGTAAAGAATGCCCCCACCCCCAGCCCCTTAGGTATCTGAGTTAGGCTTATGAATACAATGTTTCTAAAGATCCCTAAAGCTAGTTCTCAAAAGACCATTAAAAAAAAGGTAACAGTAGGGGTGCCTTAAGGATCTGCCTTCGGCTCGGGTCATGAAGTCCTGGGATCCAGCCCCGCATCTTCTCCCTCTCCCTTTGCTGTTCCCCCCCTGCTTGTGCTCTCTCATTCTGTCAAATAAATATTTCTAAAAAATGGTAACAGTAATCCTATATTTAAAAAAAATTTTTTTAAGATTTATTTATTTGAAAGAGAGAGCAAGCACGAGCAGAAGGGGCAGAGAGAATCTCAAGCAGACTCTGAGCTGAGCGCGGAGCCAGACGTGGGGCTCCATCTCAGGACATGAGGCAAAACCAAGAGTCAGACACTTAACCAGCTACGCCACCCAGGCGCCCCTAAATTTTTTTTTAAACACCAACAATATCATCTTCACAAAAAGGATTTTTTTCAATCCATTAAATACATTTTCATCTGTTGTGCCTGTATCTGTTTTTAATATAATCATGCCTGGTTTTTTCCTATTCATAATTTTTGCTAAACAAATTCATTAAGGATGGAAATTTCAGTTTTTGAAAAATTACAAGTAATTCACCTATTTTTAAGGAACTTTCTCCTTTTAAAAAACAAGGTTACCCAAGAGGAAAGCACAGTAATAAAGTTAACCTCAAAGATCATTCATAATTAAGTTTGTAGGTGGAACTAAGGACAGAAACATAATGTGATTTCTAGGTTTGGGCATGAATTTTGTATCCTAGAAACTTTTAATTTTTTTAAGATTTTATTTATTTATTTTTTGGGGAGAGAGAGTGAGTGCGTGAGCATGAGCGGGGGGTGGGGACACAGAGGGACAGAGGGAGAGGGAGAAGTAGACTCCCCATTGAGCAGAGAGCCCATGTGGGACTTGATCCCGGGACCCCGAGATCATGACCTGAGCCAAAGGCAGACGCTTAACCGACTGAGACGCACAGGCACCCCTAGAAACTTTTAATTACGCCAGTCATACAGAAAATAAGCAATGCTGTGTATGTAACACATTTTCCCCACATCACCATGACTCTAGGGAAGGATGGCTCCTTGAAATTAGATTTGTTTAATGTAGGTGGCTAAAGGCTAATTTGTAACTATTAGATATTGAGTAACAGCTACCACCTGTCCTATAATTTTTTTTCTATTTTAAATCTTACAAGCCATCCCTAGGAGGTAAATTTCGTTGCTACACTTCAGAGATGATCATACTAAAGCCCACAGTCAAACAGCCTAAGTGGATAAACTGGATTCTAACCCAGATATACTTGATTTCAAAACCTAAATTCTGGACTACTGCCTTTAACCACCTCACCATTACCTGGCGGGGTTGTCTGCTGCTCTACGTTACTACTGATGACTGAATTCATGGTACTACTACTTCCCTGAATGTATCTAATCACAGGTTTTATACATACACAGGAAGTTACAGAAAATAACACGATGAACTATCTAGTTTTGTCTAATCTTACCATTTCACTGTATTTGCTTTAGAGTCTCAAAAAAAGAAATAAAACATCGCAGGTCAGGTTGAAGGTCTCTGTGTACTCCTTCCCCAATCAATCTCATTCCCTTCTCTTTCTCAGAGGTAACCACTATCCTAAATTTGGTTTAAGTTTTGCATTCCAAGCCATGTTTTTATACTATTTCTCCAAACGAGCATCCACAAAAAGCATGATTTTTGCATGTTTTCTAACTTTATATAATGGTGTCATACACATGCATCATTTAGAAGCCTGTTTTTCTACTCAATCGTGTTTTTGATATCTTCCATACAGACAAGATGCATAGTGTTCTAGTGTCTGAACAAACCACGATCAATCTATTCACCCAGACAGCTCTTGGACAGAGTCTTGCTTCGTGTTTTTCCGCTAATACACTTACTATACCTGTCTCCTTTGCACAAGCATTACAGGTTTCCAGGTGACAGACTTAGAAGTAGAAATGCCAGGCCAAGAAGAATGCTACCTTTACTAAATATTGCCAAATTGCTCATGAAAGTGTTACTCAATTCATACTCCTACCAATAGCAGAACTCACACATCCAGAGATTTACATTTTTGCCAATATGATAGGTGTGAAATTATCTCATTTTAATTTCCCTGATTAATGAGATTGAGCATGTTTGCATAATTACTAGCCACTTTTTTTTTTTAAAAAGAAAGGACAATTGCACAGTTAAATACTTAAGTTTCAAGGCGGTACAAACGTAATATAAGATGGATATAAAGTTTTTGCTAAAGGTAAATATTCAATGTTGAATTCTAGATAATAAGAGAAGTAAAATATATATTCCTCTTCCCCTGAGGCCTTAAATAA
Source organism: Ailuropoda melanoleuca (assembly GCF_002007445.2). NCBI lineage: Eukaryota > Metazoa > Chordata > Mammalia > Carnivora > Ursidae > Ailuropoda > Ailuropoda melanoleuca. Next base: position 32,703,076 of record NC_048222.1, on the reverse strand, counting down.
AAGTATACGTTTTCATCTATCAGTCTAGTCATTTACTGGCAAAAAGCAGGTTAAACAATCATAGGTCTCTTCCAACTAAAAGTGTAATTTAAAATTCAGTCGAACCCTATTGTGTGAGAATCATATAATCTCATGTATGAATGAATGAATGGACAGATGAATGAATCAAAGACACACACAGCAACCAACAAACTGCTTTGGGTGTAGAAAACCTTGATAATTATTTTCTGAACTTGCACAATTGTACCTGCATCATCTTTAGGCATCGTAGAGGAAATAGAATTTTGTGCCTATGAAAGCAGAAAAAAGAAAGAAACAGAAAGAGAAGTGGGCTGATGCTTAACTAGATGCCATCTTCTCCATGTTCTACAGAATAAAAGGAAATGCTTTCTCCCTTTAGAAAACAGGGCCCCAGAAGAAGAAAATTTCAGATAAATGACAACATGAACGAAAAGAGATCATGATGCACTCTGTCTTCCCCACTGTTTTTAAAAATGAAAAACAAGTTCTCTCTAAACATTTTACCAATTAGTGACCTGAGAAAACCACCTCTTTTTTTTTACAGAGCTTAGTTTTATAAAGTTTTATGAACTTTTACAGAAAAGTTACAAGACTAATACAAGGAACTTCCTTATATCCTTTACAAGATTCACCAACTGTTTACCTTTTGTCTAATTTGCTTTGCTTTATCATTCATTTTCTCTGAATATTTTTTGGAGCCACTTCAGAATAAACTGAGTACCTCCTTTAACAGTAAATATCTGGACATTAAACCTGTTATTTATAGGTCTTAAGCCACCAAAAAACCTTTGCACCTGGCCTGTGAAATGTATTTTTCCATTAAAAAGCAAAGTTTTGAAATGGCAAGAATTTTAACTTTAGCACCTATGTATTATAGGTTAAACAGGGCAGTGGTTCATAAACTTTGCTTGAGATTAGCATCATGTGGGAATCTTTAAAAAAAAAAAAATACTGATGCCTGGATTCCATCCCAAGTACTTTAATTTAATTGGTGTTAGGTGTGACCGAGGCACTGGGATTTTTAAAACTCTGCTAGAGGTAGCACAGTTGTTAAGTGTCTGCCTTCGGCTCAGGGTGTGATCCCGGCTTTCTGGGATCGAGCCCCACATCAGGCTTCTCTGCTGGGAGCCTGCTTCTTCCTCTCCCACTCCCCCTGCCTGTGTTCTCTCTCTCGCTGGCTGTCTCTCTGTCAAATAAATAAATAAAATCTTTAAAAATAAAAAAAAAATAGGGGCGCCTGGGTGGCACAGCAGTTAAGCGTCTGCCTTCAGCTCAGGGCGTGATCCCAGCGATCTGGGATCGAGCCCCACATCAGGCTCTTCTGCTATGAGCCTGCTTCTTCCTCTCCCACTCCCCCTGCTTGTGTTCCTTCTCTCGCTGGCTGTCTCTCTGTCGAATAAATAAATTAAAAATCTTTAAAAAATAAAAAAATAAAAAGATAAAAAAAAAAAACTCTGCTAGAGTTTTAAAATGTGCCTCAAAGTTTTGAAAGCAGTTTTAGGGACTAGGTACCTACACACCATTTGAAATACTGGTTCTAGGAAAATATGTTATAGTTCAAAGCAACTGCTGACAATAAACAAGTAAATACAATCAACTTGCAAACTGAGGCAGTCAGAAGTTCTCAACTTAAGGTTTTTTAGGCCAACTACTCATGTAGTTGGCCAACTTTCTATGTGCTGTTCTGGGACTGTAGGATATAAAAAGGAAAGTCAGGAAGTAGGTAACACACATAATAACTCAGCAAGAAGTAATAAGTACTATATTTAAAATATTTTAAGACTACCAGGAACACAGAATATATTTACTTGGATGGTTCACAGGAATGGTAAGTGGTATAGAAAAAAGTTACACTTGAGATAGCCATTAAAGGATGAAGAGGGCTTTACTGAACAAGACTGAAGCAGAGTGAAAGTACATTTTGAGAAACAGCATCAATAAGAACATTTTCACAAAAATGTTAGAGAATGATCAGTGTTCCATTAAAACCCCAAAGGGGGTTGAATGAAATATAGGCTACAGTATATAAACCTACTATACAGGAATCAGGGTAACCCAAATCTGTATGTTAATGATTAGGGATGATGTATTTAACAGCACCTGGCACACAGAGGTGATCAATAAGGGAAGCTTTCTTACCTCTGAGTCTCCCTTATTTTCTTTATTCATTTAAACAAAAAATTACATGAATAAAATTCAGAAAATACAGCAAAGTATAATTATAAAGTCATCCACAATCATACTACCCAGATAACCAATGTTGATATTTTAAGCAACCCCTTACTAAAGTTGTCAGTCCAGATATTTTCCTCTCTAATACAAAACAGAATTCTATAGACAACAAGCCCCTCAGCCATCACCCTTCCTGATGTACATTACAGGAGGATCAGTTAGAGCTGCAATGTGGCCATAGCAACCACTAGAGGGTGGCCAAGTCTGATGTAGCCATCAACTTCCCAGACTTTCTCAAAGGCCCTTAATTGACATTCAATTTAAGATTTCTGGACCCCAATACTTTGTTACATAAAGATTAAAAATTCATCTCAAAGAGAAAAAGACTCTTTAAGGGCAACTAAGTATTAACAGGATACCAAGTTTGGCTGCTCTGATATTTCACCAAATGTCTCAGACCCTCTATACTTCTTGGGAACAAGATGCAATTTTTCCAACAGGGTTGGGATGTTTACATTACACAGCATGCAGCAGCATTCCATTTCCTACCTCCCCACCTCCCTGAACCCCCATCATCTGATGTACTGAAGCATATTAAGCTAAAATTCTCAATTCTGAATACTTCTACAGAATCTGCCTCAACTATCAAATGTTTAATATTTGAATGTATCTTTTATATTTAAATTTTGTATTATGGTTTCACCAAAAAAAAAAAAAGAAAGAAAGACTTTATACACCCTTTCATTAACTGAAGAAAAACAATTTTGAAGATTTACATTGCGTTTTACTTCCCCAGGATCCTAATTGATAAGGTACAAAGAATTATCCTAAAGATACAACCATTTGCCATATAGAAACACAGAATATATTTACTTGATCACATTTTAAGTATAACCGATTTCTAGACAACCAGAAGACCAATTAATATAAATAAATTTGCTGCTGATTGTAGAGAATCAAATTATGTTCTAAGAACATAAAGTTTCCTAAGCAAAATAGTAACAGAATTGGGGGGGGCCACCCCCACAAAACTTCTTCCTATTTGGGGCTTTTAACACAAGTACCACAAAGTACACATTCACATCCATTAAAAACAAACCTTAAGGAAATGCAAATTAAAGCCATAATGCTATATCACTACCCACTCACTGAAATGGCTAAAATCAGAAAAGATCGACAATATCAAGTGTAGACAACGACATGGAGCAACTAGAATTCTCACATTACTTGTGGGAATGCAAAATCGTACAGCCACCTTGGAACTCAATTTAGTAGTTCCTTATATAGATAAGCAGACAGCTGCTATACTTTATCATACATATAATCCAGAAATGCCACTGTTTGTATTTATGGAAATAAAAGCCTGTCAATACGAAGACCTATACGCAAATGTTCACAGAAGTTTAACTCAAAACAGTCCAAAACCGGAAACAACCTAAATGTCCATCAACTCAACAAATGCAATGAAAAGGAACAAACTACTGAAATATGCAACAACACAAATGAGTCCCAAAAGCACTGTGCTAAGTGAAAGAAGCCAAGAAAGACTAAACCATACACTTCCATCGATACCAATTTTTTAGAAAAGACAAAATGATACTTACAGAAAGGTCAGTGATTTTCAGGGATCAGGGGTGAAGGAAGATGATGACTAAAAGAAGGTATGAGGAAGCTTTGGGGTGATGGAAATGCTCCAGATATCATGATTATGGTGATGGTTACACAACTGTATACATATGTCAAAACTCATCAAATTATACTCTTAAAATCAATTAATTTTACTTAAAATTGTATCTCAAAAATATCTAAAATTTCATTTAAAAACCTATAAAATGGGGCACCTGGGGTAGCTCAGTCAGGTGAGTGTCTGACTCTTGATTTCAGCTCAGGTCATGATCTCAGGATTGTGAGATCAAGCTCCGCATCAGGCTCCATGCTGGGTGTGGAGTCTGCTTGAGATTCTCTCTCCTTCCCCCTCTGCCCCTCCCCTGCTCTCTCCTATTTAAAAAAACAAACAAAAAAACACCTACAAAATAAACTGATTCTAACACTTAATAACAGGTCAAGATTTAATGAGTTAATCGGAAGAAAAATGAAGAGATGGTCAAAATGAAGACATTCATACAGGGGAATAATCCTCCTTTGGATCTTTAAAGAACAGGCTCTTACATGTAAAGATCTACATACACTGTGTACAGGTGGTGATTATTTTACTATTCACAACATGAAGAGGCATTCAGTCAACTGTTGCTCACAACATTAAGTCTGGAACATGCCTCTTTATCACTGTTCTTACATGGTGATTGCTACTGGCCAGCCACAGGACCTTCAAGAAACAAGCCCAGCTTCCCCAAAAACTCCACGACCTAACCCTTTATAAAATATGAATGAGGTAATCCATTCATTCCATCTCTAGGCCCGCCCTAATTACTAGGCAGAGAAGCAAAGCATGGCAAGCACCAAAACAACCTGTTTCATATATCCTTATCACCGTGTCTAAAACCTTCACCACTGGGGTCACTCTCTGAGTTATAAAACGGTGTCTGAGAGGTCCACAACTATAGAAATCCACATTAAGTATGACCAAATCAATATAGTGTATGGGTACAAAATTTCTTTTCAGGAAGATGAAAATATTCCAAAATCAGATTGTGGTAATGGCTATACAACTCTGAATATATAAAAAATTACTGAATTGTAAACTTTAAAGGGGTAAATTTTATTGAATGTGAATTATATCTCAATAAAGCTGCTTTTAAAAAATGAACACAGTTTATCATGTTAGTTTAGAACTCAACACTGGAACCAGAAAATTTTTAATGCAGCATGTAGGCATGAGTTAATGAATGGGAAAAAGCCACAATGACTACTGGGAGAGGAACACGGAAGAGCAGAAAAGAGAGAGCAAGCATTGGTTCAGGGTCAGGACAGTGAGCCTCAGGAAGGATGCTTTCTGGAAGGATGCTTAAAGGCACTCCAGGGCTGGTCCTGAACATCTGTTGTCCTTAATATAAATCTGCTGCTTTTCTACAAACTATTACTAATGTTAGTGTTGTTTTTTTCTTCTCCTCTTTCCAACCTTCAAGATTATCTACTTTGTTTTTTTTCAATCACATACTAAATCATCTTAGCCAATTTACTTCATATATAAAACTGCCCTGAACTATATAAAATTAGATGAATGACCGAATATTAAGAGACCTTAAGTAACATATTGCTACATGCCTATTTTTATAGAAGAGAAAATTAATGCACAGAAAAAATGGTTTGCCCAAGGTTATCAGCTAAAAATGTAGTAAAGACTAGAAAAGATTTCTAATCCAGTACTGACTGTATATACCTGCATATATCACCTATCTTAGAATTTTACAAAGGATGTTGTTTCTTAAAATCATTTAATCATGTACATATGTATAAAATCCTTTAAAAAGAACTATAAAATAGCCAAATATGATCATAGGCACACCCAATATACTAGTGCTGTCACTCACACTCAATTCAGTTGGTAAAGGAAGGCTTCCCTATCAATTTGCAGAGTTTACCAGAATATAGCAATAAATTATAAGCTCGTATTCTCTTCAGGGTTCTGAGACAATCACAAACTATTAGATATGTAAGGCATAGCCCTATGGGAACATATCTATCTTCAAATGTGACCTTGCAATTAAGCATTCGCCAACTATCTTTCATATTCTGCATACAAAGTAGAGAAAAGTTCAGCTAAATTAACAAACTAAAACAGAAAAGTTAGAGCTTTTCACAATCTGTCATTACTCCATTCCCACTGAAGCTCTAACAAAGGCATGAAAAGACTAACAGCTGCAGATGAAAGTAAAAGGCATACCACTGAACCTGAATTAATCTAATCAAAATGATGCTGTTATATATATAAACTTTCAAAATCCTGTTAAAAGTCCTGTGCTGAGGCTTTGGGCTCCAAAACAGCCTGCCTGTATCCTTCCTTCTGGCCAGTCATCTGACAGAAACAGAACAAAGTAAACACTTTTCTCCACACATACCCCCACCCCTGCCAAAATTCTCATTTGATCAGGAAGACCAGAGGATTTAAGATTTAGGATACAAACTTTAAATTTCACAAACAGTAATTAACTATAACTTATTCTGGTAACTGGATTACACACACCATTTGTAACTTAAAAGGAAGTGATAACTATGTCATAATATCTGCTCCCTCACATGTGTCCAGAAAAAGCAGAGAGGTCTCTAATACAACTGGAAAGAGGAGACCTAAACTGGCCCAGGAATTTCTTGGAAAAATCCTTTTAAAAGTAACTAAACCAACCCTTTTCCAAAACAAAATCTGGATGGTGGCTATGTATTATGTAGGTTATGGCAGGGTCCTGTAAGAGTTCTGAATGCAGTTTTGGCAGGCTCTTGCAAACTAACAGATGTATGAGAGAGATTTGGAAGATGGCCTTGTCTCCCCCAATATAACCATTTTTGGATATTTACACTGCAGACTACAGGGTGGGAGATAAACACTGGCTCTTTGATAACCTGATATCCAGCAGTATTTTGGAAGTTACTTGCTACTGTGGGAAGAAAGAGAAGAAATCCATCACCAAAAGTGTAGGGTGTTAGTGGGAGGGGAAGCCAAAGAGAGTTTATCCCTGTATGCCATCCAAACCTTGTATTTTCTCCCCTTCCACACAAAAGTGACTGGAGTCAGAAATCACACAATTTTAGTGAAGTTTAGAAATTTTTTTCTTTAAATTTAAATTTTAACTATTTATTTGATTAATAATATATTCACAGGGCTTAAAATTCAAAAAGAAAACAAGAAGATATACAATGAAGACTCCCTCTGCTCAGGCCCTTTAATCAGTTCCTCCACAGAAGGCAATTCAGGTACTTAACTACTTAACAGATAATACAGTAAGGGAACCAATTCTAGTACAGGTCTAAGAAAACCAGTCTTTGAACAATATGCAGGTAAGCATTCTCAAAGGAATTCTTAGTTATTACTAAAAACGCTGAACCCCACATACAAGCATAAAAAAGGATGGTTATATATTTAAATATCTATTACTAGAAATTCCACTGTAATTCTTACAGATCATATCACACTCAGGAGGTCTAAAAACCTATGCCCTTCAACTGGCCTTCCAAAGTGAGCAACAGTCTTTGTGTAAGTAATACTAGACCAAGTCCACAAGAAGTTCAGTACTCTCCTCAAGAAGCTTCAAGTTAAGCTAACAAACTATGTGGGATGGGAGTGGAGTAGAGGGAGAATGGGAAGGTGGGGGGAAGGGGATGGAGGGAGGATCTCCCCATTGTTACACATGTCCAAACAGAGAAAAATCCTCATGTTCACAACGTTCACTGTGAACAGAGCCGAAAACTGGTGGGGCTGGAGGGGTAGTAAGTGGAATAGATAACTAACTTTGTCTTCATATTTATTTCAAAATTCCATTGCTTGTTAATTTAAGTCCAAAAATTGTGACATAAATTTCTTACTGCTTAAAAAATGTTCAACTAGGGGCCTCTGGGTGGCTCAGTCGATTGAATGTCTGCCTTCCGCTCAGGTCGACTGGGACCGAGCCCTGCATCAGGCTCCCTCCTCAGCTGGGGGAGGGAGGGGCGCTCTGTCTGCTTCTCTCTCCCCCTCCCCCTCCCAGCTTGTGCTCTCTGGTCTCTCTCATGCTCTCTCTCTCTAATAAATAGAATCTTTAAAAAAAAAAATTCCTGTATTTATAGGCAATTTTCCTTAGGTTTTCCTAAATATAAAAGTAAGCCTGAAAATATAAACATTAAGGTTCCAATTCCTTTAAACATATAAATTTATTATCTAACCAATAAGCAATTATAAGTATTATCATTAATGTAAGTCACGAGGCCTCTGTCTACCACATTTTTAGGCTGGTGTTAGTTACTATTCTAAACAACCTATTTCCTCTAACAGTCCTCATTTGGAACACTTGTTAATTAGCTAAGGCAAAGGCCATGTGAAAATTAGCTAAGTGAAACCCCTGCTTTCAGAAAGGTCCCCTAAATCAGTATCTAACTTTGCTATGCATGTGAATCACCTGGGGATCTTGTTGAAATGCAGATTCTGAGTCAGCAGGTCAGTGGTAGAGCCTGAATTTTGCATTTTTAGCAGCTCCCAAGTAATGCTACTGTAGCTAGTCCCAGGGTTAAACTTTGAGCAGCAAGGCCCTAAATCATTCTTCAAGCTCTCAAGGTATTCATTCTACAATCTCATGAGAATTGTATTTGTGGGTTAACTCAATACGGCAATGTATACCACCCATCTTTGTGAGTACCCACTGAGATTGATCTGAATTGCTTTTTTTTTTTTTTAAGATTTTGTTTATTCAACAGAGATAGAGACAGCAAGCGAGAGAGGGAACACAAGCAGGGGGAGTGGGAGAGGAAGAAGCAGGCTCATAGCGGAGGAGCCTGATGTGGGGCTCTATCCCATAACGCCGGGAATACGCCCTGAGCCAAAGGCAGACGCTTAACCGCTGTGCCACCCAGGCGCCCCTGAACTGCTTTCTAACTTGCGTTCAAATTTTCTATAAGCCTCTTTAGCTGATGAACCTGAAATTAAAAATACTACTCTGCAGCCGTGCTTACCATCAGGCAAGAATTAACTCTGAGCTGCAACAGGCTAACATTATAGTTATTTAATTTTAAACTGTTACATTATTGTTCGAGTTAATTATGATCACTTGATCAGTAATTCATAAATCCTGGGCCATAGACCAGGTGATGAAATTTTTCATAGTTAAATGAGAAGAGTAAGAACAGTATCAGTTTTTCAAAATGCTAAATATATTCTACACTGTTACATTTTATGCTCCTTATAATTTACTGATTTGTAATTCTTCCGGTGATTCTGAACATCCAACTGGTGTTGGTCACTTTCCCTTCTCTTTAACAACTTAATACAATCTGAAGTCTGAGAACTAACAAATTCAAATAACTTCTCCATACCCCTCTGTTCTCCAGGAACTGGGTGTAAGGACTCTTACAGGGTGTGTGTGTGTGTCTGCAGGAATGCTGGACTCTCAACAGTACACAAGAGCAATCAGTACCACTTGTGGCTTTTTTTTATTTGTGGCATTTTTAAATCCTTCCCTCCAATTCCCAAGTTATGGTTTTATTTACCAGTGGAGCTGTGCTGACTCACCCAAGTCTGGATTTGGCAGGAGGTGGGAGAGGGGATGTGATACGATATTCAGACACACGAGGTAAGGCAATTCTTAGGTCTTTGGAACTTTGATGGCTGTGATTTCAAGGAATCTACACCCTCTGCTCCCTCCTCTTCTCTCAACAATCCAGAGCTAACAAAACCATCAGTCAAAGGGCACCTGGGTGGCTCAGTCTGTTAAGCATCTGCCTCTGGCTCGAGTTATGATCTCAGGGTCCTGGGATGGAGCCTGGTGTCAGGCTCCCTGTTCATCGGGATGTCTGCTTCTCCCTCTCCCTTTGCCCCTTCCACTGCTCATGTTCTCTCTCTTACAAATTAATAAAATCTTAAAAACAAACAAACAAACTCATCCTCTGCTCTGTAGGCTGAGCATATGTCAATATTATGCAAAAGTTTTGTTTTCTCCTGAAGACAAATATGTGGATAAGTTTTGTACTCTGTGCTATTCATAAAGCAAAGAAGCTATGTTCTAGCTAGGTGCAAGCAGATTATTTTGCACTGATAATACTGAATGAGGACAAAGCACTCAGAGCAACAGAGTTTCTGAAGAAAGCCAAATTTCTATTTAATTTAGAAAAGACAACCTCTTAATTAGGCAAATTTCACAAGTTCTGTATAAAAAAGAAACAATTAGATAGAATTATTTAGTGTGAAATAAAATTGGTGTGAAATTTCTCACCCTACCACATTCTTTTACATTAAATGTACAGACACACAACAGCTGTTCAACTTACATTTTCTGTTATTAAACATTACCTCAAGATCACTAAACTCACTTTCTCCCCCAACTCTTGCACCCACAAAAGACTATACAGATATATAAATTGTATACTGTGTGTCCTACTGGGCAGCTGATGCATACTGAAGCTGACGCTACAGGAAACCGAAGTCAAAGTACCCCATATTACACATCTTCAATGTGAGCCCAGAGCTGCATGACGCAGGCAGAGAGGCTGAAGCTAGCTGGCTCTGGCTTCGTCTGAGTTCATTTAGCACACCACTGAGAAGACTCTTCTGGTTCAATGATCTGTGATTACCTAATTAATAACTTTTTAAAGGGATTTCAAAGGACCAGAATTATGGGCTTAATACATGTGCCAAATGTTCATATATGAATTCACGTCCCCTGAACTGTATGTTCCGTTTCGTGTAGATTGATAACACTCAAGTAGTCTACCTCATACATAGCAAAGAACTATAAAACTACAGTAATATTCTGAATTCTGTTTTTTAAAATGTTCTAGAAACCTGATCAAATTAAGATTTTCAGCTGTAATATTCTCTTCTTGGCAAGTCACACACTATTAGCGAGGCAGAATGTAATAACTGTATAATAATTAAAAAGTTTTTTTAAAAATCGATCATTATAAGAAAAGTGATTATTTGATTTAATGTGTTCAGATTCTTGTATGACATTCTATAAATGGAAAGCTATTTGTCATTACTGGCAAAGGAAGTAAAATTACTCTGATTTCAATGCTGTTTTGAGAAAGGTAGCTTCTGTCAACAGTATTTTCTATTTCATACAATAAATAATTCCACACATACACTAAAAATATACATAATCATGACTTACTTAAAATCAAGTAAAAATATCACAGAGTTCTTACTAGAATATATACAGACCCCTAAAATGATCCTAGCCTTTAAGAAACATCCACATCAGCATGCAGGATTCCAAAGAGGATCAGATTTAATCATACTGGTACTTGCCTATTAAAATCTAGAATAGACCTTTGACTTCAGCAACTTAGTTATAATTATCCTTCCAGAATCGATCTTAAATGCTTTTGTCTAAAAGAATATAAGAATGCAAAACCAGTTTTTACCCCCTCCTTTCCATCTTTTTTTTTTTTTTAAGAGAAAGACCATGAGAAGTGCAAAACTAATTTTGAGTCTTAAGGGAAAAAAGAGAAAAAGCATATGGTGTGTAGAAAAAAAGTAACAGAATTGTTTAGCAGACATAAGTTACAGTCCTGGGAACTGGCAACTTACGTGAGCCAGATCTCAGTTTCCTTAATTTTAAAATAAAAGAGTGTAGAAACTGATTTCATAAATAATTTTAAACTACTGGATTTTCTTCTCCTTCCCAAGCATAATATAGGCTTGTGAACAGTGTCTTGGCCATGAATTCTTTAAATACTATTTTCAAAATGCTTTAATATATATATTTTATTCTCACGAGAATTCTATGATAAACAGAATGGGTAGCATTACCATACTACAAAGAAGTAAACTGTCTCTCAGAGCAGTTAAATGACTTGCCCAAGAGCCCAAAACTAAGAGAAGAATGGAGACCTATCAATCTTGCTTAAGAACTCCTTCTACTATGCTACAGGATTCTGATCTAGAAAAGTTGGGTGCTTTATAAGTCTATTTTTGGCAGTCAACTGTTACTCCTTATTGGCAATGTAATAATACATACCTATACTTATTTTATATACTGGCACTATAAAGAAATTAAGGTTTGATTGCAAGGAATTATCCTTAGAAACCATCTGTCAATGTCTGCCATCTTTTGGTAAAGATATTAAACCCCATCACTGAGACTTCTCTTCTCTTTTTCAAAAAATGCTTAGATCTATCCAGTGAGAGTGGATATACAGAATATGTCCATAACAGAACCCCAAATAAAACTATCCTATGTGGAGCTCCTGGGGTTTGAAATGGCACTAAAGAAATTTATCAGAGATTCTCTGCAAATCTGCTGAACAGACTCTCATTTTCAATCTTGCTCATATAAAAACTTCAAAGCCACTGCTCTATCAAAAGTTGATTACCTTGGTGAAGACTGTCCATTTCTTCTAGTGAGAAGTTGAACATTTCACTATCCACATATACTGCCACTAATTTGTGATGCCAAGAAAACAGCCAGAGTTAGAAGGGATTATAATGATTTTCTAGCTTGAGATCTGTATTTTATAGACTTTAGGTAAGCCCTGGCTGATTATCGACTGAGCCACCCAAAAGAACTGTCTCTGTTTTACAATCTGGCATACCACATGACGTTAAACTGTTTTACAGCAACACGTTTAATGGAAGGGACCAAAGTTTTAACTTTAAATGGTTAAAAGCAAAGACCGAGAATTATCCCTGGATCTTTTTCCATACCATTCCTATTCTACAGTAACACCATGTGTTGGTCTAAACAGTCAAGCTTAGGGTGCCTGGGTGGCTCAGTTGGTTAAGCATCTGCCTTCGGCTCAGTTCATGATCCCAGGGTCCTGGGATAGAGTCCCGCTTCAGGCTCCCAGCTCAGTGGGAGCCTGCTTCTCCCTCTGCCTGCCACTCCCCCTGCTTGTGCTTACTCTCTCTGTCAAATAAATAAATGAAATCTTTTAAAAATAAAAAAAAATAAAGTCAAGCTTAAATTACATGTGCACATTCAAATATTCAAAATTTCGAAATTAAAGGATCAAAATTACAACTGAGAAATTTGTTACATTTAATATTGTTCACTTTCATCTGAACAAGGAGCTCCTATCAAAAACAGATAAAGATTTTGTATTTATAATAGTATGTTGCCTTGATATTATCAGGACACTGCTGTCCTAAAGCAACCCCAACAAATACCCCCCCAAAAAAATAAATAAATAAAAGGAAAGAGAAAGGAAAGGAAAGAAATCCCACAGAGGAAGAACATCGATCACATCTGTAAGTCAGGCAATATAATGCTAAGAGCTAATGCGCTGGAAATCAGATTCTTCCTTCGCTAAGCTTCTACCAAATATCTGCTATCAGCAGCAATGTCCACAACAGCCAAACTATGGAAAGAGCCTAGATGTCCATTCACAGATGAATGGATAAAGAAGATGTGGGGTGTGTGTGTGTGTGTGTGTGTGTATACACACACAGTGGAATAGAATACAGTCATCAAAAATGAAATCTTGCCATTTGCAACATCATGGATGGAACTAGAGGGTATTATGCTAAGTGAAATAAGTCAATCAGAGAAAGACAATTATCATATGATCTCACTGATATGTGGAATTTGAGAAACAAGGCAAAGGATCATGGGGGAAGAGAGGAAAAAATGAAACGGGACAAAACCAGAGGGGGAGACAAACCATAAGAGACTCAATCTCAGGAAACAAACTGAGGGTTGCTGGAGTAGAGGGGGGTGGGAGGGATGGGGTGCCTCAGTGATGAACACTGGGGAGGGTATGTGCTATGGCGACTGCTGTGAATTGTATAAGACTGATGAATCACAGACCTGTACCCCTGAAACAAATAATACATTATATGTTAATAAATATATATATATGTATATATATATTTAAAAATCTGCTATCAGAAATCAACTTCATAATACACAGGTTTTATATAACGATCCTAAACTGAATATTATTCAAGTTCTAGGATATTAATTTGAAGCCCCTGCCATACCTTCCTCCCGTATTCACCCAACATGTTACCAAATTTTTTAAAATATAGTACTCAAAAATTCCTCCAAAGGACTGTAAAACTTGACACTGGGAAGCTGAATGATAAGTCATCCTATGGTCTAATATAACAAATTAAAAGGAAAGCTGAGAGGAAGAGAAAGTTAGGTGCCACTCAATATTAGAGTCCCAAAGAACAACTAAATTAAGAGTGTTTTCATTCAGAATACAGAAGATGATGGCTGGGTTATAGAGAACCACAGTAATGAACAGTGATTGAGGGGTGCCCCTGAAGGCAGAAGGAAGAGAGACATAAAAACAGAAATGTCAAGATTCTGCATGACTTTTAAACAGTATAAGTACATTTACTCAAATTTCATTAATCCCTATTTATAAGCAAATACAATAAAGTGTCTTAATAATTATAAATTAAGCTAAAATACAGTGGTATAATGCAGAACTAGATTCTACGTTTCCTGAGGGTATTATATTTGTAGTCATAATGTCATCACTGAGATCAGCCAAGTGTTCATTGTTGAGCTAAGGCTAGTTTTCATTATACAGGCTTACATAACACATGAACACTTACAGTATTCTATTTTGTTAAAGAAAATCAGATCTCTGAGTATTCTGTAATTCAGTCTTTCCTTATTAAACTGGACAAAACTTCTGGGGCTTCCTTTACTTAAAATGTTCACATTTGATTGTATTTTCATCCATCGGATAATAATAAATTAGCTCAATTTTTCTGTGTCTGGTAATTAGACAGCAAAGGTCTTGGTCATAAAAGAGGAAACAGTACTTTTTCCTGAAAAACCACTATATTACTTGTTAAGCACTTGGTCAGATATTACAGCCTCTTACCTTCAAGGATATTAAAATCTAGCTAATCAGTCAAAAATAACCAAAATATCATTGAGCAATTTGATCTGAATTAGTCTTGTTTTCACTTTTCTGTGTCAACTATTTCAAAAGAGAAATAGAAATATCAAAAGCCGAGTAGAACTTTAGCCACTTTAAATCAAATCTAAAATCTTAAGCTCTAAAGTTTCGGTGAGTTTGGGAACTATTCTTATCTGTATTTCAAATAATGGGGAAACTAAAACATAAACAATAACCAGAGAATCAGGCATAAAGGTAGCACATGATTGTTAAACTCTACATTCATATTATGTATCAATATTTAGACTAAAAGAAAAGAGATGAAAAGAACTCAGGCCAACAGCCACCATTCGTTTCTTTTGTGTGCAACTAATTTTTATTCCCAGGACAAAGAAGTTACCTTCCACTTAAAAAAAAGGATTGATTTATTTATTTCAGAGAGAGAGAAAGAGAGGGTGAGAGAGGGGCAGAGGGAAAGGGAGAGAAAACCTCAAACGGACTCCATGCCAAGCGAGGAGCCTGATGCAGGGCTCAATCTCACAACTCTGATATCACAACCTGAGCCAAAACCAAAAGTTGGACACTTAGCTGATTGCACCACCCAGGCACCGCATTACCTTCTACTTTTATTCCTCTTTCTCTACAGAGATTATTGGGAGCTATGGAAATGTACAAATACATGTTTATCCACGCTCTGAAAAGGGTTTTCCAGAACTAGATAAATCAGGTATCTCACTATACCAACTGCACTACATCATACAATTTTAGGATATTCACCTATGACCATAGGGTGAATTAATGGCTAAAAGAACAAGAAGTATTAATATAAAGTGTGTAATTTCATGGCATAGAAAGTAATCTTATACTCTCTAAAATCTGGAGCTCTGCACCTCTGGCCAAAAACCCACTAAAAGATAAGATTCCAATATAGTTTATGTTGCTCTACTCTGTGGAAAGATTCCAGAAATACAAAATAAATTGAGCAAGAACACCAGGATGGAGATCATTTATCACAGAACACAGACTGTCTCACCAGATGCATTCGCATCAAGCCCTTTAGTTCTCAGACCTAGTACAGTTTCAGGGGGCACTCTACTTTCCACGAGGTCAGATGCTAGTAGAAATGTATTTCTGAAGAGGGAAACAGTGAACCACTTTCAGAAACAGCTGAACTTTGATTCTAGAGGATTAGGGTATTATTCAATCTGGAAGTTGGTACCATCCTCTCCAGGTCAAGAGAGTATGATATATTTAAGCAGAATGAATAAATGTGCACCAGAATGCTTTCCACGCAAAGGCTCAGACTTCATTTCGGAGATTAAAAACTCTCCCTTGCAAAAGGATATACATGCGTTCTTGCATTTCTCAGTTACCCTGCATTCTTCCTGTTCTCTTTCAAGTGCAATTAGAGCAAACTTTGAGCTTTATTCCGTGCATCAAAGGAAGATTCAGTGTCTACAATTCTTCATTTATGATATATATTTATGATATATGATATAGAAAAATAAAGAATTATTAAATACAACATAGCAGGACAAGAACTAGACTCAGGGTCTATGCAATTTTTGCTATTTCATAAACTTGTATGGAGGGCATCTGAAAACCAGTTTCTATTTAGCAATTTCAGAATTAGATTAAAAGAGTTTATAATTAATTAAAAGAAGCTGCTTGGGTCTTATAAGCAATAAACAGGAGAATCAAGGTAGTTCTCACACTGAAACCTCTAGAATCATCACAGGAACTTTTTGGTTGGTTTGTTATCTGAATTTGCTTTTATTTTTAAAAAAATTTTTTTAATTCCATCAGGGGATAAGTACAAGCAATTCTAGCTGTGTGCCACTCAAATACTTTTCATAAGATTTTTACAACATTTCTAGTTTATTTAAAAAAAGTTGTTAAGACGGTATAGAGAGTTCCTATACACCTGGAACCTAATTTCATCTATCATTAACATCGTATGCTAGTTTGGTATATGTTAAAATTAATAAACCAGTATTGATACAGTATTGATTTAAGTCCACACTTCATTCGTATATTTCCTTAACTTTTACTAATTTCTTTTTCTGGTCTAGGATCCCATCCAGAACACCATATTACATTTCATCGCATTACATTTAGTTTTCATGTCTCCTTAGGGCCCTCTTAACAATGACAGTTTCTCAGATATGTTTTTGAGGACCCTGACAGGAAGAGTACTTATCAGGTATTTTGTAGAATGTCCATCAGTTTGGGTTTGTATGATGTTCTTCTCAGTCAGACTGGGATTATGGGCTTGGGGACCAAAGACCATAGAAGTAAACTGTCATTCTCCTTACATTATATCAAGGGTACATGCTATCAATATCAATTATCACTGCTAATGTTAATCTTGATCACCTGGCTGAGGGATTATCTGTAAAGTTTCTCCATTTTAAAGCTACTCCCCACCCCTCCTTCCATACTGTACTGTCTGGAAGTCACTGCTCACAGCCCACACTTAAGCAGCGGAGACTTAGGCTCACCCTCCTTGAGGGGTTAATATCTACCATAAATAATTTTGAATTCTTACGTACAATGAATTTCTCTCTTTCGCAACTTTATTTAATCAACTACTAATTGTATCAGTATAGACTTATGGAGTTTTATACCTTGCATTATAATCCATTACTACTTTATCTTGTTGCTCAAATCCCTCCAGCTTTAGCTATTGGGAGCTCTTTCAGTTAGCTCTTCTGTTCCTTTGATATGCTCCCATCATTGTGGGTTTTGGAGGGGGTTTTTTAGAGTACTTCCTTTACTTTCTGGCATTACAATACACTCCACGCTCATCCTGTATGCTTCCTGCCCCAGTTCTGCAACTGCTGTTTCTCCAAGAGCCCTGGCTCCTGCTACAAGAATGATATTAAAAACCAATATCTGGGTGCCGGGTATGCTTGTCACTATTGGGATGTCATAACCCTCTGAGACCCTCTCAGATGACAGAGCAAGAAAATATATGTAGATGAACCAGTGTGTACGCATATCTATAAACATTTCTATATGTAATCACCTATAATAAGCTACACATGAGTTCTTACTGATGTCTCCAAATCTAATCCATTAGCACATGGATCACTCTAACCACCATCACCACCCCCACCCACCTCACTGATCTGCAAACTCCAACAGTGAGAAGAAATCTGGCTTCCACCAGCAACCATCCACTTACTTTATTGTTCAATTTCAGCACATGTGTATAGCAGTTATCAGAATTGTTAACCTGTACACTGTGGGAAAAACAACTTTATCAACTGGAGTGTAGTACTTATGTGCAGGTCTTCTGCCTTTAGTCTTACAAGCTCCACTTATTTCCAAAGTTACTTAAGTCAGCATCTTTTTCTCCTACCCTCTCCAATGAAATTGTTTCTTACATTTGTAATACAGTAAGTCTATTTTGTCACACTCTGTCTTCCACCCTAGGATCTCCCAATCCCCTAAATGATTTTCTAAATTTGTATATATTAAAGTTTACTCTCCATGCCGGAAAGTTCTGTGTGTTTTGACAAATGCACAAGGCCATGTACCCGACATTCTAGTACCATACTGAATAATTTCGCTGCCCTAAACTTCCCATATGCTTCACCAAGTCAATCCTCCTCCTCTCTTCTCAAACCCCAGCAACCAATGACCTCTGCACCCTCACTTTAATTTTCCATTTTCCAGAACATCCAATGACTGAAATCACAGAGTGCAGCCTTTTCGGACCAGCAAGAGGCATTTAAGATTTACCCATGTTTTCTTGTGGCTTGAGACCTAATTTCTTTTTGTCACTGAATAATACTCCATTGTATAAATGGACCATGGATTGTTTATTCATTAATCTATTGAAAAATATCTTGACTGTTTCCAGTGTTTGAAGATGATGATAAAGCTGCTATTAACACTCATGTGCAGGTTTTCGCATGGTCTTGAGTTTTCAAAGGTTTTTTGATGACAGAAATTCTCAACAAAGTGGGCATAGAGGGAACATACCTCAACAAAGTAAAGGCCATTTATGACAAGCCACAGCTAATATTATACTCAATAGTAAAAAGCTGAAAGCCTTTCCTCTAAGACCAGGAACTAGGCAAGTAGGCCTGTACTCATCACTGTTGTTCAACATAGTATTGGAAGTCCTGGCCAGAGCAATTAGGCAAGAAAAATAAACAAAATCATCCAAATTGGCAAGGAAAAAATAAAACTGTCACTATTTGTAGATGACATGACATTATATGTAGAAAACCCTGAAGAACAAAAAAACCATTAGAATAAATGAAATCAGTAAAGTTGCAGGATATAAAATCAATGCGTATAAAAATCAATTGCATTTCTATACTCCAACAACAAACCATCACAAAGAGAAAAAAGAAAACAATATCATTTACAATTTCATCAAAAAGAACATAATAACTATGAATAAATTTAACCAAAGAGGTGAAAGACCTCCTTGTAGGTGACAACTACAAGGTATTAATGAAAGGAGTTCAAGACAACTCAAATAAATGGAAAGATATTCTATGCTCATGGACTGGAATACTGTTAAAATGTCCTTACTACACAAAGCAATCTAAATTGCAACGGCATTTTTCAAAGAAATAAAATAATTCTAAAATTTGCATGAAACCACAAAAACCCTGAATAACTAATGCAATCTTGAGAAAGAAAAAAGCTGGAAGTATCACACTCCCTGATTTCAAAATAGATTACAAAGCTATAGTAATCAAAACAGTATATGGTACTGGCATAAAAGACAGACACATAGATCAACAGAACAAAAGAGAGCCCAGAAATAAACCTGCACATATATGCTCAATTAATTTACTCCAAAATAACCAAAAATATACAAGGGGGACACATCAGTCTCTTCAACAAATGGTACTGGGAAAACTGGTCAGCCATATGTAAAATGAATCTTGACCACTATATGCACAAAAATTAACTCAAAATGGATTAAAGACTTGAACGTAAGACCTGAAGCCATAAAACTACTAGATTTCGTCTTGGCGATGATTTCTGAATGACACCAAAAGTGAAAGTAACAACAAAAAAAGTAAAAGCAATAACAGTAAAAATAAACAAGACTACATCATACTAAAAGGCTTCTGCAAAGCGGCACCTTAGTGGCTCATTCGGTTGAGCGTTTGCCTTCGGCTCAGGTCCTTATCCCAGGATTCTGGGATCAAGCCCTGCATCGGGCTTCTGCTCAACAGGGAGCCTTGCTTCTGTCTCTGCCTGCCGCTCCCCCTGCCTGTGCACTCTCTCTGACAAATAAATAAATAAAATCTTTTTAAAAATAAAAGGCTTCTGCACAGCAAAGGAAACCATCAACAAAATGAAAAGCAACCTACCTGAATGGGGAATAATTGCAAATGATACATCTATCAGATAAGGAAGGGCCTAACATCCAAAATAAATGAATAATTCCTATAACTCAGTAGCAAAAACAAACAAACAAACAAAAAAATTATATAAAGGGCAGAAGACCTGAATAGACATTTTTTCAAAGAAGGCATATAGATGGCAAACAGGAACGTGAAAAGATGCTCAACATATCTAATCACCAGGAAAATGCAAATCAAAACCACAATGAGATACCACCTCAGACTTGTTAAAATTGCTATCATCAAAAAGTCAAGAAAAAAGTAAGTGTTGGCAAGTATGTGGAAAAAAGGGAACCCTTGTGTACTGTTAGTGGGTATGTAAACTGGTGCAGCCACTGTGGAAACCAGCATGGAAGTTCCTCAAAATATTGAAAATAAAACTACCATATGAACCAGGAATTCCACTTCTGGGTATTTATCTGAAGAAAACAAAGACATTAACTTGAAAAGATTATGTATACCCCCATGTCCACTGCACCATTATTTAAAATAGTCAAGATATGGAAACAAGCTAAGTGTCCATCAATGGACAAATGGTTAAAGAAGATGTGGGTGGTGGGTGTGTGTACACAATGGAATATTATTCAGGCATAAAAAAGAAATTAAATCTTGCCATTGTGACAACATGGATGGACCCTGAGGGCATTATGCTAAATGAAGTTAAGTCAGAGAAAGACAACACTGTATGATCTCTCTTAAATGTGCAATCTAAAAAGCAAACCAGGCTCACAGATACAGAGAACAGACTGGGTGGCTGCCAGAGACGGAGCGTAGGGCTTAGAAGAAAGAGGTGAAGGGGGTCAAAAGGTAAAAAAATAAAAATAAAAATAAAAAAATTAAAACAACAACAAAAGAAGTTTTGGTATAGAAGTTAACATCAACACTTCTTCCTGGGTAATCTTCCAGTTCTGTTAACTATCCACCAAAATCTCTTCCCACCAACTTGGTCCATTTGCCCAAACAGCCTCAAGTTTTCTAGTAAAATTTTCACATCATATCTGCTAGCCACTCTTTTCAAAGCTCACCCATGAATTTTAATTCAATTGCGTATACGTTCAGTAAGGGCCTACCATGTGCCAGGCATGTTACTAAAATTTGAAGGATATAACAGCGGTTTTGGCCCTCAATGAGGGAAGTAAAGCATTTCACCTAGAGCATAAAACACCACAAATGATTCACAGGGCACCCAAGCTGGCCCCAGCAGCTACCTCTCCCCACAGTAGCTGCCTTAACCTCAAATAGGAGCTAGCTTGGGGCTCTCTAGGTATATGAACTGCCTGTGTATTTTTATTTGAGCCTCTTCTCTTCTCCTGCCACTGTGCATCTGAGCTGGCTAAATTCCTAGCTATCTTGCAGGTATGACATAAACTCATTGTCACCATAGTCAACATGCATTCCTGAACCTTCTTCCAACAATGCAATACCATTCTTCTCTCCCTTCCTATAATCCCGACAGAGCTTGGAATCATATTCCAGTTACATTCCTGAAAATGTAAAAAAGAAAAGACCGTGCCAGGGATGATAAAACTGAAACACTTTAACCCTTCTAATCCAATACTGTCTGTATATCTCTGCAATTCTTATTTTCCCAATGGAAATACAAAAATAATATAAATAACTCAACTTCTTTCCATTTTTCTATTGTTTATATGCAAAATGACTTTATAAGTAATATAACACATTTGATCTGCAAATCTATTCCTCCCTACCTAATTAACATCATAAAGATATCCTTAGGCACACACTAACATATGCGGTTCAAGAGTGTATCCGACCCACTTCTGGGAATTTATCCATAAAAAATAATTCAACAGAAGAAAAATATTCTATGCAGAAAAGTGTTCATTCCTAACATTTTGTATAATAACAAAAACCCGAAAACCAGAACAATCCAAAGTAGGAAAATGGATGAGCAAATGTGAGTAAATTAGGTCAATGGCATAATGTGTAACAATTCAAAATAATGTAGAAAAAAGAAATAGAAGTATGTGAAATGTCCAACAGAATGACAAAGAAATAGGAAAATATAAATATATTCACACATTGCAAAAATATGTATATACAGAGAAACTGAAAAAATACATAGAAAATGATTTAGGCAATGAAATTAGCCACATTTTCCCTTTAAAATTTTTCTTTTACAACAGAAGTTTGAAGAAAAACATGACTGCATTTCTCTACTTAATACATTGAGTTTTGCAGGTTCTTCCAAATCATAATGAAAAGGAAAAATAAAACAAAATAAGAATGGGAGGTGAGGGGATTGATTGAGCCCAAGAAATAAAAGGAGCTGACATCTCTGACTGCCAGGCTTGAATCCAGGCTCTGCACCCATAACTCTGTAACTGTGGAACACTTACTAACCTCAGAGAGTCCCCTTATAAAACTGACTCATAATGTTCTGTGATGAAAGGAAGGTAGGAAGGGAGGGAGGAGGGAGCGAGGGACTAACAAGTGTACCATAAATGTAAGTGGTTACTACTTCATTCATACATGTGTTGATCAGATAATAGTGTCGGAGAGAAATACTGTGAGACTATCAATATTATCTTAAAGAAGCACATATGCTGTGTTGATTATGTGGTATTAGTGAGACTGCAACTTTTGAAAATCTCTTACATTTTTTTCTGTAAGATAACCCTACTGCTTAATTTTTTTTTACTTAGAATAATTTGATAGTATCCTCTTAAAAATTTACCTGACTTATTGATATTTCAAACAATTTTTACTGATTTTACTTATTTATTTTACTTTTTATACTCATTACAAGGTTTTTAACAAGTAAATTTTTAGATTTTAATTATTTATTTTAGAGAGAGAGAGAGAGTGCATGCACAGTAGGGGGAGAGGGAGAGAGAGAATCCCAAGCAGACTTGGTGCTGAGCATGGAGCCCTATGGGTGGGAGGCGGGAGGGGGGGGGAGAGGCCTTGATCCCAAGAACCTGAGACCATGACCTGAGCAGAAATCAAGAGTTGGACGCTTAACTGACTGAGCCACCCATAAATTGATTCAAGAAGGTGGCTCTGGGGTGCCTGGGTGGCTCAGTCATTAAGCTTCTACCTTTGGCTCAGGGCGTGATCCCGGAGTTCTGGGATCGAGCCCCACATCAGGTTCCTCTACGGAAAGCCTGCTTCTTCCTCTCCCACTCCCCCTGCTGTGTTCCCTCTCTCGCTGGCTGTCTCTCTCTCTGTGTCAAATAAATAAATAAAATCTTTAAAAAAAAAAAAAAGAAGAAGAAGAAGAAGGTGGCTCTGCTTTACTCATCTTTGTATTTCCCCAGCACCAGGTACAGTACACAACATATATAATCAACACCAAGTGTTTATCAACTTAATTCTCTAAATATTTTTTCAGCACTGCAGAATTAAATTATGCAACAATCTGGCTAAGGAATAGTTATCACTGCACATTCCTAATGCAATTTTAAAAAAGGGAATTCCTATCTTATTCTAGTACTTTTTCCATTAAAAGAAGCCCAGAAATAATGTGTACAGGAAACCAACAGAATGTGGCTATCTAGCATTCACTGCATTAGTACATACCTTGCTTGGGTTGCTTAAGGCAACTCAGAATGAGAATTCAATGCCTGAAGACAGTAAGTTCTAAAATACTGGCCCCTACAACTGCTAATGAGTCTGATACTCAGGACAGAAGTTTTGCTCACCTTAAGAAAGCTGAGAGAAATCAATTTCTAAGTAAATCCCTGAAAAACGAGGAAAAATCTGGTTAATAAGATCTGCCAGGAGTCAACAGCTGCCTTTCTGTCCTTGACACAAACACACTGCATCTAGAACTAATACCCACAAGGCGTCTCCAGTATTACATTACCTTTCCATTCTACATTTGCCTTTTATCCCTCATTCATTTACTGTCACATTCAAAGAAGTGTTTCAACTGCTATACCACTGCCAGCAGCAAAGACAGTTAGAACCGCTGCATCAGCCAGAGAGCAATCTAGAACACTATCATTAGGGTCACCCCACTCCTCTGTGAGGTAGGAAACTTCAGGGCTGGCCACTACGGTATACCAGTCTACCTGGGGAAGCAGCCTGAAGTGTGGTCACTAAAAATGAAGCTAACAAGGCATGGAAAAGCACCTGCAAAAATTTGGCCCCATGCTCTTGGTAAACCTTTGTTTCAGATCACTCGACTGAACCACACAGTGTAACAAACTGTTTAATCCAGGCTGATTTGTAACTAAGCAGCTATGCTTTACTGATGGAAATTGGAAGGTTAAGAGTTACAAATCACATATTTAATATTATAAGGACATTTACACTGTATTTGATAAATACAGACACCCTGAAGAAGTAAAGAAGTACCTTACACCCTGCCAAGCACACAATGTCAAAACAGTGAAAAATGTTAAGACTCCAGCTCCTAATTAGTCATTCTACTGCTAGGGAGGTGATGGCAGGCAATTTCTGTGGGAAAAGTAATGTGTGAGCTTGGAATAAAAGCAGTCTCTCTATCGAAGAAGTGGACACTTAAGAACTGCTTCAGCCTGCTCATAAACATTCCCACTCACTCAGAGACAGACACCAGGTGGTCTACCTAATCTAACTGATTCTAAATAGAAGGCAATGTAAGAAAAATAAAATCCAAGAAAGAATTAAGTGTTTTCCCATTTGCCTGGTCCACTATAGGAAATAAGCTTCCTGTCCTCTAAGAACACTTTAGGATTTTTCTCCCACTGACTTTAATAACCTCTTTGCTCCATCTTTGGAATCATAACATTATAACCGTTATATAATCATCATTTTTTCTAACAGAAGCCAACACAAACACACACACACACACCCCCCATAAACTTGTTCTTTGAACTACAAAAACTCAGTTCTTTTTTTTTTCTTTTTAAGATTTTATTTATTTATTTAGAGAGAGCACACCAGCACGGGAGCAGGGGGAGGGGGAGAGGCAGAGAGAGAATCCCAAGCGGACTCGCTGCTGAGCGCAGAGCCTAATGCCAAGACCCTGAGATCAGGAATTGAGTCGAAATCAAGCGTCTGATGCTCAAATGACTGAGTCACCCAGGCCCAAAACACTCAATTCTAGTAAGTATATGTACAAATGCAGAAAGCTGAAATCAAATCTTCTCACTGGTTCTGTGGCATACCCTGTTTAACTGGTAGTTCGATAATGACTTATCTTTACTGGTTACATTCATTCTTTAACGGAGGATTTCCATATCTTTGCAAAAAATGAAAATATTACAATCAGCCTCAAAAGAGTTCAGAATTGCATGGTAAATAAATAAAAACAGAACACTAGTATATTGTGCTCTCTAATGCAAATATGGCTAAGACAATGTTGAAAAGTTGACAACTTCAACTTGGTTAGGTTTGAAAATGAGCTACTAAATATTTCAGAAAACTTTTTTAATTCAAAATTCCTGAGCTTTTAAAGAAAATGGATAGATCTGCATCAACACTTTATTGTTACTAGTAACAATAAACAGGTCATGTTACCAATTATTTGGGTAAAGAAAATTCTCCTTAAAAATAAAATCATTTTTAGAAGGTTAAAAGAAATCAGCGAAGGCTGTATTTCTACGGTTTCATTATGCTTAGAGTTACATAAATGAGACCTAAAAAAAGTGTGTCTTGGGGCTAATAAGTATCCAGGTTTTTGTCTGTCTGTTTTTTAAAGACATTTCTTGACCATGCAATAATTACTCCAAAGTGAGTTTGGATTCTACAGATCACTTACTAATTCTGGACTGAAACACATGTATGTATAATAAAGCAATCCAGTGGTCACCAAGTGATCAAACTTAGCAGCTACTAGTACCAAAAGTACTAGCAGTAGTACTCCTTGGAACATATGATGTGATGCAATAAGGAGTACATCATGTCCTCTATAAAGCACTCTTGTTTAAAAAAAAAAAAATGTTTAAGCTGAATTTAGTCATGAGGAAACCAATTAGATAAATGTGGAATGTCAGACACGGTACAAATTTAAAAACTTTGGGGACACCTGGGTGGCTCAATCAGTTAAGCATCTGCCTTCAGCTCAGGTCATGATCCCAGGGTCCTGGGGAGCCTGCTTCTCCCTCTGCCTTATGCTCCCCCTGGTTGTTCTTTCTCTCTCTCTCCCTCTCACCAATAAATATAAATAAATCTTAAAACAAAACAAAACTTTGACCAAGGCTTCAGTTATTTAAAAAAAAAAAAAGTCAGGAAAAACAAGGCAACGAAAAATGATACAGAAACCACTGTATATTAAAATAAAAGTAAAATAGACATAATCAAATGCTTAAATCTTGATGGGATCCTGAATTAAAGACAAAATTTTAATAATTCTTATAAAAAACATTTTGGGGACAATTAGGGAAATGTGGATAGGGTCTGTGTATTAAATGCTATGGAATTGTTGCATTTTTCTTAGGAATGATAATGGTATTGTGGTAATGTAAAAGAACATTCTTATTCTTACGAAATGCATGCTGAAGAATTTAGGGGTGAAATGTTAGGATGGATGAAGCCTGCAGGCAGCAAAGCAGCAAAGAAATAGCGGTAAAGGAGAAAAGGAAAACAAATATTAAAAAATATTAATAACTGCTTAGTCTAAGTGAAGGATAAACCGTTCAGTCATTTTACCCTCCTGTAGGTTTGAACATTTTTAAACTATAAAGTTGGCAGTGGGGAAGAACGGGTGTGAAGGCATCAATGTTTTCATACACTTGCAGTACTGTGCTTTTTGCCTGTACCTCCAAACAACATCCAAATCATCATTACTTTTCTCTCAGCAGCAAAAGATGATAAATTAAATGCTGCTGCATGATGGGCAGCAAAGACATAAATTCCTTCTTTTTCCAAGCACAGTAAAAGCTGCCCAGAAAAATTCAGAAGAGAGCCCTTCAAGGGTGAATGAATTTAAAAGTCTCGTCTAGGAAAGAACACAGTTCCCAAACCTTATTACATAAGTTAAAAGAAAAGCCCTAATCAATTTAAGAAAAGCCAGTCAGCAGGAGTAGTAAAATATTTTCAAAAAATGCAAATCATATCGCCCATTTATAAATTTAAAGATTCTATCTGGGGCGCCTGGGTGGCAGAGCGGTTAAGCGTCTGCCTTCGGCTCAGGGCGTGATCCCGGCGTTGTGGGATCGAGCCCCACATCAGGCTCCTCTGCTATGAGCCTGCTTCTTCCTCTCCCACTCCCTCTGCTTGTGTTCCTTCTCTCGCTGGCTGTCTCTGTCGAATAAATAAATTAAATCTTTAAAAAAATAAAAATAAAAAATAAAGATTCTATCAAACATGATTTACAACCAGGGGCAAGAAAATCTTAACATTTCATTTGTTTATCTTCAAATGGGTTAAGTGTGAAAAGAATGCTGAACAAATATAAAAAGTTTAATAACCAGAAATCTTTTCTCCTAGCAGGATTCCATTACATTGCTTACTGTACGTAAAGTGAAAAGACAGTGCACAATCTTTGAACAACATGAAACTCCAAAATAGGATCTGTAATGAATAAGAAAACTGTGCCCACACACAGTGGGTTCGCAAATATTTGCTAAATGAATACTTACAGAAGATAAAAGTATACCATATGCCTTTAAAATATGCTACCATCCAGAAAATCAGGGGCATATGAAAAAAATTTTCCCTAATTAAGAGTGTGACACTGCAATTATCAGATATATATAGTATACTCGCACCAAAAAAAAATTAAAAAAAAAAAGATACAGTGGTGCTTTCAGGAAGTATATTTACTCTATGAAAAACTAATCACAAGTCCTAAGTCCTCCTTCACTAGAAAAAACCTCCACAGACACACAGAAGGAAAGTGCCTCTCCCATGAGTCAAGAGGCTAAAGTTCTAGAAACCAAGAATACATCCTTTTAAGAATCAGAGCAATTCTTTACAACCTGGGGAGGTTTCCAGAGCCACTCTTCCAGGAGAAATACTCAAGCCTACAGAACTGACTAAGAGACCTTTCAGATGACATGGGGTTCTAATGTGGCATGATGTCCTTGATGGAAATGGACTCCCAAGCATACCAACTCCTTGTCCCTGACTGATCTCTCAAGAGACAGAAAAGCCTATATGCAGCTCGAGGATGCCTGCCATGCCCATGGTCATTCTTTCTGCATCAATAAAGAAGTTTTACTTACATATATGACTAATTAGAACAAGAATCAGTACCTGAAGCAAGGCTAGACATAATAGAAGTGGCCAAGAAGGTAGGGTGAAGAGGAGTGATTAGACTGGCATTGCCTAAAACAGTTGTCACTGGTCCCAAGTGGTTACTATTCACTTGAAATCTGATTGGTCTGAATTAAGGTGTGCTGTAAGTATAAAATACATGCCAAATTTCAAAAACTTATTAATGAAGAAAAGAATGTAAAATACCTTATGAATAATTTTATGTTGATTATATATTAAAATATTTCATTTATTTGGGTTAAAAAATGGCTGAAGTTAATTTCACCTAAGTTTGTTTTTCTTACTTTTTAAATGTGGCTAGTAGAAATTTTAAAATTACATGCTGCTCATTTAGTCTTTTTAAACAGCACTGACACTATGAACAAAAAGAGCTTGTTAAATGGAGCAGCAACTTATATTTATTAAGGACAATTACCATGTTTCGTGTACGAGCTATTTTGAATACAGTATTTCTTTTATTCCTTACAACAGCTTTAAGAAATATATACACTGGTTCAGGGAAAGGAAAATATAGTTTGAGGAGGTGGAAGGGAAGACAAAAAAAAACCAACCAACCAACCAACAAAAAACCTGCCCCAAATCACAGAGCTAATAAATACCAGGACAGGAATCTGAACTCAAACCTTCCGATTCCAGAGTTTAAGCCCCAGGACCCCTAGGCCAGTAGTTCTCAAAGTGTCCCAAGACTATCATCATCACCTGAGAACTTGTTAGAAGTACAAATTCTCAGACTATACACCATACCCAGAGAATCAAACTCTGGAGGTGGGGTTTAACAGTTTGTATTTTAAAAAGTCCTCTACATGATGCTGAATTGATTCAGTCAAAAACTCAGAGAACCATTTCCCTGAGTTACATAGGTAACAGCCAATCAAATCCTCTCAGAAGTGTGTAACTTGAGGGACGCCTGGGTGGCACAGCGTTTAAGCGTCTGCCTTCGGCTCAGGGCATGATCCCGGTGTCATGGGATCGAGCCCCACATCAGGCTCCTCCGCTATGAGCCTGCTTCTTTCCTCTCCCACTCCCCCTGCTTGTGTTCCCTCTCTCGCTGGCTGTCTCTATCTCTGTCAAATAAATAAATAAAATCTTT
>NC_048222.1:32575162-32673770 GCF_002007445.2 Ailuropoda melanoleuca | reverse complement strand
AAAAAAAAAAAAAAGAAGAAGAAGAAGAAGTGTGTAACTTGAGAAGTCTGAGGAAAGGCTAGTCCCTGTTACCCTATCTTTGTTGAAGCTCTTCTAGAGACCTGCTCTATCTGGTAAGAACTGAGGCTTTGCTATTGCATCCTGACTTTCCAAAGCATCCCTTCAACAAACCCGCAACAAACCCGTCATCTAGTGTAGCATTTATTTGAGATCCAGATGGATTAAAGATTAAAACACAAATTAAATCACAAAAGTACTTGCAAAAAATACAGTTTTTTTTCAATAATGTTAGGGTTAAGGCCTAAGTATGAACCAAACCCTGACACTATCAAAAACAAAAAACAACAACAAAAAACCTAATAGAAAAAAAAAATCCTGAATTGCACAAAAACACCACAAGCAAGATTTAAAAATAAAAAGCACAACAACGAAAAAACAAACAAGAACAACTGGGGCGGGGCAATTTTTACAATATCACAAAGAGCTAATGCCTTAATTTATAAAAAGGATCCCTACAAATCAAAAGAAAAAGAGCCACCCAAGAGGAAAATGCCTCTCCAAATTAACTAATTAAAATTAATGGGTCACAATAAAGGAAATGCAAATGATCAGTTTCACTCACAGTAAGAGAAATACAAACTAAAATGTGATTTTTTTTTTCTCATTTTTCAGACTGGCAAAGATTAAAGGGTTTGAAACAGTGTCTAAAGGTAAGCTTCTGGTATTCTTGCTCCCACCCCTATGTCTTTTGATAATCAGTTTGTGGTGATTCCATTCAGGAATTGCTCAGGTCAAAAAATCTTATTATCACACTTGATTTGATCGTCGTCTGTTCTTTCTCCCTCTTTTCTCCTGCCTCCCCATCTGATCTGCCAGCAGTTCTGCCAACTCTGCCTTCAACAAAGATTACAAATTCAACTACTTTTCATCACCCTTCCTGTCACCACTCTGATCCAAGATAGTGAGATAACCTCCTAACTGCCCTTGTCCTTGTCCCCCAGTCATTTCTTAACACAAAAGAACAGCTCTAGCTGCTAAAAGCTCATCAGAATATATCATCATTCTGCTCAAAATCTTCCATGGATTTTCATCTCAATCAGTAGAGGGTAAAGTGTTTACCATGATACACGAGCCCTCACATGATCTGAGCCCCTGACCCCTTCACTTTATCTCCTACTACTCACCCTTTGCTTTCTCTGCAGCAATCTATTGGTTCTCCTGCCGTTCTTAAACATGAAGAGAACTCCTGCCTCTGAATCTCTGCACTTGTACTCCTCTGCCTGGGATGCACATCTTCTAGATATCTACAGGGCTAGCTCCCTCACATCCTTCAGATTTTTCACGGTGACCTTCTCTAATCACTGTATCTAAAACTTTACTCTCCACTCCCGATAGCTCATATACTACTTTGAAGGCATCCCTTCACTGGTTCATAACATCCAATAGTGCTAACGAGCATGTTCTCTAGCAAAGAAGTGATCGTCTGCAGTAGGAAGACGTGAAATATAAGAAAGAACTGCAAGCAAACAAATGAGTTAAACCCGTGGTTTGTCTAAATATATCTTTATTTTTTCATATGTTTAACCAAGCATATGCCTAACTCCAAAGAAACATGATTATCAATATAATTTAGGTGTCCTTTTCCAGTGTAACAGCATCTCAAACTCAGCATGCCCAAAACCCAACTCATTTTCCCATCAAAATTGCTTCTGTGGCTGCCTACCTCATCTCAGTAAAAAGTAATTCCATTCTTCCAGCGCTTAGACCAGATATCCTACAGTCATCTTTGACTATCAAAAATTCCTGTCAGATCTACCTGCAAAGTATATCCAAAATCCTAACAGTTCCTCCTGACTCCACAGCCCTGGTCCACACCATCAGGATCTCAAACTTGAATTGCTGTAAAAATCTCCTAAGAGGACTTTCTGCATCCTCCTCTGCCCTGCTAAGTCAACCTAAGTAACACTTTTAAAACTGTCTGATCACATCATTCCTTAGATTTGATCAAACCCTACTCTACACTGGCTTCCCATCTCATGCAGAGTAAAAGCTAAAGTTCTTACTAAAGCCTACAGGGGTCTTAATAACTCAAGTCTCTTTATTACTTTTGACTCCACCTTCTACCAGTCTCAGTCTTTCACTCTGCACCAGCCAACAGCGGTATTTTGCTGCTGCTAGAACCCATCTTGAACGCTCTCCAGCTTCAGGGGCTTTGTATCGGCTGGCACGATTGTCCGGACACTCGATCCCCAGATAACCACACAACTCTGTCTTTAATTATTTAACTCCCCTACATAAAACAGGAAATCTACACGTTCTTGTACACCTTGCCCTAGTACCCCCTCTGTCCTTAATTATTATTTGTTTCCACAGCACTCGTCACCATCTGATATACTACATACTTTGTAGTATATATATTTGTTATATTTGTTTCTCCTCCCACAAGAATATAAGGTCCTTGAATGTAGAGACTTTGCTAGTTTCATTTTCTGGAATATTCCAGGGTTACATTAGTGTCTAGTATACATCAGGTGTTCAGTTAAATACTTGCAGAATGAATAAAAGCTAGACACTTGAAAAGCTTCTCATTGCTCTACTTCCGGAGCCTAAGAGTCCCTGACACAGAGGATACTCAGTAAACGCTGGAGCAAGGGAGGGGAGGAAGGAAGAGTGAACTAACAATCCACATTAAGGCCACGTCCTTAAATGAGCAAGAAGAACAAGAGTTGTGAGAAGAAATATGAAAACAAATCAATGTCAAAAGTTTATTTTATCTCCAAATAACAGCTGGCTTCAACGGAGACATGAAGCTAAGAAAAGCATTTAAGAAACAGTATATTTTAATTTTGTAAAACAAAACAAAACAAAAACCAGTAAGCTTACAGTGAGAAACTGTATTGAGATAATGTCAACATCTTGAATTACACCGGGGCAAATAATGCAGAGTATCAGGAATAGAGAGACAAGATAACAAAATAAACAAAATTCAGAGCAATGACATTTCTGGCAGCGGGTGGGGGAATGGAAAAGGGTTTGCAACAGATGTAGCAAGATACCACTGCAAGGACAAAGTTTGGCAGGAATAGAAAGTATAAAGGTCAAACTGGAGATACATATTGAGGCCACATATTTACACAGCTTACTGGGAAAGCAGCATTAAAGTTCATACCCAGTGATACAGAAAGAATCCTATGTGCCTCTACAGTTATCAGGAAAAAGCATTAATCACACAGTCCAATGGGGTAATAAGACAGCTGTGTGAGGGCAAAGATAACGTTACTATGGTAACTTTGCTGCTTTTTTTTTTCCAACTTATTGGCAAAATTAGCATTTTACCGCTAATGGAGCATTAAAAATTTTACCAAAAATATCTAACGTATTGTCTCTCAACTCCAATCAGTAGTTTTCAAAACATGTCCTGCAAGGGCAAGAATACACAAATAATCAGAACAGTTCTAAGACTGGCCTGAGAAACTCAGCATTTCTTCGCAGAAAACACTAAATCTACTAAAAGACATTATTTTAAAGAGGAAGTTTCATTTTGAAGCCATGTCCAACAGTAATAATACTTCCTTTTAAAGAAACAGCAGTTGAGACCAAGGAAATCATAACCTAGGGTCACCAGACCCATACCAGTTTCCAGTGAGAAGAGCTGAAATCAGGTCACCTAAACCAGCTGGCTCTTGCTGCTCCCTCCTCTCCTATTAGCCCTGATTTAACGAAGCTCAAGCAAATAGTTTCAAAAGTTGTGCATCAGGACAGCAGTGTTTACGCAGGGGTTAAGAGTTAGATTCAGTAAAAGTCTGAGGCAGGCCTAAGGTATTTAGAGCTTACAAAAATTGTGCACGTGACTGAATTACCGTCTGAGAGCAAACAATTACTGCATTGAGAATGCTTATGGTTTTCTAGGTTTTACAGGTTTAGGTTTGTAGTCCTAATACCACACACAAATACGTGTATTCTCATTTTTCTCAGAATGAGGTATTCCAGGATATTTTAAATCTATATACAAGTGAATTGTTTTTCCTAATTTCCTATTTAATTCTAAACTTCTTGGCAATAGTGTACCAATTAAAGGAATGCTAGATACTGTTACTGGGAGGGCTTCTAGAACAAATTCAAACCTTTGAACCATTTTTTCAAAACCTAGAAACTAATCTCTCCAGACACCATCATCTGTAACCTCTGACACCTCATATCACAGAAATTAGCTTCTCTCATGCTTGGAGATATGCTGCCCACCTCACTTCGACTCCCCACCTTTATTCTGAGTATTTACATTATCTTCTAGAGCTGGGGTTAAATTTCGAACTTCGTCAGCAGGTACCATAATCTGATTCAAAGTAAAATCCTACTCCAATGCTTCAGAAATTTTTCCAAGGTCACTGATCTCCAAGATAAATCACTGGCCTACATTGAATGAGATCATATGTTAATCATCTTTGTATTCCCCATGCTTGGAACATCTAGTAAACATTCTGAAAACTTTTTTAACTGACATAGTTATGACTTAGGCTTCTAAGTAACATGGTGAGTATGAAATAAAGTTTGCCTTTAACCATATAATAAAGAAATAAATAACAAGGGAAAAATACCCTCCTTTCTAGGGAAGTATGGATGGTTAAATGTAACATCCCTGCTTTCTTCAAAGATTCATCTCTTGCTATATAATGATTAGCCTTTCTTTAAAAATAAGAATTTAAAAACATAAAAGTAAATGATTTGCCGAAGTGCTTAAAAAGAAAAGGCTAGGTCAATATAAAGTTAGACAGAAGACTCAGGGGTTTTTACTAACTCAAAACATTTATTTTTATCCACTAAACTAATGATAAAAAACCTGCAACAGGAGGTTAGCCACACTATATGTCATTTAAAGAAATTGATGGTTATTTCTTCACTTACCAAAGAATGCACTTCTTATGCACAGGCAGTACCAGCAGCAACTTATCAGGCATAATTTTTGGTGCCCATCCTATAATGACATTCACCCAATGCCACCACCCTCAAACCTATTTATATCCTCTCGTAGGTAACAGCAGATGAATCACAACAAAGTTCAGTCATTTAAGGGCACAGGTTACAAACTCAAATGTCCATAGGAACTGGGGAGATAACATCAATGAGTAAAGTGAGCTGGGTTCAGAACAACAGGAAACTGCCAACTCAGGAATGCCTCTCAGTCTAAAGGGGCAACATACTACTCAACTCCAGAAGACTGGAGCCACACAGAAATTAAAAAGAGAAAAGAAAAATACACTTTGTAAAGAGAAGCCAAACATTCAAAATTTATGTAAAAGCTCCCCTAGTTTTGGGGCACCTGGGTGGCTCAAGTCATGATCCAAGGGTCCTGGGATGAAGCCCCAGGTCCCCAATTTGGGCTCTCTGGTCAGCAGGGAGCCTGCTTCTCCCTCTTCCTCTGCCTGCCACCCCCCTCCCCCGCTTGTGCGCATGCTCTATCAAATAAATAAATAAAATGTTTAAAAAAAAAAAAAGCTCCCCTACTTTTGAAACACTGAAGGCCACACTGAACACATCTACAGACAATCTCTATATTGTGTTTCCCACTAAAATACAAATGCACCTGGAAGAGAATGGGTTGTCAATTTCAGCCTAAGGATATCCGCACAATGACTTTAGCACAGCAGGTACTCAATAAAGACTTTCTGGACGGACAGACCTTAGATTACAAGATAATTTAGGTGTTAACAGAGACTAAAAAACAAAAAGCAAATTTCACATAGTTTCACAATTTCACAGAGATCTGCCTCTCTTGTCCTGTTTTAACCTCTTGTCTCCTACATCTTAATATTCCTTTATCTGTTTCCATTTTTCTCTTCTGTAATTGCTTCAGCTTTGCTCTGTTGGTGCCACTAATAACCTAAATGATAACACCAACCTAAACTTCACTAATGGTTTTTCTTTTTCTTTTTCTTTTTTTTTACTTTGAAAACTACAATGTTAGGATAAGGATTTCAAATAAATTCCAAGTTTTTGGGGAGGCAGGACTATTATATTTATCTGTCTACCAACTACCACTTCCCTCCTTCCTTGCCTCATCTAAGTTCTTAATAAATGTTTCTTAAACTGTCATTACAAAGAAATTTTTAGAATTTCATTTCACAAAAGGACTCCCTTGAGTATCACATTCCTCCAGTGCCTCAAACATACCTGTACTCAATAAATAGTCACTGCCTAGCTTACAGATCTTTATTTACTAAGCTAGAAGCAGCTGAGAGAAATAAAACTCACATACTAAAAGTCTTACACAATGGAACAATTACAAATGAAACACCCCTCTTAATTTTTTACTCACCTTGTTGAAACTCTAAGTTTCAGGTGTTAAGGGCCGAGTGGGTAGCTCAGTAGGTTAAGCATCTGCCCTCAGCTCAGGTCATGATCCCTCAGGCTCCTTGCTCAGCAGGGAGCCTGCTTCTCCCTCTGCCCGCCACTCCCCCGGCTTGTGCCCGCCACTCCCTCTGCTTGTGCCCGCCACTCCCCCGGCTCGTGCCTGCCTGCTCGCGCGCACGTTCTCTCTCTCTCCCTGACAAATAAATAAATTCTTTAAAAAAAAAAACAAAAACAAAAAAGAAACTCTGTTAAAAGAACAATACAAGTGCTGCAGAATCCATGAACATACAACATATATCCTCTCTGAAAGCAAACAGACTAAATTCCAGGCTTTCACACGTGCTCAAAAGGGAGCCGTGATGACAGCAACTACAACTGGCTTGCTGTTTAGACAGATTTAGCTGGACTCTGCATTCACCTCTGGAAGAACAGCCCGCTCTCATAGGCTGGACTCATGATGGACAACTGGATGCTGGGATGTAGAAGTCCATTGGGCTTCAAAAGAAGTTTGAAACAAATCATTCTTCAAGCCAAAATTTCTGTCAACAACTCACCATCAGCATTATAACAGGGATGACACTGCTTTGTTCAAACTACGTGATCAAATACAATTTAAAGGTAGCCAGAAAGTGCAATCTCTACATTCTACCATCAACTAAAGAAGAGACTATAAGGTGACTGGTGTTCAAATTTTTAGTTTGCTCTCCAACCCCAACTGGGGGAACATGGAAACAAAGACTGCATTGCACACACCTGATCCTCCATTCCAACCCCTGGATGGTTCTACCACTGATAATCCACTTCAACTTCTCATAAACACAAGGGAAACCTAGCAGCCTTACCTTAAAAGCTCTTAACCCTCAGCTCATCAGACCCAATTTTAAGTTTCTAGTCTCTTTTTCAATAGTTGTAACTAATTTTAAGGATTGATATTTATTGACCTCTATTCTTAATCTTAACAGTCACTGAAAGAAATTTCACGCTCTATCTTGCAATTACCATATTGGTCCAAGGGATCCATTTTATAAATCTAACACATTATGGAAGTTTAGTAATCTTATTTTCCCTTTATCTTGAAACATTTAGTGATTTCATCATCCTGGGAGTTACTTTATCATTACTCATCATTTATTTATCAATTATAAACACCTATGCTTTAGAAGACTACAATAATAAGAAAAAGGGAAAACAGAGTTGTCTACATTGAAAGATGATGCAACTGAGAAATAAATCATTTCCTTCCATTTTCTTATTGCACTGTACAAAGTATCTGCATCATCTTTCAAGAATAAAAGACTTGGAGACACCATCTTTGTAGCCTGCTTTTACCTTCTAATGAACATAGCTGAAAAATCAGAATTTTTCATCTTCTGCTCATAAGGGCAAAGAAAATTAACAGAGGAAGATGGCTCCAAATTATTAGACAAATCAGATGAATGCAAACAAGACAGTAGCATTCTAGACTCTTAAGAGTTTATTTCTAATGCTAAAAAGTATAATATTCTCATCTACTTAGTCATTTATTAGGAAGGACTTTGTCATGTGATATTTTGCAACAAGAATATAGACCACCCCATTCTTTTTTTTTTTTAATGATTTTTTATTACGTTAGTCACCATACAGTACATCCCCGGATTCCGATGTAAAGTTCGATTGATTCATTAGTTGCGTATAACACCCAGTGCACCATGCAATACGTGCCCTCCTTACTACCCATCACCAGTCTATCCCATCCCCCCACCCCCCTCCCCTCTGGGGCCCTCAGTTTGTTTCTCAGAGTCCATAGTCTTTCATGTTTCATTCCCCCTTCTGATTACCCCCCCTTTCTTTATCCCTTTCTTCCCCTACCGATCTTCCTAGTTCTTATGTTCCATAGATGAGAGAAATCATATGATAATTGTCTTTCTCTGCTTGACTTATTTCACTTAGCATTATCTCCTCCAGTGCCGTCCATGTTGCAGCAAATGTTGAGAATTCATTCTTTCTGATAGCTGAGTAATATTCCATTGTATATATGGACCACAACTTCTTAATCCAGTCATCTGTTGAAGGGCATCTCGGCTCCTTCCGTGATTTAGCTATTGTGGACAATGCTGCTATGAACATTGCAGNGTCATCTGTTGAAGGGCATCTCGGCTCCTTCCATGATTTAGCTATTGTGGACAATGCTGCTATGAACATTGCAGACCACCCCATTCTGCTAAAAGTAGATGTGACCATATTCTTTCATCTTTTATGATGTTTAGATGGCTAAGTTTACTTGATACAAAGAAGTCTACAACATATAAATTCTAAATAAAACTCCTAAGAGCTTTTCGCTTTTTCTTCTGTAAATTTCTCATAAAAATGAAAATATGAATATCCACTATACCCAGATGATAAAGTGATTATTTTTCCAACTTAACAGAGATTCAGTAACAAACTTCCTCTTCCTACCCCCTGTACTCACCCTCTTAAAGGTTGCTACACTGCTTACATCATTTACAAATACAGAAATGTATAATTAGCTAAATTTTTATTATATAACTCATGTTGACTTTCTACAAAGAAAAATTTATTCATGTGAATGTATACTGTATTTAAATATATGCTATATATAATTTACATTGTAGATGTTATATATGTTCCGTATATAAATGTATATTTATTTTACAAAACTAAAATACTATAACTGTAGTTCAGCTTGCTTCTTTCATTCAAAAATATAAGTAAGCACTTTAAGGTATAAAGTTTACCCCTTGGTTTAAATAATTACTTTAGGATTCCTCCTGTAACAATTAGCATTCCAAATCAGCTACCTAACCATGACCAGAAGTCACCAAAATACCCTGAGATCTCATTACAGAGATCAGAGACATGAGACTCACATTTGTTCCCATATGGACAAAAATGATTTAAACACACACACACTCGCAGAAAAAACATCATTTAGTCTTATTTTTTAAGTAATTAATAGCTTCTTCTTATTCCTAAATCCTGATTATGGCACTACCCTTTATAAGTGTTGGTGCCATCATATGATTTTTAAGTACCCCTTAATTTCTCAGAACAGAAGAAACATGTTATCCCTCTGAACATAATATAATAGGATCCTAAGTCAGCCCAAATTCTTCTACCTACACATCTAATACCACCACTATTTCTACCAGCCTTTAGCATGGAAGCACTCTCTAGATGTGGTTCCCCCAGGCTTACCCTCTGATTTTGTTATTTTTCTTTTTGGAAAACCTTATGTACTTTAAATTTGCCCTTTTCCCTTCCTCTGTTCTCCTTCTGCCCTTAAAAGTATATTCCAATTGTGCTTTTTTGTGTACAAAAACAAGTAGAAAGCACAGAAATGAATTCATGTTATAATTTTTCCAGAAGGATTCTACTTCACCAAGCAAGATACTGCTTACCCTACAATTAATTTTAATATTGTAGCAGGGAAGATTTTTTCCCTTTATGTTTTAATCTGGGGACAAGAACAAATCCAGTAATAGAACGTCAACATTAATTTGAGGGGAGATGAAAAATGACTTAATAACACTGCAGCAGGATTAATATTGTACGATAGATCATGGAGCCATAAAACTCTTGACAAATTCATTTTTGTATCACTGTATATTCTTGCTAATAGGGCAGGGCATATCTGAAAGGCTGTTAATACCTTACTACACAAACGCTGATCAAATTGCACTGCAAGGGGATGCATTCTGTATGAGAGGGGAGAAAAGAGAATTGTCCTCACCCATCTGCAGCTTGCATTTAAATGCAACATAGAGAAAAATAAGGGCAGAGTGATTTTACGCAGGAAGCTAACGTTTGCTTGATACCAAGTGGTCCAAGTCAGAAAGTGAGTTGATGGTTACCAGGAAATTTACTTCCACTTCAAGACCCTCTAGCCAAGGAATTAAGAGTGGAAAACACATCAGCAAATGACACAGACAGATTTTAATGAAAACAGCTATCTAAGTAAGATGCCAAGCCAACAGACCAAATATGGGAAACCTAGTACAACAAAAAAGAAGCTACCAGGTCCTTAAATGAATTAACAAACAAACAAAAAGCAGCTATCAGATTTTTACACCAAAAATAACTTCTGCTTCCAGCACCAAAATGAACTAACAGGAAATGAACTTCTCTTCCCTGAAACAACCCAAAAAACCCAGAAAAATACATGAGACAACATTTTCTAAAACTGAACAGCTGACAAAAAAAGGACAACAATGATTCCTGAGAGATGGGACACAAAGGAGAAAAGCCCTGTAACCGCCTCAGTTTACTGCTTCGGAAGAGTTTCCAGGTCATGGAACAGGGAAGGGAAAGTGAGATGAGATGAAACCTCGTAGCACCATAGGCTTCAGGGCCTTTACAACCTGTGCACTTGCAGCTCAGAAAGGACCTGTGTGTGGTTTCATGCTCTGCTGTTGCCATTTTGAAATTCAAAAAATTTTTGAACCAACAGCCCACATCTTCATTTTGCACTGGGCCCTGCAAATTGTATAGCTGGTCCTGCCCAGCAGATGTCCTGAACTGAGCACATCAGCTCAGAGTCAGCAGAGACCAATGTAGCTAGAGTTCATAGGACAGAATAACAGTGTACAAATCAGTACATGAATATTTAAAAACACTAACCAAGGCCAAGGAAAGATTCATCCAAAAGGATTAGGAGGAATAGTATCAGTCATGCACACAAGGCTGGTAACGGTGCCCGTTCCTAAAGGTCAGACCAAGAAAACTCGTAATTTAGGGCAATGGGTAAAGTACTCAAGATCTTGCCTTGCAAGTGGAGAACAATTAACCCTAGGCTAAGCACCACCTCAGATCCACACCAAATAAAAAATAAAAAATAAAAATCCTAAAAGCTCTACTTCAAAAGATCAAATTGTTTCCAAATAAGTTAACTGCATCCCAGAACACAGCTCAAGAAGATATATAGACAACAAAAATATACGGCATCCAACAAGGTAAAACTCACAATATCTGGCATCCAAAGATTACCGGGTACACAAAGGAGTAGGAAAACACCACCCATAATAAGAAAAACAAAAAACAAAAAAACAGAACCAAAAAAAACCAATCATTCACATGGTCATTCATATGCTGCAATACTAACTCCCAAAGGTGATGGTATTAATAAGAAAGGCCTCTGAGAGGCAAGGCTGTCCTGAGAGTGGGGCTCTCATGAATGGGAACAGAGCTCTTAAAGAGATACCACAGAGCTAACTAGCCCCTTCCCTCACCTGAGGAGGGTACAATGAGATATCTCTGATCCAGAAGAGAGCCCTCATTCAACCAAACTGGCACCCTGATCTTAGACTTCCAACCTCCACAACTGTGAGAAAAGAAATCTCTCTTGTTTATAAGCCACTCCACTCTGTGGTATTTTGTTATAGCAGCCTGAAAGGACTAAGCCATAACCAACCCAGAACCAACACAGATGTTTAAAATTAGCAGATAAGAACATTAAAACAACAGAGCACAATCTGTATTGCTGCTGCTGAAGCAATAATTAGGTGGAAATTTATAGCACTGAAAATCTTTATTAGAAAAGAAGATCTTAAGCCAATAAACTACTCAGCTTCTATCTTACAAAACTAGATAATGAAGAACAAATTAAACTCAGTATCCAGAAAAAAAGAAGTAATAAAGATAAAAGTAAAAATAAAATAGAAAACAGAAAAACAGAAGAGACCACATAGAAACCAAAATCTGGTCTTTCGAGACAATCAATAAATTAATAAACTTCTTACCAAAAACTGACCAGGAGAGAAAGAAGATACCAATAAGCAATATCAAAAATGAGAAGCATCATCAATTGTACAGATATTAAAAACACAACAGAATATGATAAGCAACTTTATACCATAAAGATAAGTTGCATGAAATGGACAAAAAACCACTGAAAGACAAACCTTACGAAGGCTCACTCAAGTAGAAATAGATAACATGAACAGCCCTGTGTCTTTATTAAAAGTAACTGTATTTGTAGTTAAAAATCCCCCACAGAGAAAATTCTGGGTATAGAGGGCTCTAATGGTGAATACCAAACATTTAAGGAAGAAGTAATACCAATTCCAAACAAACTTACAGACAATTGAAATGAAAGGGATACTTTCCAACTCAGTCTTTGAGATCAGAATTTGCTCTGATAACAAAACCAGACAAGGACATTACAAGATAGGAAAACTACAGACTAATATCCATAATGAATATAGAGGTAAAAATTCTAAGTAAGATTTTATCAAAATGAATCCACATTATGCACTAAAAGGATAATACATCATGAAGCAGGACTTATCTCAAAAATGCACGACTACATTTGGAAACATATCTGTGTAATTCACTAGATTAGCCCCACATAAAACTAAAAGAGAAAAACCATACGATCATCTCAATAGACACAGAAAAAGCATCTTACAAAATCCAATATTCATTCTTGATAAAAACTCTCAGCAAACTAGAAACAAAGGGGAACATGCTCAACCTAATCAAGACCATCTGTGAAAAACCTACAGCTGGAGCACCTGGGTGGCTCAGTCAGTCGGGGTCTGCCTTCGGTGTGGATCATGATCCTCGAGTCCCAGGATCTAGCCCTGCATTAGGCTCCCTTCTCCCTCTCCCTCTCCTTCTGCTCCTCCCCCTGCTCGTGCTCTCTCACTCACTCATTCTCTCTCCCTCGAATGAATAAATAAAATCTTTAAAAAATATGTTTAAAAAAACCCCTACAGTTAACCTCATACATAAGTGGTGAAAGACTGAACACTCTTTCCTTTTAGATCAGATGTCTGCTCCTACCACTTCAACATTGTACTGGCATGTCTAGCCAGTGCAATCAGGCAAGAAAAGGAAATGAAAGGCATCCAGAATGGAGAAAAAGAAGTAAACTCCCTTTATTCACAGAAAACATGATTAAGTTTATCAAGAAAACCCAATGGAATCAACAAAAAAGCTACTAGAACTAATATGTTGAATAGTTCACCAAGGTGACAGAAGATACAAAATCAATATAACAATCAAAAATAGAAAAACTATTAATACTATTTGTAATAATATGAAAAATATAACTGCTTAAGGATAAAGCTGACAAGAGATATGAAAGACCTATACAGTAAGAACCATAAGATATTATTGAAAGACATTAAAGACTTCAACGAATGGAGAGAGACAGCTCGATCATGGATAAAAAGACTAAAGATTATTAAAGTGTCAATTCTTCCCAAGAGTGGTACTGATATCATAAAGACAGATCAATGCAACAGAACACAGAGTCAAAAAAAAAACAAAAACAAAAAACAAAACAGGGGCGCTTGTGTGGCGCAGTCGTTAAGCATCTGCCTTCAGCTCAGGGCGTGATCCCGGCATTCTGGGATCAGGCCCCACATCAGGCTCCTCCGCTAGGAGCCTGCTTCTCCCTCTCCCATTCCCCCTGCTTGTGTTCCCTCTCGCTGGCTGTCTCTGTCAAATAAATAAATAAAATCTTTAAAAAAAACAAAACAAAACCCAACCACCCCATACATATCAATAAACAACTGATTTTTGACAAAGGCCAATAGGCAATGCAGTACAAAAAAGGAAAGCATTTCCAGCCACTGGTATGGGGGTGGAGTGCAGAGAACAACTTGGATCCATACCTCATACCATATATAAATATTATTACAAAATAAATCATAGATCTAAATATAAAACCTAAAGCTATAAAACTTTCTGAATAGAGGACAAAAATCTTTAAAACCATCATCTATAACAGAACAAATGAACACAATGAAATTCACAACTCTGCTCTTCAAAAGTCATTTTAAAAGAATGAAAATACAAACCACGGAGCAGGAGAAAACCTTTGCAAAGTATACATAAAAAGGAATTTTATCCAGAATATATAAAGAATTCTCAAAACTCAGTAATAATAAAATCAACAATCCAATTTAAAAATGAGCAAAAATTTGAGAGTTCACCAGAGATGATACATGGGTAGCAAATAAACACATGAAAAGATATGCAATGTCATGAGAGCAATGGAAATTATAACCACAATGAGATACCAAAATACACCTATTAGAATGGTTAAAACTAAAGATGGACCACATCAAGTGGTGAGGAGGATATAAAAGAACTAGTACCCCCATATGCTGCTGCTGAGAGTATAAAATGGAACAATACCACTGGAAAAGTTTGGCAGTTTCTTAACAAGTTAAACATACACCTATAATATGACGGATCCATCCCACTCCTAGGAACTCGCCCAAAAGAAAGGGAATATAAGGAATAAATGTCCTTAAAAGACTTGTTCTGAATGTTTACAGCAGGTTTATTTGTAATAGTCAAAACCTAAAAATGAAAATGCCCATCAACAGATAAATGGATAACTTATAATATATTCACACAATAGAATATTATTTAGCAATTTGAAAGGAAAGAACTGTTGATACAGGTAACACTTACAGATAAATCTCAAAATAATTATGCTGAAAGAAGCCAGATTCCCTTCCCAAGAGTATATATCATATAATTCCGTTTATGCAAACTAATCGATTGTGACAGCAGAACAGTGGTTGCCTGAAATGAGGTACGGATGGGAAGAAGAGCTTCCTAACGGGCAAGAGAGAACTTACTTGTGGGTGACAAGGATGTTCACTATCTAAATTGTGGTGATGGTTTCACAGGTATATACATATGTCAAACATACCTCACCGAGTTTTTTTTAAAATGCACAATAAACATATTTCAAATATAAGCCAGATAAGCTAATTCAGACTACTATCCTGTCTCCACTAGTAACACTTTCTATTTCAGCATTTACAATGCTACTAGTAAAAGCAGTTCTCAAACTAGAATAATGTCCCTCAAAATTTCCCTCTAGTGTCTGCATTACAAATAGGAGTTGCTTTTATACTTAATGAAATGTTTTTAGTGAGTCCTTCCAGCAATCTGATCTTCCTACAGCCTATTTATCAGCAGTGGATTAATGTGGGGTATGCTTAGAGTGATGCTGCTTTGGGTGAGACTCTTTATGAAAAGGCGAAATTAGCCTTCCCAGTGCTTGCTAAGAACCACTTTTCTGATTCAGAGAGAACTTGAGAGAAACCTTTCTTTTTTTTTTTTAAGTTTTTATTTTAAATTCCAGTTAGTTAACAGACAGTGTAATATTAGTTTCAGGTGTAGAATTTAATTGTTCATCACTTGCATACAACACCCAGAGAAGCAGTTATTTCTTTCCATTACTTAATCTTCACAAAAAATAGATTTCTTGTTGCTATAGTACGAGAAAGGAAACTGAGGCAGGCTTATAATGAAGTAGATGGAACTGTGAAGAGATAGCTCACCAGTTCATGGCTAACTGGCCAAGTTCTTCAGGCAAGTATGCTTCATTTCATCTAATACATGATCAAAAATT
Source organism: Ailuropoda melanoleuca (assembly GCF_002007445.2). NCBI lineage: Eukaryota > Metazoa > Chordata > Mammalia > Carnivora > Ursidae > Ailuropoda > Ailuropoda melanoleuca. The sequence continues at coordinate 32,658,046 of NC_048222.1, read as the reverse complement.
ACTAATTTCTTATACACTGAATCTATTTCCCATTGACTAACATAGTTTTACTTCCAACTGACCTTCAATTGATGACCTGAATAACTTAAGGTCAAATGATAAACTTGAGAGGTGCTAGTTAGATGAACCTGTAAAGACTACCTTGAAAAGCAAAAATACTTTCGTAATGCAAACAATCACTCCCAGATTTACCTACATATAATAATTTTTAATGCAAATAATACTTGCAGGTGGAAAATTTTTCAAAAAAAAAAAAGTAATGAAGGTAAAGGTGAAGATATAAGAAGTAGACAAAAGAAAAATTATTTGTTATGAAAAGCCAAAAGCTGCTATTTCCACTTCTAAGTCCAGCAGTTTTGAATAAAGCAAAAGTTGATTATTTTCCTACAGACAGTAGGTAATAAACTCTTGGGTCACTACAACTGTCTTGTTGAGATGGAAAACTTATCTAACCTGTAGCATAATAAACTGACTCCTGCATTGCTCATTTACAATTATATTAAATGCTTTACTAAGTGGATGAGAAAGAACATTTCAGAACTTCCCAACGTAAAAGGTGGGAATAGTGAGACAGTCCTTAATTTATGTCATGGAAAAATGAAGAGGAGTGACTTCAGGCAGTATTCAGGTCTGCAGTGTCAAGAAAATCCCAATGGGATCACTTTCTTTCAGAACGTCTAGCATAGGCACCCTATATAATGTTCCAGAACTGTGCTAATACAAGGTATATCAGCAAAGAACTGTGCTGTCACATGACTACTTAAATTTAATAAAATGGAAAATGGAGTTCTTGGTCACACTAGGCACATTTCAAGTGCTCAGTAACCACAAGTGGCTATCATACTGGATAACACAGATATAGAACATTTCCACCATTGCAGAAATTTTTATTGAACAGCTGTACTCCAGAGTGACCAAGTTTAGAGTAAGGTGATGGTTCTCTTTCAAAAGCTCTTTAGTCCTTTACTAATAAATGAGATTCGTTTTTACAAAAATGGTATTTTCGTTAAAAAATACAATTTTATGAATCCATGCTTTTTAAAGTCCAGATATTAAGGCCACCCATGGAGTGAAATCAGTTTTAGACACCATTCACATAAAATGGAGTGCAGATTTTTTTTAATCCTATAGTTTCCTTTACTTTGGGTATATTTAACTACTTGCAAAGTGCCATCAATAATCTATAGCACTCAAAATTGTTCTGCCTCTTTGGGAACATTTGAAGGTTGTCAGGGAAGAAAATCATGACAGCTTTACCAAATCAGCAACTTAGGAACTAAGAAAAAGTAGTCAAACAGTTAAAAGCCATGGCTACAGTGATAGAAGATCTAATGACTTTGACAGATGAATGAGGGGAGTGAAGTGACAACAGAACTCAGTAAGTGCAAAGGTTTTTTCAAAATAAACTATCACTTTATTAATGGATATTAATGTTGGTAAACTGAATGAATAATTCAGGTCCATTTTCATTTAAGTGGAATCTTCAGTGAAGCCATACATTATTGACTTCACAGCACCTGTCTTCCAGCTGACTGCTAACAAAACTACTCTAATTCCAGTTAGTGGAGATGAATATTACCTATCGCTCACCTATCTCTTTTACTTAAGTCTCATCTTCCAAAATAAAATCTTGCCCCAAAATCATATATAAATTAACAAAGCCAAAAACATTACTAAAGGGAAGGAAGGGCACAAAGGACAGCACCTGGTCCCAACTACCCAACCACTAATACTGTAATCCCATTCAAATAAAATAACAGCTGCTGTGACGCTAACAGTTATTCTCTGATGTTTCAAATCGTACTTCACAAGTCCTAACACTTCATGGATCTTCAAAATGAACATCCACACGATTGCATATACCTGTAAGGGTCCAAAAGACAGTAGGCAGCAGCCACATGCATTATTCCAACAACATATTTAATGTGCATCAGACATCTAGGGATGTAAATTTTCATTAGCAGAAGAATCACCAATTATTTCCGAAGTCTTACAGAGGCAAGTATAGACTCAGGCTGACAAAAGACTGGTCTGATGAATTGATGCTCTAAGAGTGGGCTTTATGTGCTGAACCCAGCTTTATGTGCATCCTCTGTACTGCAAAACAGAAGGGAAAGGAAAAGGGAAAGGAAGAAAGGAAGAAAAAGAGGTACTACACTAAGTGAGATGTGACAGAGCTAGGTCCTATCGAACCTAGTAAATTGCTAATAGGTTAAAACACAGAAGAGATGTTATTTACCCTAGAGGAAACAAGCGGGAGAAAAACTCAACTGACATGACTTTGGTCTTCCATTTTTTTCCTTCCCTCACCATGTACCCAAAAATCATTTGGGAAAGCCACTATTTAATAAGGACAAGAAATACTGGCTAGAGGAATCTGACAGAAATGTAATACAAACCTCTCGTTTCTGCTTATTAAGACAGAGGGAAAATAACAGAAATATGGAAAGGAAACATTGTTCATTCAGGAGGAAACCTTAAGTGAATCTTAGAAGTAAGTATGTCTGCTGACTAGAATGAATCAGTAGTAAATTTAGTCATTTTAGAAGAGCTTGGCAACATGAGGAAGTGTGCCCAAAAACTTTTCACCCAGCCATCAGAAACAAATTTAGAATGTGTTTATCATGTTACTCAGAAGGCAGTCAAATACACAAAATACATCAAAAGCAAAAATTTAATTTCAGTTCAATTATTGAGATACTTGGCCAAGTCAAAACTCATTCCCTCACACAGATACAACAGAACAGCACCTCTTTCATTTACAAATGTACCTGGGTGTACACAACAGGGGCTGTATATTAATTACATTTACTAAGGGCTGGGCTTAGAAAAAGTCACATAACCTAAGGCCTACATCGTGGATTCAACTAACAAAGACTGCAAAAGTACTCTGTTTTATGTAAAGTATTTGATAGTGAGAGGAGTAGAAACTAAAAATTGTACTCAAATGAAAGCTAAAAGACATTCCTGGTGCGGACTGGATGTTACCACTCAGATCTCTGTGAATAAAATACCTTTATCAAAATCACAAACCATATCACCAATCCAAATTTTTAATGCAGATCATCACAGAAAGACTGAGGAGGAATGAATGAGAGTCCTAGACCAAGGCATATTTACTGTGTTCGTTTGTTTGTTTGTTTTAAATCACTGGGCATTTCCATGCCAACTACCCTGATATTTGAGTCAAGATCTTGAACCTTCTGTGTCCTGTGAGACAAGGGAAGCTGAAGGGACCCTAGGAGAGAAAAGGCTCTTTTTTCCCTTTGCTTCTTTTCCTGCTTCCATTCTTACAAGGACCTGCACCCCCACCTTACACGTGCCTTAACGTACCCAATTTGTAAAGGTCAAGGAGCTAATAATGATTTCCTTGGAGTGTGCCAGCATAACAGATAACATGTAAGGAATGACCCATGTGAGGTCATCATGAATGTTTTCAAGACCACTGACTCAAGACACCTTGATGTCAAGACCCCTGGCTCTCGGGCAGAAGTGGCTTCAGGCAGACAACCTGAGCACTCACCCTCGTTTTGACCAAATCCTAGATGCCTGAGGGGACACATACAGCACACCACCATCCTCAATAAAAACCTCAGACCGCAAGCAAAGATGAGACTCATCTTCCATTTTCTTTGAGTCTCCTAGATATTCCGTCTATATCCGCTCTCTCTCTTCTATAAACTCTGCTCTTGGACGTTTGATTTCCATCCTGGGCAAAGCCAAGGACCCTCTTGGCTGGTCCTATGGGACCCCTTCTGGTTCCTCAGATGTGGCCTGCCTGCATCACTCTTCCTCAGTGCTGGAGTACTAGGTAATACTTGCCACAGAACCAAATTCTTTCAAAACTAAAACACTGGCATGGGCTCCTCCGGCCTCTTAGTACACCAGAAGAAACTGGCTGGAGGGGCGCCTGGGTGGCTCAGCTGTTAAGCATCTGCCTTTGGCTCAGGTCATGATCCCAGAGTCCAGGGATTGAGCCCCGCATCGGGCTCCCTGCTCGGCGGGAAGCCTGCTTCTCCCTCTCCCCCTGCTGTGTTCCCTCTCTCACTGTCTCTCTCTGTCAAATAAATAAAATATTTTTTTGAAAAGAAAAAAAAAAGAAGAAATTGGCTGGAACCTTGGCGAAAAAACCTTTTGTGACTTTTAATTTTTACATAATTTCAAACTTCCAAAAACTATAAGAATGGTACAAGGAACTGCCATATACATTGCACCCAGATCCATAAAGCCACACATTTTCTTAACATGGAAAATCTGACACAGTTTTTTAAAAAATTCTGACCTATATGTTTTCTCCTTCTGGAAATGACTTTACATTCTAGTAAGTCCTGTTAACTTCTCTCACTGTAATGATACTAAATCAATTCAATAACCACAAGGGGATTTGACTGTTTCCTAAAGGTATAAACACTGAGCAAGAACTTACTAACCAAGGTTCTCATCAAACAAACAGTTTTCCTCTGATATTCAGTAAGTAACTTCCAATTACTGAATTCAGGTAGGGAAGAGACAGAAAAAAACTATGGATTAATCAGAGCAAATTTCAGTATCTACTAGACCAATTCCCCACATCTCAAGTTATTCTGAGCACGTTCTTCATTCCTCTGACGGCTACAGCATATTTGATTCACTAATATAACCTTTCTCTTGCTAAAAAAAAAACAAACAAACAAAAACCAACAAAACTCCAAATACCATACAGTTTGTTTAACTGCACTGAAATACATCTTTAAGAATTTTAGGGGTAGGATTTCATAATATCCCCAGATTACTAGATACCCTCTGGTGTGTTTCAAAAACGGGGCTAGAATAAATTTTCTTATCACTGCAGTCTGATGAGAAAAAAATATAAGACACTACACAGTACTGGGAATGAGAGTCCCCTAGGGTAGTATGCCACATTGCTCATTCACTGTCCATATTTTCACTGCTAAAAGATTTAAAACCTCCCTCTCAGTAACTGTTAGCTGTCCTTCCTGCTTATTGTTCCCATGGAACAGCACAGACCAAATGTAACTGTCACCCCATACCCACATTAATACCCAGCTTCATGCCTCCTACTGATCCTCAGCCAGACAGCCTGTGTTCACCCTTCCAAAGGAGGAATCTCTGCATCTAGTCTGTCCCACTCCAAGTCTCCATCCCGTCTGGCTTGCTGAATACAGACTATCTTGCCAATGGTTAGGCCTAGCCCAATTAGTCCCTTCAGAGAAAATTCTTTTTTTCCATCCTTTCTAAAATCTCTTGCCCACCCAGGAACCTACCTCATTCTACATCCTCTGCATAACAGTAAAATTTGTTTTTCTTTTTAACCTCTAATGAGAATTCTAGAGACAGCCCATTAAGCCCCAATTTCTTGTCAAAGGAACAATTCTAGTTCTGTGATAATTTGCAGAATACAAATTACTAACCCCGGCTGATCACAGGAAAAGTTATTTTTCAGATCTAATGTTCAATTTCTCCCACTCAGATATTTTAGTTGGTGCTCTCCTGCCAGCAGGACAATTGTTTCAGAGAATTAATGCTGCAGTTTACATATAGTAGCAAAAACACCAAAATAAGAGGATTGAGATAGTATAATATGGTCATTAAGAAAATTCACTTGGGAGCCCAAGCTGAAGGAGAACAGCATCCTACACTGGGAGAGGGAAAATGGGGAACTGTCTAGAATAGGGAGTCGAGGCCAAGAAGGAAAGGCAGGGCATCCATTCAGGGGAGAAGGTAGTGAGAGATGGAAGACTGGTAAGATACAGAGAGACTGGTCAATTAATGTATGTATTAAGAACAATGGAAGCCAAGTTTCTCACAGTAAGAGAAGGAGATTAGAAAATAAGAAAAAAATTAGAATGAATCCTGTGGTATTAGACTGGAACTGGAGTTATATGAATTCATGATTTTCAATGTATTTAAAGATATAAATAAATATAGAGTTAATGTGTATGTATCCACTAAGACGACCTAAGCACAGCAACATTCCAACAGAAATATGCACACTAATGACTCAGATCTTGTCTTCTGCATACTACTTTCCACCAAAAAGAATGAAGGTTCCTTGGAGAAATGACTAATTCCAGGACTGGAGCCAGAAAGGGGCAAACTGAGGCTGGAAGACCTTGTACCAGAAAGCACGAAAAATCTCAAGACTATTTTGTCAAGGGATGTGTCAAAAAAGACACAGAAATCAACCTGAAGGGGCTCTCACTGGCCAAATCTGGGACAATGTGGACATCAAAATACATAAGGGTAGTAACAGATTATAACCAACTGAATAAAGTAGGAACTATGAATCCATACAGATACAAATTTAATGAATAAGTAAATAAATAGTGTCACAGAGATGGAATATTTACATAGTTGCAAAGCACCTTCCCACAAAACATTTATTAACTACAAAAGTGAGAAGAGTAACTTTACAGTAATGAAGTCCAACAGACAACACCTCAATAAAGCAAAGTGGTCATCATTTGTAATGGGTCAAACGGAAATTTTATGACATGTGACAGGGTACAATGAGAAGAACACACTTCTGTGATATTCCTCCAAAAGTACTTGACTTAGTAGCCTAAATCAAGAGGAAATAACAGATAAAACCAAATCAAGAGACATTATACAAAACAACTGCCTTATAATCTCCAAAAGTGCCAAGTTCACAAAAGTCAAAAAAAAAAAAAAAAGAATGAGGAACTGTTTCACAAGGAAATGAACAGAATTACGGGGATATATGCTACACAAGACAGCATTGGAATAACTGGCAAACTTAAATGCAGTCTAAGGACTAGATAATAGCAATGTATTGAAATGTTGTTTTCCGAAAATAAACAGTAAAATATTTGGAAGTGATGGAGACTCACGTTAGCAATTTAGCCTCAAATGGTTCTACAGGGTTGAAAAAGTTATTTGTAATTTTCTCTTAAGGTGAAAAAAGAAAGAAAACTTACATAGGAGTCTGCCAAATCTAGTTTCAAAACCAGGTTCAGCCACTTACAAGCTAAATGGCTTCAGACAAATTGCTTGATGGAGATCAATCTCATAATCTGTGGTGAGAATTGAGATATGTTCATAAAAAACCTTAGCATAATGCCTGTCACTAAACACGTGCTCACCGACAATTTATACTTTCTCGGAAGACAAAATCTGATAATGCTTGGTTCCCCCTAAAATACCTGGAACAGAATCCCAATCCTGGCTGCATCTTGCATTTTGCATTTTTGATTATCAACCACAGTTGCTATTTGTAAAACCTGCTGTTTGTAATTCTGTACCACAAATACTTGGTCTGTCACTGCTTTTGCAAAGAAGAAAAACACAAATACCAAGCTCCTCTATCTATTGTCCCCCATTTGTCCACAAGCACACAGTCTGGTTTGAGGTTGTACTTTAGGGGATCCTTAAGTCAGCTCACAAGGTAATAGTACTCAGCATCATACTCTTATCCACTTAGCAGGGCTGACTTGTCCAAGACCATGCATGCTTATCTGGCCTTCTAAGGGTAGAGTTCTCTTACTTCTAAGATTAAGAGCAACTAGAGAAATGAATAACTGAAAGGAAAAGAGCAACAACTCTAACACCTGGGAAGGTGTGAAATAACAATCAGGTAAGGAAGGCATTCCAGAGGCTTCAGACGTCCCTCATACACTGTCCAGGTCAAGAAATGGGTATGAACTGCTAGCTACTAAATGCTGTGAGAATGGTTCTGTTTTGTTCCCCCCCGCCAATACCTTAGTGCCCATATATCCTGCCTTCTGTGAGACTATCCATATACACTAAGACAGTGCTACTCAAAGTACAGTCCATGGAATAGCAACACTCTGCAAAGTATTAATGGCCTACAATGAGATCAGTAGAAATATTAAGGGTAAGAATTTAGAAAATTTTAGGGGCCCCTCGGTGGCTCAGTCAGTTAAGCATCCAACTCTTGATTTCAGCTCAGGTCATAATCTCAGGGTTGTGAGATCGACCCCCACATCAGGCTCTGCATTCAGCATGGAGTCTGCTTCAGATTCTCTCTCCCCCTCTCCTTCTGCCCCTCCCCCTCAATAAAAAATAAATCTTTTTTTTAAAAAAAATACTTATTTTACATCTTTATGGTTGATCTTTTTCTTTAGTAATTCATTTTTACTTTATTTACAAAAATACTGGATTGTGACAGGTTGAGGAAAATAACTGGTTTTTCACCACACACAGTCTTGAAACTAGTTATCACTGAGATTTTCATATCCTAAGTTTACACACAGTAAACTAACATTTATTAAGCTCTTACTACATGTCAGGTACTATTTGCCTTACGCAGAATACTTTATTAAATCCTTACAGCAAGCTAAGTTCTATCCCTACCCTCATTTTCCAGATGAGAAAATTAAAGTGCTGAGTACAACTTGGTACAATTTGATCAAGTACCAGAGTACATATGTGTCTGACTTCTGAACTTAAGTCCTTAACTCCTAAGCCATGGAGTATTGAAAATACAAAGCAGGAAAAGAAAATAGTCAACTTACTCAGAAATGATGGGAGAAAGAGTTCTTAAATCCATGATGGACCAGTTGGCACTCAATGAACGTGGGTATTTTGGCCTAGAATCCACTATGTGTAAGAGAGAAAGTAATGCACTTCACCTGCCCCAAGTAAACACAGTGGGTGGTCGCAAGAACACACACATATAACAGGGAATCAACAGCAGCATATGGAGCACTGTCAGAAATGAAAGCTGGATGACTGTCTCTCTTCAGGGGCTGTACAGTCACTGATATTATACATGCTTCTGCTTTCTTCTGTCAGAGCTTACTCTGCTTCAACCTGCACATGACCAAAAATGATTCAATCCAAGTTTACCTATCTCCAGCTTAAAATTTCCCTTTACATTTCTCAGAAGTTCACACTTCTACCAGGTCAAAGGTTAAAGGTTGGCTACCTCATGAACAGGGCACCACTGCTGGTCCAGTAGCTTGGCATGGCAGTCAAAAAGCACAGAACCTGGGTGAATCCATTTAAAATATCTAGGGGTGAGGGTAGAACTATGAAGTCTGTATTTCTTCTACTATACCATATTTAACCTGATCTTTGAAAAGATGGTAGTAGTCTGTAAGATCTGAAGAAAGATTTGGATGCAAGGGATTGTTACATTTTGCAAGACTCAGGCAGGAGAGGATTAAAAAAAAAGCTGTTAAAAAAAAATAAGAGGAGGAATGGAACAGAAGGAAAAAAGAGAATTATAATAGAAAAAAGTAAGATAGGGATGCCTGGGTGGCTCAGTCAGTTAAGTGTCTGCTTTGGCTCAGGTCATGATCCTTGCTCAGCAGGGAGCCTGCTTCTCCCCTTCTCCCTCTGCCTGCCAATCCCCCTGCTTGTGCTCTCTCTCTCTCTCTCTCCGATGAATAAATAAATAAAATCTTAAAAAAAAATGTAGAAAGAAGCTTAATATATGAAACACCAGTCAAAGCGAAAAAAAGTTGACAATCCTTCAACAAAAGTAGAATTAATAAGATAACAAACTTCATAATTGAGATCCGGAAAACAGGAAAATATGCAGGTGTGTATCCACCTTATGTACCTTACATTACTGGTTAATCTTATTGCAGTATGACAGAGTACTATACCCAATAGAGAAATCCGGGATAGACAGGTTTGACACCTAAATTAATATATCAACATTAAGTTCTAGGTGCAGAGGAAAATAAGCAGAAAGTCAAAAAAAGAATGTACTGGGGAAGACTTCCACATTCAGTACCATACTAGAAACCTTCACAGAAGAAGCTTTTGTTATTGCTGGTGAAGCAGGGAGGAAACCTAAGACCTAGAAAGCAGCCATGACCTTAATTTTTATAAAGAGGGGAAGGGAGCTCCCAGGACAGATGATCGTCATTTAACATGGAAATCAGTATAAATTCTAATAAGAGTAGTCTCTGTAGCTAAAATGAATTAACAAATAAGGAATATGGCACCTTTCCTAAACTTCTAAATAATGAGAAGGTATGCACATCAGAAGGTAGCTACAAGGTCCTGGGATGGTTGTCTGAGTATCAGCAGTGTGGTACACACAGAGGATGTAACTCATGCTGAGCATTTCTGCAAAAGGGAGGAAGCTACCATGCTCAGGCAAATGTCCTGATGGCCCTTCCCATCACTTCCACAGAGCGTGGAGGGCGTGCATAATTGCGTGCTGGCAACAGAGACCTGAATTGTTTGTTACACTAAACATATAGCATGCACGGATATAACACTCGGGGTTTCAAGACTCACTACATGTTATCAATTATTTTGCTAAGTATGAATTTGAACTGTGTTGCAGGACAGCTGTGCAGGCATGAGTTACTTGGTTGATCAGTACCCCGAAGCAGATCAGCTCAGTGTGGTTTAACAATGTTTGTTTAACACAGGGTCTCAAATAATTCTCACAATTTGAAAAGGTAGGGTATTATCACACACATTCTATAACTAAGAAACAGATATGGTACACTGGTATCTCAAAGATTTCAAAACGTATCTTCCCCCCAAGTTTCAAAGGTCTACTATTCTACTATTTCAACATTTATGCCAGATCTCCCCAACAGACTCTGAGAGTAGGGACTACATATACACTTCTCCCTACAGTGCTTCATGTGAAGCAATAAACATAGCAGATACTCAAGAAAACTATCTTTTGAATAAATGTAATTTATTTCCATATAGCACCTCAAATTTCAGAGGCCCAGGTTTTAAGTGTTCTCAGAAGGACAAATTAACAATTCCTCCTTAGAAGGAAACAGTTTAGGGGTGCCTGGGTGGCTCAGTCATTAAGCATCTGCCTTCGGCTCAGGGCATGATCCCACAGTGCTGGGATCGAGTCCCGCATCAGGCTCCTCCGCTGGAAGCCTGCTTCTTCCTCTCCCACTCCCCTGCCTGTGTTCCCTCTCTTGCTGGGTCAAATAAATAAATAAGAAAAGAAAAGAAAAGAAAAGAAAAGAAAAGAAAAGAAGAAAAGAAAAGAAAAGAAAAGAAAAGAAAAGAAAAGAAAAGAAAAAGGAAACAGCTTAAGTTTAAATTAGAAGCCTAAAGAACTTACCTCTACTTGATCTCAATTTAATTCTGCGTATGGAAGGTAAAACTTATGCCAATTTAATGGTAAGATTTTCAAAGTACATATAAAACCAGGAAGCAGCTCCAGAAAATGCTCATTTATATAAACCAAAAACCACAAGGATAAGGTCTTTTAGTAGGGTCCAAGAGCATTCACATCAAATTTTACATATTCAACTATTTATCTATTTCACAATTTCTGTGAAATCACTGCCATTTCTACCCATAATATGCATCCATATTATTCAAAAGGACATGGTAAACAACACAGATGAAATACCACCACCACCAACAGAAAATACATGGTTATGTTAACTGCTTAAAACTATTTAAAAAAACTCTTATTTTTAACATTATGCACATAACCACCGCAGAATTCACAGATCTGAAGACATCTATTGCATTCCAATGCTAACATTTCTATCTTGATGAAGTCAAGCTAAATGCATTTGCAGGAAACCATCACTACTGTGGAGAAACTACACTAATAGCTTTGAAACATTTTCTGTTGCTGCACATTAAAGTCACATAGCTAGACTGAAGCCTGATTTATGGATCACTGAACTGTGTTAGGTTATATGTTGCATTATTTTGGTTGAAACTGCAGCATGAAGCAAAGCCCCACATCTAAGAGAATTACGAAAGTGAAACGCGATGCCAAGACCACCACACCTCGGCACTCACTATCCCATTTCTACTCACCGTAGACTTAGCTCTTTAGTTCTTCAGCAAGTAATATGTTCAATACTACATATGGGTACTGAACCTGAAGACAACTGGTGCGATAACCTGTGGCAGGTTTGGGCTCCTTTAGCCCTTTAACCATTTTTGTGAGTTAAGCTGAAACTCAGGCTTCACTTTGCAGATATTTAAAGGCTAATCACCTTAAAGCTTGGAAAAGATATGAAGCAAACTTAGGAGAAAATTTTCAGCCTAATTCACACCTACCTCTATTGAAACATCTTTGCCAAATATAAGCAATATAAATATAAGATACATTTGCCCATGGGGGGAGGGGGCTTGAAAAGCTAGTCAAAGCTTTTCAAAAGTCTAAGTGTGGAAAAAAAACTGATGTACATTTATCCAAAATTTTATTGTTAGAACCATGTGAGCTTAATTTTTTCCTAAATAAAAATCCAGGGCACCTGGGTAGCTCAGTTGGTTAAGCATCCAACTCTTGGTTTTGGCTCAGGTTGTGATCTCAGGGTCCTGAGATGCAGCCCCAAGTTGGGCTCCACCCTCAGTGAGGAGGAGTCTGCTTATAGGGTCTCTCCCTTTGACCCTCCCCCCAATCGCTCATGTGCATTCTCTCTCTCTCAAATAAATAAATATTTTTGAATAAATAAACATCAAACCAAGTGTTCAGTATCTTGGATCAAGTACTTAGTTTCCAGGATTAATTAGAGTGATGACAGTGGTATAGCATTATAAAAACAATCTCATTTACATATAATGGCTTAGAGCAGATCTAAAGCAATTTTTTAATCTTATTTTGATACTGAAAATGTATAGATCCAAAGAGTATGCATAAACAAAGAATAAAAACAAATAACAAAACAATATTTTATGACTTATTTTCTGTCCACAGCAATATTATAAATTCTTCCCTCCAGGAAAAAAAAAAATCAAAATTTAATTCTGCTTTCTATCACATTGATCTGGTTCAATCTCCCTACTTATTTATGTACAAGATTTCTGGACTAAATAAAGTGAAGCAAACTGCAGACTGTAAACACCCTACATGTCACATACATAGTGTATGTGAGTTTTCTCCAAAGGCATATGAATAAATTATTCCACTAGGAATATTTACCAGACCCTGTGTTGCCTTTCCTCGTAATTTCAGTCTAGGGCTGCAATGCAGCTAACATACAAGAGCACAGACGAGTTTCCAAGAATAGATCACATTTCCTTGACAACAGCTAAAGGTGGAATTCTACCATATTACTTAAGGTAGAATGGACAACTCTTTTTCATTGTATTTATTTTCTTTTTTCAGCTTTATTCAAGTCTAATTGACAAATAAAAAATGTACATATTTAAGATGTTATAGTGTGATGGTCTGATATACACTGTGAAATGATTACCACAATCAAGCTAATTAACAACAAATCACCTCACATAGTTACCATTTTTGTATGTGGTAGGAGCATTTAAGATCTACTCTCTTAACAAATTTCAAGTATACAATACAGTTTTAACTGCAGACACCATGCTGTACACTAGATCCCCAGAATTTATTCCTCTTATAACTCAAAGTTTGTACCCTCTGACCTCCTATTTCCTCCACCTCCCAATCCCCCTTCTGTGAGTTTGACTTTTTATACTCTACGCAAGTGAGATCATACAGTATCTGCATTTCTCTGGTTCATTTCACTTAGCATAATGTCCTTCAGATTCATCCATGTTGTCACAAATGGCAAGTTTCCTTCTTTTTTATGACTGAGCAATATTCTTTGTGTGTGTGTGCGCGCGTGTCAGAGAGAGAGAGATTTTCTTTATCTGATCACCCATCGACAGACCCTTAGGCTGTTTCTGTATTTTAGCTATAATGAACATGGGAGTGCAGGTATCTCAGATACTGATTTATGACGTTGGGTATATACACGGTAGTGGAACTGCTGGATCATATTGTAGTTCTATTTTAAATATTTTGGGGAACTTCTTGAATACTTTCCATCGTGACTGTACAAATTTACATTCCCACCAACATTGTACAAGGGTTCCCTTTCCTCCACATCTTCGCCAACACTTGTTATATTTTGTCTTTTTGATACTAGCCTGACAGATATGAGGTGGTATCTCATTGTGATTTTGATTAGCACTGACCTGATGATTAGTGATACTGCGTACTTTTCATACACCTGTTGGCCATTTTCTTTGGAAATATGTTTGCCCATTTTTAAATTTAGATTTTTTGCTACTGAGTTATAGGAGTTCCTTACATATTTTGGATATTAGCACCTTATAGACATATGATTTGCAAATATTTTCTTCCATCCCATTGACTGCCATTTTATTGGTTCCTTTTGCTATGCAGAGCATTTTAGTTTAACACAGTCCCAACTTGTTTATTTTTCCTTTTGTTGCCTGTGCTTTTGGTGTCATATCCAAAAAACCACTGCCAAGGCCAGTGTCAAGGAACTTGTTCCCTATATTTTCTTCTAGGAGTTTTAAAGTTTCAGGTCTTACAGTTAAGTCTGTAATCTATTTTGAGTTAATTTTTGTGTATGGTATAAAATTTGCATGTGGCACTCCCATTTTTAAGGGGTGTGTGTGTGTTGTTTTTGGGGTTTTGTTTGTTTGTTTTGGGGTTTTTTTTTTTGACAGAGAGTACAAGCAGGGGGAGGAGCAGAGAAAGGGAGAAGCAGGCCCTCACTGAGCAGAGAGCCCAACGTGGGGCTTGATCCCAGGGCGCTGGGATCATGATCTCAGCCAAAGGCAGACACTTAACCGACTGAGCCATTCAGGTGCCCCTCTCCTATTTTCACAACACTATTTACTAAAGAGACTATCCTTTCCTTATTGGCATCCTTGCAAAGATTAATTGACTGTACGTGCATGAGCTTACTTCCGGGCACACTATTCTTTTCCATTAGTCTATGAGGCTGTTTTTATGCTAATACTATACCGTTTTGATTATTACAGCTTTGTAATGTAGTTTGAAATCAGGAAGTGTAACGCCTCCAGCTTTGCTCTTTCTCAAGATTGCTTTGGCTACTTGGGATTTTTTGTGGTTCCATACATATTTTATATAAATCCATACAGATTTTTTTACATGAAAAATGCCATTGGAATTTTGATAGGGATTGCACTGAATCTATAGATCATTTTGGATAGTATGAACATTTTACAAAATTATTCCAATCAATGAAAATATGCAGTTACATGTCTTTCTATTTCTTTTATCAGTGTCTTATAGTTTTCAGTGCTTAGTCGCTTCTTCTAAATCTATGCAACAATGCTTCCGCACCACCTTCTAGTTTCAAGATACTGAAATCACATTTTCTGCTTGAATAAAAACAAATCTAAACCATATTAGCACTCCTTAGCAATATGGTTTTTTTTTTTTTACTACTGTGTCCAATAAGAAAGTTACATNTTGATAGGGATTGCACTGAATCTATAGATCATTTTGGATAGTATGAACATTTTACAAAATTATTCCAATCAATGAAAATATGCAGTTACATGTCTTCTATTTCTTTTATCAGTGTCTTATAGTTTTCAGTGCTTAGTCGCTTCTTCTAAATCTATGCAACAATGCTTCCGCACCACCTTCTAGTTTCAAGATACTGAAGTCACATTTTCTGCTTGAATAAAAACAAATCTAAACCATATTAGCACTCCTTAGCAATATGGTTTTTTTTTTTTACTACTGTGTCCAATAAGAAAGTTACATGTATAAAGGTTTTAGTTTACTAAGTACCTTGCAAATTTATTTGTTCCTTAAAAATCCCTGTAAGGCAGGTTATCACCATCCTCACCAAACGAAAGAGCAAAGTCAGACTCAAAGAAATTGAAGTCATTTGTTCAAGGTCACACAATGAACAAAAGGAGTTAGAAATTAATGAAAAAACTTATTTTTGAGAGAGTGCGCACACACGGGGGNGGGGGGGGGGGGGGGGGGGGGGGGGAGGCAGAGCGTGAGGGAGAATCTCAAACAGGCTCCAGGCCCAGCACAGAGCCTGATGCAGGGCTCGATCTCACAATCCAGAAATCATGACCTGAGCCAAATCAAGAGTTAGATGCCTAACCTACTGAGCCACCCAGGTGCCCTTCAATGAAAAAGATTTTAATGCCATGTCCAGAGTGTTTTTTAAAAGATTTTATTCATTTGACAGAGGGAGAGAGAGCACAAGCACAGGCAGGGGGAGCAGCAGGCAGAGAGAGAGGGAGAAGGAGAAGCAGGGAGAGGGAGAGGGAGAGGCAGGCTCCCTGCCAACCAAGGAGCCCAATGCAGGGCTCGATCCCAGGACCCTGGGACCATGACCCAAGCAGAAGGCAGATGCTTAATCAACTGAGCCACCCAGGCACCCCAAGTCCAGAGCATTTGATCAAGGATGAAATGTTTCTACTAGAATTGTCAACTGATAGAAAAGTAATTCATATTCTCTCAGAAAAAAAAGATAATTTGTGTTTTCCCTAAAAGAAGGGAAACTTGCTTAATATGTGACAGACTGTTAAGACTGAATCTTCCCAAACACAGTCAATTGTTCCAATCCCTCCAAAGTAGAAAAGTAGCAAAGAAGTGGCCAGGAAAGAAGTCATGAAAGCCACGGGCCATTTCATTTTCTTGAAATTAGTACATTTTCTTACACAGCATCCCTAAAACTCAGAAAGTTGTGCAGACTGCCACAGGTTTATTTTAAAGACTTCTACAAAGGGAAGTTCCACAATCACCAGTCCACTCCCAACAATGTTCACAATCATGAAGGGCTAACTGTCTGTATCCATAGTTACCACCTCCTACCTCCCTACTCTTTCACTCTTATAATCTGGCTTTCACACCTAGCACTCTTAATGAGACTGCTCGAAATACGAATTCTTCACTTGGGTGCTGGTTGCCTCAAATTTATGAGCCTGCTAAAAAATGTGTGCCAAACTATGAGCACACATACCTCTGTCTGAGAGAAGAATCAATATTTTTCATCACATTTTCAAATGTTTGTGATTCCAAAAGAATAAACACTGCTCTCTAAGGTCACAAACAGCAACACTATTCATTCCATTTGATAGTCATTATTCAGTTATTCATTTTCTTCTCTCTACCTCACTTAATGCCACTTATTATCCAAATATAAAATCCTAAAATACATCTTTCCTTTCTATAACCTGTATCACTAGTGTCATCCAGTGACTGGTGGTCACGACTGCTGTGACCCCTGTGATTTATCTCCTTTTTGCCTTCCTCCCCTAAGAATCAAAGCACTCCTCTGTGCTTTCTATATTCATTCCCCTAAATTAGTGGTTGTCAAAATGTGATCTCCACACCAGAACAACAGCAGCATGACCTGAGAATTTGTCAGACATGCAAATGACTCCAGCCCCACCCCCTGCCCACAAAACCAAAAAATCTGGAGTGGGTCCCTGCAATGTGTCTTAAAGTCCCCTCCAAGTGCATGCTCAAAACACAGTAAGCTTCAGTCCTACTGTCTTTCAAATATTTAGTGAACACAAGCTGTATACAAGAATTTCATCTTAATATGACAGCTTCTCAAAATTGATTTTAGATCTTTCACACATTCCCAATTTCTCAGTCACTTATAGAACATATGCAGTCCCTGCATTACCTCAAATTTAGTCCAAAACCAAATTCATCAACACTCCTCCCTCCATACACACTCACAAAACACAAAATTTTCCTATTCTGTTCAGTTGCATTTACACATTCACATTTATTTCTTTTTTTCTATATATGAATCTCAAATAAGAACTTATGCATTCTTTTATCCCAATGTAATTGAGAATTTATCTCTTGCTCTCTACTCCCATGGTAGCACTGAGATCTGGGACTTACCATATTTGCTGCACTACTCTAACTGGTAACTTGCCCCTGGAGTTTAAACTCTCACTTATAAGCTAGACAGTTGACCCTTGAACAACATGGGGTTAGAGACACCAACCCCACACAAAGTCAGACATCCATGCCTAACTTTTTACTCCTCAAAAACTTTACTAATAGCTTACTGTTAACCAGAAGACCTAAGAGCAGCATAAAGTGTATTAACACACATTTTGTGCAGTATTTGTACTATATACTTTATTCTTACAATGATGTAAGCTAGAGAAAAGAAAATGTTAAGAAAATCATAAGGAAGAGGAAATATATTTACAGTACTGTGCAGTAAAAAATCGGCATGCAGTTCAAATCTGTGTTGTTCAAGGGGCAACTGTTTATGGAGGACCACAGATTTATTTTTATCACAAACAATTCAAGTCATAAGACAGTTGAATAACATCTTTTAAAAAACTTAAAAAAAAAAAACCCTAGAATTCTATACTCAGTGAAAATATCTTTAAAACAAGACTAATTTTAAAGACTTTTTCAAAGTTCCAAAAACTGAAAAAATTCGTCACCAGTAAGAAATGTTAAAGTATCTACTTTGGACAGAATGAAAATGCTACCATATGGAAACACGGACCTACATAAAAGAATGTCATACAAGGTAGCAAGTTGTAAGTTATCACACTGGTAAACAATTTTCTTAATTAAGTCTGTTTAAAAAACAATTGACTACTGAAACAAAAACAGTTAACATTGCAGTGAAAATTTTATAAAAACATGTAGAAGTTGGGGGGGGGCTGGGTGGCTCAGTTGGTTAAATGGCTGCCTTTGGCTCAGGCCATGGTCCCAGGGATCGAGCCCTGCATTGGGCACCCTGCTCAGCGGGGAGCCTGCTTCTCCCTCTTTCTCTGCCTCTCCCCCTTCTTGTGCTCTCTGACAAATAAATAAATATAATCTTTAAAAAAAATCATGCAAAAGTAAAATGTATAACAACAGCACAAAGACAGGGAAGGAAAAAATGAAAGTCCACAAACAGACTGTGAGAAGTTAAAAATGCGTATGATAGGGGAGCCTGGGTGGCTTACTCAGTTAACTGTCTGCCTTTGGCTCAGGGTCCTGGGATTGAGTCTCACATCAGGCTCTCTGCTCAGTGGGGAGTCTGCCTCTCTCTCTCTCTCTAATAAAATCTTTTTTAAAAATGTGTATGATACACACTGAGATAAGCACTAAATTAAAAAAAATAAGTCAACAAAAAAGATATAATGGTATCATAAAAAAATGTTCAATGAAGCCAAAAGCAATGCAGGAAAAGAATAGATGGAATAAATAGGAAACATATAGCAAAATATTTAATTCATAGATTAAATGTGATAGATTTAAACCTAACACACCAATAATCACATTAAATATAAATGGTCTAAACACTCCAAATTAAAAGGTAGAGACTCTGTGTAGATTAAAAAAAAAAAACACCCAACTATATGCTTCCTACAAGAAAAGTGTTTAAAATATAAAGACACAAATAGATCAAAAGTAACAAATGGAAAAAGACATACCATGTTAACACTAACCTAAAGAAAGTGGCTAAATTAATCTCAATGTAGATTTCGGAACAACCAGAACACAGAGTATACAGTCATTTCATAATGATAAAGGGATCAAATCACAAATATGAAAAAAATCCTAAACACTTATGTACCTCGTAACAGAGCTTCAAAATCCATGAAGCAAAACGTGACAGAACAACAGAAAAATCTACACTTATAGTCGGATATTTCCATAACTGTCTGTCAGTAACTGACAGAACAAGTAGGCCCCAAATCAGCAAAAACATAGACTTGAGCAACACTATCAACCAACTTGGCCTAACTGACATTTACAGAACACACCATGCACCAGAAGCCATGCACATTCTTTTCAGGTGTAAACAAAACATTTACAAAGACAGATAATACTTTGCGCTACGAAACAAGTCTCATTAAGTATAAAAGGACTGAAATCATATAAAATATATTTTCCCAACATACTAAAATTAAAGTAGAAATAACAGAAATATCTTTAGAAAATAACCAAAGAAGGAAAAAAGAAAAGGAAATATGAAATACTTTTGTATACTAACATGCCCCACAGGTCATAATATTTATATACTCATAATAATGTAAATGCTCAAGAACCATTTAACCAAAAATTGCACTATAAATATATTTGGGGGGAGGATAGTATAAGAAAGCAAACATTTTATATATCATAACAAAAAGTTTAAAAAATGTACAAAAATGACAGATCAAAAAGGAGTATAAATATGGAGAGTATAAATTTAGAAGAAACCACAGAAAGAAATGAAAGTAGCTACTGATGGGGAAAATTGAAGGGAGTAAGCAGAAGTGGAGCATTTTGTTACATGTAATACGTTGACTAAACTATATACACATAGTACTTTGACAAAGAAATACTTTTTTTTTTTTTAAGATTTTATTCATTTATTTGGCGGAGAGATCAGGGGGAGTGGGAGAGGAAGAAACAGGCTTCCAGTGGAGACACTTAATGACTGAGCCACGCAGGCGCCTCCGACAAAGAAATACTTTTAAAAAACATTTCTTCTATATCATTTTATTTGATTCCTAGTGAGGGAGGTATAATGACTCCCATTAGACAAATGAGTTAACTGATATTCCAGGTTACACAGTTTGCTCAAAGTCAAAGCCACTACAACTTTCTTTGATCATTATATACACAATATTTGTCATGGCATCATTTAAACAAATAATAAATAGAGGAAAAACAACAAACTGTTTTCAGTTTGTTGAACTGAAAATATGTTCATAAAAATATTTTTAGTTTTTATTCTCCTCTATTTTTAGTTTTTATTCTCCTCTATTGAAGATGACTAGCTTATTGGTTGCACAGAACAAGAAGGAATATTCACACTTAACCTTCTGTTAATAACAAATGTTTAAAAGAAATCTGAACAGAGGTTGATTCTTGGAAAATGTGGAGGACAAAACTGTTCAAAATCCAACATTAAACACTTCCTTAAGTCCTGTACTCTTAATCATTACTTTTAAATGTGGTAAAATATACAACATTAAATTTACCATCTCAACCATTTTTAAGTAACAGTTCAGTGGCATTATATATATTCACACCTCTGTGCAACTATCACCACCATCCATCTCCAGAACTTCCCATTCTCCTTTCCCTCCAGCACCAGGCAACCACTGTTCTACTTTCAGTCTTTGCGAATTTGACCACTCTAGTTACTCCAAGTACATGGTATTCATAGTTAACTGCCCTTTTGTTACTGGCTTATTTCAGTTAGCAATTATGGCTACAGTCCTCAAGGCCCATCTATGTTGTAGCAAAACTTTTTAAAACTCATTTCCAAAGCAGTGAAAACCAATTCCTAGATAATGCTGTGAGAAATTAAAGCACCAGTGAATTTAAGAGATACTATTTAAGAAAAATTGTCTCCCTCTCCCTTAACCATGTTCAGGCCATAAAAAAATAGTAAGTCACAATTTGAACTACTGAAAAAGGATATCTTAGTACTTTGTAATGTACGTAAAGGAAGGGGGGGAAACCTACTTTCGTTTTTGAAAAATCCACTTACTTTTCCTCTAAGGTTGGTGCTCTTTTGTGTTGTACAGCAAAGGTCTATAAGGAAGGGCTTCTGTAAATGCAGACTGGGTCTTTGTTTTCTATTTTAAGGGTGGGGTCACACAAAAGACAAAAGCACTAACAATGTTAGGTGTTCACAAAATACTGAGTCATGGTAAATACCTTATAAATCAGAAGCGAAACAGCCTCCATTCAGTCACACAAAGCTCCAATAGGAAATACATGAAACTTGACCTTTACAACATACTTTGAAAAGGTTCTCTTGGTTGCAGTTTTTAAAAACAAGCTTGTTGTGTACCTTTACATTCCCCTCCATTCTCTCACTCTGAATCTCTGCCCTGAATACCTGCATTTATTTCCATCTAAAACTCACACAAAGGCCCCAAATCATTCAAGGGAGCCACTAAACAGACAAAGCAAACCAGACCTTTGAGATACCAAGACATCACTCTGATAATAGGGTGAGGCTGGTTCTCTGAATTTTGATTTATGATGCAACTAGAGTCACCCACAAAATTTAAACTACTAATAACCAGTAATGCCTCAAGTGTCCAGGTGGCTGACAAGCATTTAAGCAAGAGATGTGCTTTTCATACGCTCAGAATATTAACACCAAAAAAGGAAAAAAGTCTGCTTAAAACAAAGTCAGGTATTTCATGTGACAACTATATAAAAAAAAGTGTGTTAGGCAGGTATTTTTGTTTTATAAGGATTATACCGTTTGGCATGCCCAGGAGTAAGTGATAACCACTGCTTAATAAAATAAGACCATGTCAATGATATTTCAATGCAAAATTTCCCATTATCCAAGATTATCTGCTTCATTTGCTATTTTTCTAGATGGTATGTAGTTTCATGAAGCCTCTCAAGAGACAAAATATTAAGTATCTAGTGATACCACGACCAAAGGTTTTAAATTGCTACATAAGCTATTAAGTGGCACCATCTCTATGTGCCACCCACTGCAGGTCAAAACATAAGACCTCAGTCATCCCCAAAGAAAAATGAATTCATTGCTTTTGACTTTCCCCTCAATAAAGACAAATTTTGACCCGTGGGAAGCATACAAAGGTTTTTCCCTCCTCTTTTTTTAGGTCCCTCCTCCTTCAGGGCCTTTTAACAATTTTGAGAGAATTTTGTTTGGGTTATGGTATCTTATACAGCCAGACTACTTGTTAGAAGGACACCATAAAAAACATCCATTCCCAAAGAGCATATATCTTGGTACATAAAACACTTTATCCTGGGTTGACCAAAAAGGGCTGTAATAGACTTTTTGTCACATTCAGGGGGATTCTGTAAGGCACCAATAATGTAGAAAACATTTTAAGACATTTTAGTGATTCTTTAATTGTTATATGGGAATAAAATCTCATTATTATGCAAGCCTGAGAAAAGTTTTAGAATAAAAAAATTGTAATCAATACATCTTAGAAGATATGTGTGCAAAGGGTTGTCAACTATACCAACTCTACTGAACAATGAATAAACTTAAGTAACCTTGCAAAATTTACTTAGCAAATGAATTAACAGTTAACAGAAAAACACATAATGTCTTAGAAGGACCCACAAATAAAAGCTTTATTGCCACTTTGTTATAGATTTTTTTTCAAGTCCCATCTTCAAGATTACTAACATAGCATAGTTATACTGGAAGGAGAAAAGGAACTGAGTTTGAAAGACATAAAACATGAAAAAACAAGCCACTTTAACCCTACCACTTCACTTTACAACTCACTAATTCAGCAGACATTTGGAATAAGCACCAGTGTTTTGGACAGAAAAGGCTCTAAGATTCTTTCCAATGATCACATTCCCTAATATCACATGATTAATGGGATTTAACATTTCCAGACTTTCTTTTTTTTTTTTTTTTTAAAGATTGNTTTGGAATAAGCACCAGTGTTTTGGACAGAAAAGGCTCTAAGATTCTTTCCAATGATCACATTCCCTAATATCACATGATTAATGGGATTTAACATTTCCAGACTTTCTAAAAACAGTGTTATAGAACACTTATGATGTACACTCAGTAACTGAAGGGATGCAGAAGAAATGAACAATCTAATTCAGCTTTTGACTGCCATTAGAAGTCTAGGACCTGTGTTTAAAAACTTTTTGAAAAAATTCTGACATTAATTTTTGATTCAAGTATGGAAATTAATAGCTACTAGATCTGAAGCCATATGAGTCAACTTTATGGAAAGCTGGCAAATTCAGTGATTTCTGAAGATGCTGAATATTTTCACAGTTATCTGTCTTGGGCTATTCAGCCACAGGTCAGAATAGTGTTAAGGAGAAGGTAGCAGAAAATTTAAGCCTTAATTATCTTTACTCAGAAAATTGTTTGAGCTTAAAATATTATCACTACGGGTGTTAATCTTCAAAAATGATGTATAGGACATTAAATAATATTGTTATACCATCTCTTCAAACCATCAAAACGTCTTGCAAGACTTTCGCAGGACAGTGACAGAAATGTGCAGGTTGCTTTTAATTTAATCCAATTAAACTAGCTTCCTCTAGTACAGAGCTCATTTTTCCAGCAACAGCTTTTTGCAACAGGGCACACCTACATACTTTTAATTGTTTCATTAAATGTGTTCCTCGGGGCGCCTGGATGGCTCAGTCGTTAAGCATCTGCCTTTGGCTCAGGGCATAATCCTGGCATTCTGGGATCGAGCCCCACATCAGGCTCCTCTGCTGGGAGCCTGCTTCTTCCTCTCCTGCTTCCCCTGCTTGTGTTCCCTCTCTCGCTGGCTGTCTCTCTGTCAAATGAATAAATAAAATCTTAAAAAAAAAAATGCGTTCCTCTTGTTCTCTCTTGCTTATATAGGTTAATAAACGTTATAATGTTTCTAAAGTCATTACCAAGTCTTTATATAACTTTCTTCTTAGTGTCTTTATTCCAAAGCTTTTGACAAAGTTCTATTCTCCTTCAAAGTAAGTCCTATAAAAAGCAAGAAAACACAAGCAACTTCATGCTTTCCTTGTACCAATGTTCATTTCAAGGATTTATTGGATATATCCACTAAAAACAGAAGTCTATCATCTGTAGTATAGATACAAATAAAATACTGGAATCCACCTAGGAAGGGTGTCTCCCTATGGAGTAAACAGCCTATGAAGATCTATACAAAGGCATCTGTCCTTTAAATTTGGATGAAAGTACTACTAAACCAAAAAACTAAGAGGCAGCCCACGGAATAGGAGAATATATTTGCAAATGACACTACAGATAAAAGACTGGTATCCAAGATCTACAAAGAACTTCTCAAACTCAATACACATGAAACAAATAATCANTGAAACAAATAATCAAATCAATAAATGGGCAGAAGAAATGAATAGACACTTTTCACTTTTCCAATGAAGACATACAAATGTCTAACAGACACATGAAAAAATGTTCAAAATCATTAGCCATCAGGGAAATTCAAATCAAAACCACACTGAGATGCCATCTTACACCAGTTAGAATGGCAAAAATGGACAAGGCAGGAAACAACACATGTTGGAGAGGATGTGGAGAAAGGGGATCCCTCCTACATTGTTGGTGGGAATGCAAGTTGGTACAGCCACTTTGGAAAACAGTGTGGAGGACCCTTAAAAAGTTAAAAATTGAGCTACCCTATGATCCAGCCATTGCACTACTGGGTATTTACCCCAAAGATACAGANATATGCAAGTAATGAATCATGGAACATTGCATCAAGAACTGGGGATGTACTGTACGGTGACTAATATAACAAAATAAATATTATTAAATAAATAAATAGTAAAGTAAAATAAAATAAAATAAATTTAAAAAATAATTATGGATAAAGGGGGAAAAAAGTACTACTAAAATTCCAAATAGTTTTAAGTCACTGATGGCTCAAATTCTAATATCATCAGAAAATAAAGTAACATCCACATACTTTGGCAAAATTTTATACTTTTCCTCAACATTTTCAAGTATTGTTTAGGAGTTCTCTACTACACTGAAAACTTGGCTTCATGTATTAGAAAAATAAAGAGGCTAACATAACTACAGTTTTATATACCTGCATCTTCCTAAGCATGAGCAGTTGAAAATTCAGAACTGTAGCAAGCACTGGATAATTACACAGGAATCCAGAATTTTGCTAACACATGTCTTGATCATGAAGAAAAAAGTGGATACGAAATGACAAACTTTTAAATTTTATTTAGGCTATGTGGAAATGTATAAAACCATTATTTTATGGAGGTAAATCTTAACCCTTCTTTCCCCCCCCCAAAAGTGCTGATCTTTAGTAATGACTCTTCTTTGCTAGTCAAAGAGTTAAAACCATCTCTTTTACTCCCAAATGAGTGTCAGTCCTACACAGAGGTGCCATGTTTTATTTAAAACATACTCTTTCTCAGTAACCACTTTCTTCTAATTGGCAAGGCAAAGCCAGGTCCCTAAAGCACATAGCTCGTTACATTCAGTTTGGATTACAAAAACACACGATGAAACAAACTGCATCGAAATGTACAAATTAACAGCACAGGAGTATGGGACAGGGAGGCGGAATTAGATTGTAATATGGAACAAAACCCACAGGGAGGCTGGGGAACAAATCACTAGTGTCTCTATAAACTATACAAGGTTTCCAAATGAGCAAATACACAAGGCAGAGGACAGGCTTTTCCATAACTCAACCAAATTGCTAACTACGGATACAACAAAACCGGACTTTTTTTCCCCAACACTATTATGCACACATGTTTAAGAGAATAGGAATACCAAGAAGGTTTAACAAATGAAACCTGCAGGCTGCACTATCTAAATATGAAGCTCATCCTTGGTTTCACACCGACAACGTGCAAACAGCCCTGCAATTAAATCACACCTCCAAACATGTTTTTTAAAAAATCTTCTGAGAACCTAAACACAGGAAACTAAATTAGAAATGGTACTTCACTATGCCGCACAGAGAGAAAGGTTAATGAGCTAAAAGTTATATGAACAAGAAAAAGAAAGATGTTACAAAATGAAGATCTCACCACCAAAACAGAAAATGCATTAGACAACCCTCCCTTCCCACACACATGAACACCTTTTCCCAAATTAGATACTCTGTGAAGCTTCCAGCACTGTTTCTCTGATTTTCCCTGGAGATCTACAGACAAACCGCAACTGAACTAAAAGAAAAGAGAACAGGAAAAGTGTAAACTACATACAAATGCAAAACAATACTGCTGCTACCTCCTCACGGGGTCTCTACAGTACGATCCCATCTAAACTACCTTCACTCCTCACAAAATTTAACAGTCAGCAAAGATTATAATTAGCATCTAAATCCTTAAAATCAAATCTCAGTTCCTTGCTTTAAAATTTATTTAATCTTAGTGGCGGCGCCTGGGTGGCTCAGTCAGTTAAGTGTCTGCCTTCGGCTAATGTTATGATCAAGGTCCTGGGATCGAGCACCACATTGGGCTCCCTACTTAGCGAGGAATCTGCTTCTCCCTCTGCCCTCTGCTCATGCTTGCTCTCTCTCAAATAAATAAATACAATGTTTAAAAATAAATAAATAAAATAAAATTTATTTAATCTTGGGAAAATTATTTAACCCATTCAGCAGTTTCCTTATCTGTAGTATGGAGATACAAAATCACCAAAGTTGTGAGGATCAAATCACATAATATTGTGCAAAATGGCTTTATAATATAAAAAGGCTACAGAAATCTTACTCTTGCAATTACTTCATCTCCGGCTTTTACCACTTTTTAAAAAACATAATTGTGCCCTTTCTCCATCCTATTTCACCAACAGTAATCCTTGTGCTATTTAAATTTCAAGAATCCTTTTTTTTTTTAAGTATTTGCCTTTTAATATGTACCCTTACTTTTCTTCAAACCAGAAGCCTTGAGTTAAAGTACCTTTTTCCTCTCTCTATCCAGTATTTAGTCAAAAAGTAAATTTAGGGGCGCCTGGGTGGCAGTCATTACGCGTCTGCCTTCGGCTCAGGGCGTGATCCCGGCCTTATGGGATCGAGCCCCACATCAGGCTCTTCCGCTGGGAGCCTGCTTCTTCCTCTCCCACTCCCCCTGCTTGTGTTCCCTCTCTCGCTGGCTGTCTCTATCTCTGTCGAAAAAATAAATAAAATCTTTAAAAAAAAAGTAAATTTAAAAAATTGAAAACAAACCTCTGGTAATAATTAAGACTGTTAACATAGAGTAAGTTCTACTTCGCACAGNTAACTTTAAAAAATTGAAAACAAACCTCTGGTAATAATTAAGACTGTTAACATAGAGTAAGTTCTACTTCGCACAGTAAGAACCAGCTGAGCAGTGGGGCTTCTAAATGATATAGTACTCTGCATTGTTAAAAATCATATTTTAGGCAGTGCGCCTGGATGGCTGAGTTCGTGAAACATCTGCCTTGGGCTTGGGTCTGGGATCAAGCCCGACGTTGGGGCTCCCCGCTCAGTGGGGAGTCTGCTTCTCCCTCTCCCTCTGCCGCTCCCCACCGCCCCTGCTCTCTCTAATACATTTTTAAAACTCTTTTTAAAAATCATATTTTCAGTATACATTAATGGCCTGCAAATAATGCCCTATCATTTTACCACCACCCCTACTGTGGACTAAGGATTAAGTGCATGGAGGTTATAAACAGAAGGTATCAAAAAGCAGCCTCACCATAACCCTCTCACTCAAGGCCAAAGAAAGAGTCAGATCAAGAATTACTCTAAGTATCTGTAGCATAGTGGAGTCAAGGTCACTGAAGCACAAAAATAATCTCATGGTGCTTTCCTGAGTCTATCTGATAGTTATCGATATTCCTGGCAAGCCTAAAAGGAAGCCCATAAATGTACCCATCATTTAGTTTGCACAGTCTACTGAGAACATGAAACACATGCAACATGAGCAGTTACACTTACACAGCTTTGTATGTCATCAAGGCTTGTCGCCTTATTACATGAAAGGGCCAACCATATCGAACCCAAGCAGATCTCAGAACTAGGGGACTCTCCAAGCTTCCTTTGATACAGGTATACCAAACAGTATAAAATTCAAGCACACTATCGCTTACATGCCTATTTGTTTTAAAAACAGTCACATATTCCTGCACTAGACTGAATGGTGTGCCCCCTCCTCAGACCCCTCACCAAAAAAATATTATATATTTCCTAAAACCTGTAAATGCAATCTTATCTGTTAAAAAGACCTTTGCAAATGTAATTAAGGATTTCAAAATAAAATCATCCTACATAAGTGGGGGCACTAAATCCAAAAGACAGAGATACATGGGAGACAAAGCCATGTGGAGATGAAGGAAGACACTGGAGTAATGTGTGTACAAGCCAAGCGACACCAAAAATTGCTGGCTGGCACCAGGAGCAAGCAGCATGGAAAGGATTTCCCCACAGAGCCTCCAAAAGTACCCAAGCCTGACCACGGACACCTTGACTTCAAACTTCTGGTCTCCAGGACTGTAAGAGAATAATCCACCCAGTCTGTGATAATTTGCTATGGCATCCCTAGGAACCTAACACCAATAAGATTATGTACATTACAAAAATCAACAATATATATAGGATAAGTATACAAGTAGAAATTCTAACATTTTCTCTCTATCCAATGGATAATCCTGCGCACCTTATGAAGAACACAGCTTTAGGCCAGCATGTGGACAGAAATAAAGTCAAATGACAGAGCCAAACTACCTTAAAAACCCACTCGGGAGCCTGCATGGCTTTGTCAGTTAAGCATCTGCTTTAGGCTCAGGTCATGATCCCAGAGCCCCGGGATCTACCCTGCATCGGGCTCCCTACCCAGCTGGGAGCCTGCTTCTCCCTCTCCCTCTGCTATCCCCCCTGCTTGTACTCTCTCTCTGTGTCAAATAAATAAAATCTTAAAAAAAAAAACCCAATAACTATTAAATTTCTTCCATTTCTCCTAAAATACTAACACACAGGGACAATTTTTCTACTTCTACTCTAAAAGAAGCTACCTGTCTGCCACTTACAGCACTGATCATTTTGTTTCCCATTACAAACGCAACAATTATTTCTGACATAATTTCCATGACATCATCTTCAACACACTGCTTCATTTATCTTGAATCACATAATAACTAACCACACAATTTAAGAATGTGTATTAGTGAGACAGCAAACTGCCACAGACTAAGAGGTCAAAAAGGGCTGCCACAGTTAAGCTCTGCTAATCAGTTAAGGACCTGCTGCCCTTTGTCTGGCTTTTATCTGAGAGCAAGGAAGCTACACCACGGAGAATAGGGTTCCCAACACAGAAACAGTCTTAATATATTCAAACAAGTTTTTTAAAAAAAATAGAAGAAAACTTAAGGTTGCAACTGTGGTATAAAAAGAATGATTGAAAGAAATTTCTATGTCCATCAACAGGGTACTAGATCAATAATTTATCAACCAACCAGGACACGCAGAAGAGTACAAAGAGGTGTTATTAGTTTCACTGTCATAAACACTATAAACTGAGACTATTCAAGGTAAATCAGGATACTGATTATAACAATATTATAAACAGTTTAAATGAACTAGAGCAACATGTATCAACATGATTGGTTTCTAAAAACATTATTTTAAAATACCAGTTGTAGAATGACTAGGGCAACATATCACTTACATTTTTAAACAGAATCATATGTTGTTTATATAAACACCCATTCATATTAAAAAGTATAGATACAAAAATAAAAACAGTAATTCATTGTGAGGTGGAAAAAGAATGACTGGAGTATAAGAAAAACTAAAGGATTAGTTCCCTTTTAAAATATGCTACAAAACACGGCGCTTGGGTTGAGCGTCCAACTCTTGGTTTTGACTCAGGTCATGATCTCAGGGTTGTGAGATGGAGCCCTACATCGGGCTCCCCACTCAGCGGGTAGTCTGCTTGAGATTCTCTCTCCCCTTCTGCCCTCCCTCCACTCGCACGCACTCTCTCGAAAAATAAATAAATTAAAAAATAAAATAAAATACGGGGAGGCCTGGTTGGCTCAGTCAGTTAAGCGTCTGCCTTTGGCTGAGGTCATGATCCCAGGGTCCCAAGGTCCTGGGATCAAGTCCCATGTCCGGCTCCTTGCTCCACAGGAAGCCTGCTTCTTCCTCTCCCTCTGCCTGCCGCTCCCCCTGCTCGTTCACTTTCTCTCTCTCTCTGACAATAAACAAAATCTTTAATAATAAATAAAAATAAATATAATGTTGTAAAACAAAAAGAACAAAAACTGTTAGTATT
Organism: Ailuropoda melanoleuca; assembly: GCF_002007445.2. Taxonomy (NCBI): domain Eukaryota; kingdom Metazoa; phylum Chordata; class Mammalia; order Carnivora; family Ursidae; genus Ailuropoda; species Ailuropoda melanoleuca. The sequence goes on along the minus strand of NC_048222.1, from coordinate 32,627,643 downwards.
TGTCAATTCTGGTTTGGCTTGTAGATGTTTATAATATTATTTTCTATGACATCCTGAATTTCAGACACCCACACCAAATACCCACCAATGGACACCCACTGGCTGAGAGAATTCAATGAGCTGAACTGTCTCTTATTAACCAATGCATGATCAATGTGTATGTTATACTTGAGAAATCTTTCTTAGACTTTGTTTTTAAGAAATCAGAGTATAGGACAGTAAGCAAAGTTGACAGAAACCCTATTCAAATGCTTCATTTTAAGATCAGCAGCTACCTTTCTTCTGGAAAAGGTAATTTGAAAAATCAAGGTATGACAGGCATACAAATTCTAGTATCTTGCCCCAGTCTCACCATGCTATGAAATGACTCACTGGAGAGGGTAGTTTGTTTTATACTGTTTTAGTGATGGGTACAGAGTTCCCACAATTTCTAGAAGAAAATACACGTAACAAGAAGTGCTTAAAATTTTCAGATTCACTCTGTTCCTCTTACTGCAGAACCTCAAAATTCAGCTGTAACCTACAACTCTTCTTCCCTTCCAAAAGTGATTGGTATATCAGGCCATTTATACCCTGAACTTCTAACACCGAATGGAAGCAGAAAGGAGATCAGAGTGCAACTCCAAATAAGAAGAGTCACAGGTTCATGAGGAAATGTTTTATTTACTTGGTATGAAACAGGAATTTGTTATCCTGTTCTGGAAATTACCATAAAAAACAAGTCGCCTTGAAGAGAAATGTTTGCATTTTGGTTTATCTATCATTCCACCCCATACCCTGCATTGTTGTATCACTGAACTTGGATGTCAACATTTAGATTTCCAATGCTGCAAGCTATGGCCAATTCTAGGTTGCTCATTTCAGAAAGAAATTAACCACTTCTGCAATGTGTCTGACATAAATAAAACGCACTTTCCTTTTAAAATACCTGTAATATTTTTTACAATTACATTAATAAAGTCTGAATGTACAGGTAAACAAAATTAAAATTAATTAAAATTGCCCCAAAATACTCCCACTCTGAGACAACCAAGATTAAATTTTTCATGTACCTTCTCTTTCAGCTTTATCCCATGCAACTATATACATATGAATTATGTGTAGTTATGGGTATTTACTCAAAGAAAAACTAAAATACCAATTCGAAAAGATACATGCACACCCATCTTTATTGCAGCATTATTTACAATCGCCAAGATATGGTAGCAACCTAAGTGTCTGGAAATAGATGGATAAATAACATGTGGTATATATACACAGGGAAGTATCACTCAGCCATAGAAAAAGAACAAGATCTCGCCGTCTGCAACAACATGGGTGGACCTAGAAGATATTGTGCTAAGTGAAATAAGTCAGAGGCAGGGTGCCTGGGTGGCTCAGTTGGTTAAGCACCTGCCTTCAGCTCGGGACATGATCCCAGGGTCCTGTGATCGAGCACCGTATCGGAATCCCTGATCAGTGGGGAACCTGCTTCTCCCTCTCCCCCCTGCCCCGCGTGTGCTCACTCAAATAAATAAATAATAATTTTTTAAAAAGGGAGGGAGGTAGGGAGGGGTCAGAGGCAAGGGCCACCATTTTGACTGAGCAACCCCAGGGAGTCAAAGCACCAGCGCAGATTGTCCCCGTTTCCCCTTGCCTTTTCTGGTTGACTTCCCAAGCCTCCTACACTCCACAGTCCTGGTCCCACCATGTTCCAGAAACAAGAAGAGGAGAATCCTGCAAAAGAGACTGCTGAGGAGATGCAGGACACACAGGAGAAAGAAGGTGTTCTCCCTGAGAGAGCCAAGGACGCAAAGCTAAAGGCCAAATATCCAAGCCTAAGACAAAAGCCTGGAGGCTCTGACTTCCTCATGAACAGAGTCCAGAAAAGGCAAACATACTTTGACTCAAGAGAGTACAACATGGCCAAAGCCAAGACAAAGAATAAGCAGCTCCCAAGTGCAGGACCAGACAAGAACCTGGTGACTGGTGATCACATCCCCATCCCACAGGATCTGTCACCAGCAAATTTTGGGGTAACCTGCCCCCCCTATTCTCCCTTTCCTCACCCACTGGACTTTTCTATATCATAGGCAGGGATGGAATGAACGCCTCGTTAGATCTTCTCACCTTGATAGCCAAAAATGACTGTAATTCTGGTGGCAGCTGTTCAGAAAGTGATCTGGGCTGAAAAAAAAGCTGGGAGTTTATTTCTATGGTTAAATTAGGATTTCCACACCCTCACTATGGCCCAGGTAGGGGCCAGAAATAAGAGACTAGGATTAGATAATGCTGCAAACATTCTTTTGTTTGCAAAAGGGAAGATGTCATTTCTCCTTTGGAAGAGAATATCCCAAAATTGGTTAGGCTGAGCCTTGGGAATAATATGGTAAATTTACATCTGGAAGCTAACCTGACATACTTGGGAAAAGGCAAATAGATTGAATGAGATCTGTTTTCTGTGCTTCACATGTTTTTTTTTCCCTTAGGCTGCTACTGCTTCGTGTTTCCATCATGGCAGGTTTAGAGAACCCTCAAAAAGAAAAACTGATTCGCTTGCCTAAAACTAAATGCCCACTTAACCTCCCTTACTCAGTGAGTGTGTCTGACAGTTTGCCCTGGCTCTTAAATAAGATAAAGACTGGAGAACATCATTTACATGAAATGGGCACCTTCTCTTTCTCCTCCAGCATGTTGCTTTTGCAAGTATCATGGGACAGTGGAAAGAGCACTGGGTTTAGATATCTGGGTTCTAGTTGCACTCTGTCTCAGCAGAACTGATGTGTGACCTTAGTCAAGTCATTTAACATCTATGGATTGCTATTTCCTCGTCTGTAAAAGAGGTGAATATAGGTAAGACTGATTCTAATTTAAAAAATATATAACTGCCAGCTGGAAAAAAATCCATGGTATTCACTGTAAAACTAAGTAAGGAAGGCCTATGGGTGAGCCTACAGATGGGAACCATTTTAGACTACATGGAGAGAGAGGATTGAGATTTAGGGTTACAAATTCTGGCAAGAGGGCCTCATAAGCATCGTGGTCTTAAGGGTCAAGGAAAAAGTTTTAAGAATCTACCTTCTATGGAAGCATCTTGCCCCCACCCACTTTCCTGGCCTTTGCTGCTAGAAAGCTATGGGTCTGAGGACACATGCTCAGTCACACACAAGTGGTAAAATCCCACATTTCAGATGTAATCAGATGCCAGGTGTACTGTTAAGGAAGGGACAAATGAGCCAGCCTCCAGGCCTTGGCACTATGGCAGGGCTGAAGCGGCAGGTTCTTAGGAGATGATTCACCTTTGGTGGGGGTTCGAAGTGGTCAGGGAGAGAGAAAAGGAGCATTGAGAAATCTATGCCTTCCTAGAGCTCAATAACTTGACTCCTATGGGATGTGGAGAGCAGCAATATGAATCCATGACCAGGTGGAGGAAAGGGGTGCAGGTGGCCAGCACCTTCAGTCTACTTACCACTAGCTTGGCCTGAATTCCACTGCTAGTTAAGACAGACAGGGCCAGAGTGAGAACCAACTGTTCAAGATGGCAAGATTCTGTAATCCTCTCTTGCCCTCTCACCTCAGAAATTCTGATATGCCAAACGTTTGGCTGGATGAGAACAACCATGAACTTGCTGATGCGCATGCGGGGTGATGGTGGGTGTATATACTTCTTTCCTGACTGGCTGTTCACTTGTCAAGGCTATCACTCAGACTGGATAGGACAAAGCTGGTGAGGAAGGAATGGAAAGAGCAGGACCCCTGGATTCCCGGGCCCCCAGATTCCTTCACTGTCACTTGTAAATAATTTTTGTATTTCTTGCTCCATTTACTCGTGTTGTCTTCCTTAGTCTAAAGTCCATGCGGGAAAGGGAAAATGTGGAAAACCCTTGTACGGTTTTCTCAACTGTGCCAGCCATGTTGTACATAAATATGCCATGTTATTTTATATATTTTTTATATATATATATTTAAATATATATACAATTTTGTACATTTTCTTTAAAAAAGAAGTCAGGAGAAAGATAAACACTGCATGATTTCATTTATATGTGGAATCTAAAAAGCAAAATAAACAGACAAAAAAGCAGAAACAGAGCCATAAATACAGAGAACACACAAGTGGTTGCCAGAGGAAAGGGAGGGGTGTGAGCTAAATGAGTGAAGGAAAGTGGGACATATAGGCTTCCAGGTACGGAATAAGTCACAGAGATGAAAGGTACTGCATAGGGAATACAGTCAATGATACTGTAGTAGTGTTGTACGGTGACAGATGAAAGCCTAGCATAACATATAGACTTGTCGAATTACTGCACTGCACACTTGAAACTAATGTAACATTGTGCATCAACAATGTTTCAATAAAAATAAAGTTATGTGTAGTCTAATTAAAAACAGGATACCACACATACTGCTTTGTAGTCTTGTCAATCAGCATTTAATTAATGTCCCTATGTTATTTTTGAAAGGGAAAACAAAAATCCCAAACAAACTAATGGTACGTTAAGAGCATAAATTACGGAACTCTATTATTCAATAATAATTTTTGATTTAGGTAGAAAATTTGACAGCAATGAACAAGTTTGATAATTTTCAAACTGGATATAAAGTATGAAGTAATGAGGAAAATGAAATCCTGCTTGAATTCTGGCCATTTCAAACACTTAAAGCCTCCCCAGGGGCGCCTGGGTGGCACAGCGGTTAAGCGTCTGCCTTTGGCTCAGGGCGTGATCCCGGCGTGATCCCGGCGTTATGGGATCGAGCCCCACGTCAGGCTCTTCCGCTATGAGCCTGCTTCTTCCTCTCCCACTCCCCCTGCTTGTGTTCCCTCTCTCACTGGCTGTCTCTATCTCTGTCGAATAAATAAATAAAATCTTTAATAAAAAAAAAAGCCTCCCCAAAGTCCATTTTGAATTGAAAACAGTAACTATATGACAATATTGAGCAATAATAAAAGTGAACATGAAAGTACTACACAGAAGTTTTCTCCCAGCTGACAACAGAAATATATTAATTATAACAATATTTTCTCTCCAAAGTATCAGAAACCAGCATCTAAGATTACTCTCTTGAATGGGTACCTGAAAACAGAATCCTATAAAACTAAGTACCACTTAGCTCTAGAGTCATGTTAGAATGTGCCACTTATATGACATGCATCATTTTATTTATTGTAATATTCTTTACCAATAATGAGACACAAGCACAAGTAACCATGAAACAAAGATAAATTTATCTTCTAAGAAATACATATATTTGAAAAGTTACATTGCAACTAATTTTCAGGGGCACCTGGGTGGCTCAGTCAGTTAAGCGTCTGCCTTCCGCTCAGGCCATGATCAAGACCCACATCAGATTCCCTGCTCAGGGGGAACCTGCTTCTTCCTCTGCCTCTGCCGCTCCCCCTACTTGTGTGTTCTCTCCTTCACTTGCTCACTCGCTCTCTCAAGTAATCTTTAAAAAAACCTAATTTTCATAAAATTAAATAACTGCACCATTAGCTTATAATTTAAGAAATGTTTATCTGTAGTTTTAATTCATCTTCAACTGACGAGATCTCTTATACTTCAGTTCTTCTATTCTTGTCCCTTTCTGTAAATCGACATAATAATGTGTTGAACCTATGTGTGTTTTTTTTTTTACACCTGAAGTCTAGTTGACACACAATGTTACGTTAGTTTCAGGTGTAAAACACAGCGATTAGACAAGTCTATATGTTATGTTGTGTTTACCACAAGTGTAGCTACCATTTGTCCCCATACAACACTATCACAATATCATTGACTACATTCCCTATGCAGTACCTTTCATCCTCATGAGTTACCCATTTCATACCTGGAAGCCTGTACCGCCCACTCACCTTTACCCATTTTGCCTGTACCCCTACTGCGTTCCCCTCTGGCAACCACCAGTTTGTTCTTTGTATTTAGGAGTCTGTTTCTGCTTTTTATTAAAAGTATTCCCTTTTAAGAGAACTAGTCTGTATTGTTTTTAAAAAAAATTTTTTTTAAAAAGGAGCAGGGTGCCTGGGAGGCTCAGTCATTAAGCGTCTGCCTTTGGCTCAGGGCGTGATCCCCGCGTTCTGGGATCGAGCCCCACATCAGGCTCCTCCACTGTGAGCCTGCTTCTTCCTCTCCCACTCCCCCTGCTTGTGTTCCGTCTCTCGCTGGCTGTCTCTGTCTCTGTCGAATAAATAAATAAAATCTTTTTTTTTTTTTAAAGGAGCTGCTTCTTGTACTACGAATAATCATCTCTCCTTATTTATCCCATCTTGTATGAATCAAGAACTAGCACGTATCTTAAGTGGACAATATATTCATGTCTACAGTTTAAATAAATTGCTTACTTTGACTTCTCAATGAAGTACTTTTGTCAGTCTATAATAAACATTTTACTATCAGTTTTTAAAGGAAATTACCCAAAATTATTAAACATTAAATATATACAGGACCAACTGGTTCTTTTTACACTGATCACATGTTAAGTGTGTCTTCTGATAAGCATCTATCCATCAGTGCTACTCAGAGATATGCCCCCTGGGACATATCTTCAGACTCACTCCCTTATAAAGCATAAAATGGCATATACGTTATAGCAACTTCCTAGTCACCACACTCCTCTACAACAAGCAAGTCTAAGGGTGGTGGAGATAATGCCACATTGCTAAAGGAGTTACTTCAGTCAGTTCTTCAAAAATTTCTGCCTTCCCCACTTGTGATCATCCCATTTGGTGTTTCTCTCAACCATACTTTTATTTAGCAAAACTATTCTATGAAAAGCACCACTAATATGGTAATACATACAAGAGGTCTTGTGAATGAGGTAGTAAATGTCCCATAATATCAAAGACCAGTTAGTATCTAAATTGGGTTTGCACTCAAACAAAATACCACAGCCAACATAATTTCTACTTTTGTAAGAGGCAAGACTAGCCTTTAGAGTCTATGCTTGACTTTTCATATATATATTAACACAGTAGCAGACAATCAGGTTTATTAGTTCATGCTTTCACACAGAAAATCATATAATTCAAACTATTCAGGAGTTAAGAATAGACAAAGGTCACAAAAAAATCAACTGTTAATCCTTTGCCTAAAGACAGAAAAGAAATATGTCCTATTTTCCAAAGAAAACAGGATCCCAAATAACTCAATGACTTTCCAGTAAATTTCTGCAATTCAGTGGTTTTCAAACCACAGTGGTTTTAAATCATAACCCCAGTAATACGTTATTTTCATTTATCTATGTAACTCAAACAAAGGTTTCAGAAAACAATACTTGCCCTTAAATGTCTGCAAAGCGCTGATTATTTTCTATCATACCCAATTTTTTAAAATGCAACAATGAGGCGTCTGGGTGGCTCAGCTGGTTGAGCATCTGACTCTTGGTTTCAGCTCAGGCCATGATCTCACATGTCATGAGATCAAGCCCCATAGCTGGGCTCCACACTCAGCAGAGAGACTGCTTAAAGATTCTTTCCCTCTACCCCTCCCCACTAAAATAAGTAAATCTTAATTAATTAATTAAATGCAATCATGACCCAATAAATTGATTTCTCTAACCACTGATGAACCACAACACCCAATTTGAAAAACTGCATTAAAAAGTACTGGTTCAGGAGCGCCTGGGTGGCTCAGTCGGTTGAGCATCTGACTCTTGGTTTTGGCTCAGGTCATGATCTCATAGGTCATATGATCAAGCCTCATGTCAGGCTCTACACTCAATGCAGAGACTGCTTTAGGATTCTCTCTCTCCCTCTGTCCTTCCCCAAGCTCATGCACTCTCGTGTGCGTGCTCTCTCTCTTATTTATAAGAAAGAAAATAAATTTTTAAAAAGATGCCCAAAAAGTGTTTATTCACCATAACTATAAATACCATGTCATAAATTCTGTGGCTTTCTATTATAGAAATTTACTGATTCTTTTAGTAAAGTCATACAAACAATATAAAAATACCTAATAAAAGAAAAGGACAGCATGAAAGAATATTATTTTAGAATATTATGAAGGGGGTAAAAAAGCTAAAAGTGACCAAAAAAGATGCTCACATAGCTTTAAAAATTGGAAAGATCTGTGGCAAGATGAATTGATAACTTATATTCAAGGATGCTTAAATACCATCCTTTTTAATAGTTTAGACCTTCTTTCCATAACTTCAAATAAGCTGCTAATCTGTTAAGTACATTTTTATCCTTTCTTTAGAGGTAATATTAAAATAGTTAACACTCTCAAATGGGAAGGATAATATATCAACTCAAAGGTGGGAGAATTCCTTATCCAAACTGCAAGTGTTTTTAAGAGAACTATACGCATATACAGAGAAAATACACAGAGAATTGTGATTTGAGGAAAGAAAATACTAAACATGTAAAAGGGGGGCTGACAATTAAGCAGAAAAACAGCAAGCACTTAGGGGAATGGAAAAAAATATACCATAATAAAAATAACTTTTCCTATTTTTTTTTACAACTACATAATTACCTCAGATAAAGAGAATCCAGAACATTTTTAATCCACTATACCTCAAATCATAACATTAGAGTAAATCATTTTTTGGTGACTCCCCAGAATACTTGCTTTATTTTTTTTATTTTTAAAATTTAAATTCAATTAATTAACACAAAATATATTATCAGTTTCAGAGGTAGAGGTCAGTGATTTATCAGTCTACATAATACCAAGTGTTCATTCTATCACATGCCCTCCTTAATGTCCATCACCCAGCTACCCCATTCCCCACCCCCCTCCCTCAGTTTGTTTCCTATGACTGAGGGTCCCTTATGTTTTGTCTCCCTCTGTGATTTCGTCTTGTTTTATTTTTTCCTCTCTTCCCTCCCCTTTTTTTTAAAGATTTTATTTATTTATTTGACAGAGAGAGAGACAGCCAGTGAGAAAGGGAACACAAGCAGGGGGAGTGGGAGAGGAAGAAGCAGGCTCCCAGTGGAGGAGCCCGATGTGGGGCTCGATCCCATAACGCTGGGATCACGCCCTGAGCCGAAGGCAGAAGCTTAACAACTGAGCCACCCAGGCGCCCCTCCTCTCTTCCCCTTGATCCTCTGTTTTGTTTCTTAAATTCCACATATGAGAATACTTCCTTTAAATATCCTTGTGATTATGGCACAAGAAAATCTTGGATGATAAGGATCTTCAGGTCAAAAGCACTTAAAGGTTAAGCAAGTAGCATATTGCACATGGCGGGGGAGGGAATGACACCTCCAAATGGCCAAAAATGATTTCAGCCAGGCCAAGCCAGGATTCAAGATGCCAAAAAATAAAAATGAAAACAATATCCTCTCATTTCAAAGACAGGAATTTTGGTTAAGATGAAAGGTGTTAGGAACAGCAAATCCAGCCAGGCTGGTACCCTTCTACGTTACTGCAAATGGCTGATACAGACATTCCTTATTCTAACAATATGGAGAAACACTATTATTTGGTATATAATTTACTGACAAAATTAACAATTCAATGGTTTTTTAGTAACTTTCATTTCCCATATACTCATTTCCTTTCCCTTCTTATTCCCTTTCTCTAACTTCAAACAGCCCAGGAATCTTTTATAAAGAAAAGGGAAAATAATCTAAAGTGATAGTAGTTACTGGGGCATATGCTCACCAGTTGACAGAATATTTCAGAGAAAACAGTTATCAAAGTCAGCTATAAACTAGCACCCACAGTTCCTCACCTAGTACTCTATCTCAAAAAAAATTTAAGTATGTTTTTACTCATTTCAATTTTATGTAAACATGTTACAACTCACTTTTTCACCACATAGATTTATTCTGAAAAGCAATGTTGAAAAATAATTAAACTAATGGGACACAACAGCTGTTTCTAAAGTGATTTTTCCATCTTTTAAAAGCACATTGTATACTTTACGGTACACTTTAAAAGAGTATTTTAAAATGTGGCTTTGACAAAATAATCTTCACGTTGTCCTACACATCTCATACCTCTGCTGCAATAATGTATTTCTATCCTCTAGTTCCATACAGGAATGAAATCCACAATGTATCTGTGAAGTTCAATGAAATTTCTTCTGTATTTCAAAAACACCACCAAATGTTACTTCCACAAGCAGGATGTTACTAGTCATTCCTTTCAAATGATGTTGAGGAAATTAAGAATATGGGGATGAAGATAAAGAGGGGAAAGAGTATTTTCTTTATACACTTGAAAAAGCCCTCTTAATATTTTTGAAAGCAAAAATGACAAAGAGTAAATGGACACAGATCACTAGAGAAACAATAAATAATTATTACTATTTAAAAAATCAAACCACAAGTACAAAGAAATGCAAAGACCATAGATGAACTGTCTCCACTGGTAATTTTTAAACTTTTATATTTAGTTAGGGACATGAGACGGTTCTTTGAGTATTTGATGTGAGCCCCTTTACTCAAAGGTGCCTGGACTAATCCCAAAGCCACACTTTACTGATACATAAGGAGAAGCCAGTTCTATATGGAGACAGTCATCAATCTAATATGCATTTTGTCTCACTGCTACTTTCATCTTTACTATAAAACTTAAAACTCTCACCAGTAAGGAAGCATTTCTTCATATCTGTAATTGTAGACAAGCAGAGTAAAAAAGCAGAATACATTTAACAGCAGATATACTGTTAAAAGTTGGATAAAAACTTACCAATATTTTTTTTTCCTTTTAAAGACCTGAAGTATTTGACAAATTCCAAACTTTCAACAGATACAAACTGCCACCTTCCCCAACTCCCCCAAACTCCCTCCCACCTATCCCCTGGTTTAGGCATAAATGTAAAAGACTAAAGCCTATGATTATCTTCTTGCCCAAATAGCATAATGAACAGAAGGTGAAGTCTGACAACGATTCTCTCCTTGACCAATCTCTAGCCAGGCTCTTCTGAGCCCTCTTCTCAACTAGGATTCAACCTTGACCTATAAAAAGTACAGACTCTGAACACAAATGGTTTCATCTACCCCCTCCCCAAACATTAAAATATTTAAACAAACACTAACACATTTTCTAACAACTCAAGGCCCTGTCCCTAGGAGGACCTTAGCCCCTCTTAAAGTACCTGCCTGAGAAAGCTCAAGGCTGCCAAAAGAATTTAAGGTTTTTCTAGCCGTAACACCAGTCTACAAGCCTCTGACCACCCTATCTTAGACCATTTACTGAAAAGGGTTTGCAGATGGGAACCCTTCCTCTGTCCCCTCGACATGCACATGCATCTCCTCCATCTCAGGAGTCCCTGTCTCAAGGACCTGAAAGCCAGTCCTTTAAAACATAACCATCAGGAATGGTGGGGCCTCAGTCTCTCAGTCTCAGTAGAAGAAAAGAATTCTAACTTCCAGGACAGTCAGCTAATAAGACACAACCAACCTAGTCATCATTTACACTGACATATCCTTTATAATTTTTTACTTCTGACTCTACGGAGCCAAGCTAGCAACCCTCCCTACTCCCTCATTCTCCATTTAAAATGCCCAGTTACCTCTGCACAAACTGAAGTTGTGTTCAGTTCAAATTGAACTCTTCCCTATTGCTATAGATTTCTGATTAAAATCTGTCCTTAGCACTTTAGTGCCCAGCTTTACTTTGACAAAATGAATAGAAAAGGAAGGTTAAACATGTCTCAGTTAGTAAAGACTTAGTTATTTTATATGAGATCATTAGGCATAAAATTCTTTTTTAAAAATGAAGGTTTAAGTTCATGCAGGAGTCATAATTTAAGGAGCCAACCAATCAGCATTTGGGGGACTGGAAAAGGCCCGTGGCAAATATCAAGCCCAAACCCTTCATGTTACAAATGATGACTCTAAAGTCCAAAGAGATTAAGTGATTTACCCAAGGTGATTTCAGTAAAGGACTGGGTTCTAGGGCTAATTCAAAATGATTCTCTTCCTGACTCCAACATGAAAATATCCTTTCTCTTGTTCTCTCATTGGTAAAAGCAATATTCACTACTAATATTTCAAGTCAAGATCAGAGATGAACATGTTACTATCCTACTACAACACAAGTTTTCATAGTGCCACTATATGCCCACAGCTGTAAACTATGTAAAGTTTGTTGGGTGCAAGTACACAGATGATTTCATTTAACTGAGGGAAGGCTGTTTCAATAGTCCTAGGCAAATACATGAAGCATCTTGGTAAGGATGAACTACTTTCATACACAAGCAAAGAAAACAAAACCCCATGCATAAACACAAAAGGAAGGCCAAATAATTGAGTTCATCTTAAAAACAATCAAAAGAAGAAAAATTAAAATAAATAAGAAACCCTTTTTCTGCACTTACCAGCAAAGCATTTGGAACAGAGGTTCATAGTCTTGCTGGACCTGGGGCAAAAAAAAAAGAAAAAAAAGAAACAAGAGCTAAAAACTCAGTATTACTCTAATGAAAACATAAAGATATTTCAAATGTAAGCAAGAATCTCCTGGCCAGGCAACTGAACGAATAAACTAATGGTAAGTCCCTAACCAGTCACCCTCTCCCACAAGGAAATGAAAACAAACAAAACAACAAAAACAAACACACATTTTGTTATCAGTGTGTTAACCAATGCCTTATTTTTTTGTGATTAGCAAAATTCAGAAATTATGTAGCAACAAGATCAGAATTACTCTAACATGCCGAGAAGATGACACAGGAGTCCTTTTGTCCCATGAGATTATCTCATTCCCTCTGTTCACACTGGAACATATACCACAAGGCAAGTTATTACTACAGACAATGAAAATTTTGTCTGTGAAGGAGTAAAACTTTCAACTCAGACACACACTCATTTATCTCCATAACATTATTTGAATTTTTATTTCATCTTCTTTCCCTTCATTCTACTCCTATTTCAGATCCTGATCACATCATGACCCTGTTGTTTAAAATTCTTTCTTCAGAGGTTCGCAATCAAATTATTTTTCATGTCCTTTCATCTGTTAATAATAGCTACAATTCACTGAATACTAACTGTGATGGGCACTTTACATACACTATCTTATTAATCTTCCCACCATCCGTGAGATGGGTATTACCACATTGCTTTGCTTCTAAAATGCAATTTTTTTTAAAAGATTTTATTTATTTATTTATTTATTTGACAGACAGAGACACAGCCAGCGAGAGAGGGAACACAAGCAGGGAGAGTGGGAGAGGAAGAAGCAGGCTTCCAGCAGAGGAGCCTGATGTGGGGCTCGATCCCAGAACGCCAGGATCACCCGCTGAGCCAAAGGCAGACACTTAGCAACTGAGCCACCCAGGCACCCCCAAAAATGCTCTTTTTTTAAAAAAAAACACACACATTAAAATTTCTACAACCAGGAAAACATCATATGATTGGTTACAAATGATGACTAACCCGCTGAGCCAAAGGCAGACACTTAGCAACTGAGCCACCCAGGCACCCCCAAAAATGCTCTTTTTAAAAAAAAAAAACACACACATTAAAATTTCTACAACCAGGAAAACATCATATGATTGGTTACAAATGATGACTAAATTAACGAGGAAATGCTCCTACCATTTCCTCCTAGGTGTTATTAAATTGAGGGATCTTGGGAAATTAAGGACAGTCTTCTCTCCATTTGACAGGCAAGCAGCTCGCCCAAGGTCACAGAGCTGGGGAACTGCAGAGGAAAAACATGACCTTGCCCAAAGGCCATCCTTTGTTCAGAGCATAACACAGCACCTGGCACTACAAAGTAGCCCAGGCACAACATGGTGGGCAATCAATAACTTGTCTATTAAGTTCCTCTCATTGCTGTTTCCCTTCCTGATCCTCTCCCAAGTGGACTCATTCCTACAGCTTTCTTCCCCCAAGCCTCCTAAAATACTCTATGTTGGATAAGCTAATCTATTTACAGCCTCATTCCTCAGCAACTCACCTCCCAGTATCTTAGTCTTTGCCCAGAGGTGCTCCTATACTGAATAAGCCAACTTTCTTCTGCCCTCCCTAGTAACTTCCACAATTAATGAAAGCCTACCTCAGGAGTATTCCCTGATGGCTATGGTTGTTTCCCAATGTACTGGAACCCAAGACCTAATGGCAAGTAATTGTTATAGGGACAAAAGTGGGGTGGAGGGTAGGAGGTGGGGGTCCATTGCTTCTCTTTCCCCAAAAGAGATGCTATGTTAACAGGTGAATCTTTCTTTAGGACTCTGATTAGTACAAAGACATCAAAGGCAGTAAGGAAATTCTGAGTATCAATCAACGAATAAAAATGAATATAGAGATGAAAAGATGTTATTATAATAGGAATCTAACATTTATTACATGGCTACTACGTGGTAAGCATACCAGATGCCTTCAACCCCATTTTGCCAAACGAGGAAAAAGAGGCTTCCAGAGGGTAATTTGCCAAAGATTACAGAACAAGTAAGTGGATGGACCTGGTCTGCCTAAACCCAAAGCCTGTGTTCTTTTCACCATGCCAAACTAGGGCCTCTGCCCCCAATACAGAAGCTGAAGGGTACACATAAATCCCAAGTCAGCACTCTGGTAATTTAGGACAATGGTCCCACAAGTAAAGATTTAATGTACGGTAATCAAGTAAGCTCCCTGAGAAAACAAAGCCTTCCATCAGGAGGAAGCCCAACCCCTGCCATGCCCTCCCCACCAAATATATATCCACACAGGGAAGCAACCTCAGGCTGCCAGTTACTTCAGTTCCAACTGAAAGGGAACAGAGGATGAAGGAATTTCTTTGTTACTAGAAATCTCCCCCTCCCCCCGCCAAGAATGCAAGCCTCTTCCAGATGTGGTCCCTATCTCCTGTCCATGCAGTAGCACAGACGGCAAGAGATAACTTGTTTATCACTTCTGATGCCTCCCACTGTCCAGGAGGAATCATGAAAAGTGTGCAGAGAACCAATGAGGGCAGCTCAGCGCCAAGTGTGTAGCTTTACCATCTGTGTTTCACAAAGCTGGTTAAGAAAAAAAATGGCAAAATAGCCTTTTTCTCTGCATCCCCTTCTCTCCCTTCAGAGAATTTATTTAAAATACCCCCTATGCCTAAATCTTACTAAGTGACATCCATTCCACTTTCTGAATAGGAATTTCCCCACAATGTGCTTATCAATCAGGTTATGAAAGAAATAATACAGCTACTGATATTATTAATCAAAACAGAGATATATGAAATCTAAAATAAGCCAGCCTTTGGCTGTAGAAATAATGGCCACTGGTAATGCCAACTTGGATCACATAGTTCAGTAACACAGAATTTGAAAGAACTGGCATAGGCTTCTGAGACCTTTTCTCCCTTCTCATGCTCAGCATGTAAAACCTGAAGCTAACCACAGGCATCCAACTACTGATTGCCCATAGAAAGTCAACGTGATCAACTTGCAGTCCTGAAACAAGTACGAGTTCTCTACGTGACAGCAAACATGAAAGGTAAATGGGATGCTCTTATGTCTCACTGCTCAAAAAAAAAAAACCTGCTCTTATAGAGATCTCCAAAGGCTACCATGTTTCTAAAACCAAGGATTAGTATCTTGAATAATGGCCACCCAAAGAGATCCAATCCTAATCCCTGGAATTTGTAATCCCTGGAATTTATCTTATCTGGAAAAAAAGGTCTTTGCAGACAAATTAAGGTTTTGCATTTACCCTGTATTATCCAGGTGGAGCCTAAATGATATCACAAATGTATCTGAGAAAGGGCAAAGGGAGTCTGGAGAGAAGGAGGAAGGGACTGCAGGGATGTGGTCACAAACCCAGGAATGCTGGGACAGCTAGCAGATGTTGGAAGAGGCAAGGAATGGATTCTCCCCTAGAATCCCACAGAGAGAAGGTAGCCCTGCCAGATTTTGGACTTCCAGCCTCCAGAACTTTAATTAAGAGAATAAATCTCTGTTGCTTTAAGTCATTCAATTTGTGGTAATTTGTTACAGCAGCCTCACAAAACAAATACACAGTTAGGTCTCTGATCTCCTCTCACTCCCGCCCCCACTCAATAGCATTCATCCAGATGCATCCCTCTTGTCTTCCTGTTGTTCAGATTCTAGATCAAATTTACTGCCCAATCCTAGTTTTCCTCATCTAACTGGTCTCTTTTGACCACCTTTGCTGGCTCCTCCTCCACAGCCAAGACCTTTATCTGGAGATCCCAGGGCTCAGTCCTCATTACCTCCACTTCTCTCATGGCTTTAAATATTTTATCTATACACTAAAGACTCACAAATATTCATCTTCATCCCAAACCTCTTCAACTTACTCCAAACTCATATATTTAACTGCCTATCTGACATCTCAACATGCAGCTCAGAGTCAACATTTCAAACTAGAACTTCCAATATTCCCAAACTTGCTTGATGCATTTTGTCCACCTTTATAAATGGCAACACCTTCTTTCCAGTTGCTCAAGTCAAAAATTCTAGAAACCAACTTTGATTTCCCTCTTTCCAATAGTCTCTCATACACAATACTCAGCAAAAATCCACTGCGTCTATTTCCAAACAGACCTCAAATCTACTTCATTCCTTTATCAATGCTTCCACTTTGGCCACCACTACCTCAACACCTGGGCCAATGTAAAGGACTTTTTACTGGTCTCCCCATTCCCACTCTTGACCGCTTATAATGATTTTCCACAAAGCAATGAGTAATCTTTTAAAATGAAATTAGATTGTGCTGGGGTGCCTGGGTGGCTCAGTCAGTCATTAAGTGTCTGCCGTAGGCTTGGGTCATGAGCCTGGGATTGAGCCCTGCATCTGGGCTCCCTGCTCAGCAGGGGACCCTGCTTCTCCCTCTCCCTCTGCCCTTCCCCCACTCGTGCTCACTCTATCTTTAAAAAAAAGAAATAAAATAAAATAGATTATTTCTTGCTTAATGCCACCCAACAAATTCCTATTGCATTTAATACAAAATTCAAACACCTTTCCAAAACCATGAAGTTCCCTCATGGTCTCACTCTGCCTACCTCCCCCTACTTTCCTCTCTTCACTTCTTACCATTTTGCTCCCCTCGTTTACTACACTTCAACCACATTGGCCCTTTTTGTTTTCCTAGAATGTGCCGTAGAGCTCTTATCCCATGCTGTTCCTCTACCCTTAAATCACAGTAAGACTAGCTCTTTCTTGTCACTCAGGTCCGGGTTCAAATGCGCTCAGCAGGCTTCACCTGACCACCCAATTTAAATCAGTCCCTCTTCCTGTTTTCTTTTAGCAAATGACCCTCTTGGTCTTCTTTAGTACTTAATAGGCACCCAATATTTGTTAAATGAAGAAATGAATCCCCTTCTCCTGAAGGCATGAAGCAAAAACCTAAGTAGATTTCAAAAATGTGTTTTGTAAAGGTCATTCAAACACCATCTGGAAGAAAGGGCAGCCACAATTCCTGTAACTGCCAGCCTATCATTTCTCAGGACACTGTATTACCTACAACCGGTAGATAATGCCACCCTGTGTACCCGGTCATGATTTGTCACTCAGGAGATAACAGGTGGCAGACACTTTTTGAAGTTTCTTTCCAATGAAATGGAGTTGGAAAGAAACCAGCTTAAATTTTCCTCTCCTTTCAATGAATAATGATATTTTCTATTTTTGAGAACACATGACCCATGTACAGAATTTAGAAAAAGAACATAAGCATTTAAGTGAAAACCAAAGATCACTGATAATCCAACCTCTCAAAATGAGAACTGTTAATATTGTGAAATCATCCTTCTTACCCTATGAATAGATACACATAATTCAGAACTTATTATATTTAATAGTGTTGGTAAAGTTGTGTAGTATGTTCACAAGTATGCACTTTATTATGCTCTATAACATATATACATTACATATTTTTTGCATAGATCACGTATTTCATTTTTAAAAGTGTAAAAAACGTAAATTTCACTTTCATTTTATATTTACTTAATATTTCCCATGTCATTAAGTATTCTTCAAAAACATGTTTGTGGGGGTGCCTAGGTGGCTCAGTTGTTAAGCGTCTGCCTTCGGCTCAGGGCGTGATCCCGGGGTCCTGGGATCGAGCCCCACATCAGGCTCCTCTGCTGGGGGGGGGCCTGCTTCTTCCTCTCCCACTCCCCCTGCTTGTGTTCCCTGTCTCGCTGGCTGTCTCTCTGTCAAATAAATAAAATCTTTAAAAAAAAAAAAATGTTTGTGGCTCTATAATAGTCTGGTACATACTATAATTTATTTAGTCATTCACTTACTACTGGATGTTCAATCTTTGCCCCAGATTTTTTCCATTATAAATATTCCTATAATGAGCATTTGAAGACATAAATCTTTGCGTAACTTTCATTAAAATTGATTCTGAGGAGAATCACTTTAGATGCGAAAGTATGATCTGGGTATATAGTGCCAAATTACTTACCAAGTAAGTTCTACCAATTTACACTGTCATCAAAAGGATCTGAAGGTACTTTTTTTTCAATAAACTCTTACCAACATTAGTATTATTACTGTCAAATCTTTATTGATGGGAGAAATGGTTATCTTACTTTAATCATATTTTCTTCTGAAATAAAAAATTTCCCAATTTTGAAGGATAGTAATTTTTTAATGAAGGATAAATTAACTCCCAACTAATTCACCCTGGGGAATTAAAATAATGTTCCAGATTTCTGAAAATTCTAGAACAGTTTTACTTATAATGTTTTCTTTACATCTATACAACACTACTATCTCTTCCCACCCTGAAAACACACACATGCCAGGTTCCCCCCACAAAACATTTTCATATAAATATGGAAATTAAAAAAAACACAGCACCATATCAATGTTCCTCAACAATACTTTTTTTGGCCCAACAATGAGGAAGAAACTGGGGTACAAAAAAAAAATTGAAGACTCAAAAGTAAAACAATAGTACCAGCCAAAGCCCTTCCAGTCCTATGGTTCCTAAATTTTTCTAGGTTAGGCATGGATCAATAAAACTAAAAGAACTTAGACTACAAAGGGGTTTCCTTTTTTTTTTTTTTTTGACTTTTTTTTTGTTTTACAAAATCTCTACACCCAACGTGGGGCTCGAACTCACAACCGCAAGATCAAGAGCCACACCCTCCACCAGCTGAATCAGCCAGGTGCCCAGGTGGGGTTTCTTTCTTAATGAAGAGAACTGATCTGTAAAAACCAACTAGTCACATATCCTAGCTCAACCTCCTTTAATAATCTAAAAGAAGGAAAGGAGGAGAGGGACAGGAAGAGAGGAGAGGAGAGGTTGGCGGCAAGGGAAGGAGAGGAAGGTGAAGGAAGAGAAGGAAAAATCCAATCACAATGCCTCCACCAGTCTAAAAATCATTCCAGTTGCCTAGAAGTAAGATTAGATGATTAAAGACTAGTAACAATTTGTGTGCCGCCTCGCACACTTACAGCCAGAAAGTCTAACTTCCTACAACAGCTAGGAAGCAAGAAACAACTCTACTAAATCATCACTCTTTGCTCACCCCGGCAAACAAGAAAAAGGCCAGTTCAAACAGATGAAATCCTAACTGGCAATGACAAAGGAGGCTTTCAGCAGTGCATCCAGCCTGTCTGAACTGTTACACATCACTCTACATCATTCAGACAATGTCTGCAAAGCTTTATAAGGGAATATTACAAAGGAAAAGACGGAGCTGTTAATAAGGGGGATTAGTTTCTAGAATGTAGCAATATGGGCCGTACTACTTTAAAAGATAATTTCAATTTAACAACTTAGATTCCAGTTGGGGTACTGTAATGAACAGTGTCTTAATAGTTTATACCAAATTCAAGGACAGCAAGGACACAACACACCTCTAGTTTTATGTGTCTGAAGTCCCTGCACTAAAAGATATATAGATGTAAAACAAGTCATCTTATCATCTGTGACCCTGTACACATTACTAAGAGCTTAATCTAGCACTAACAATTAAAACAAGATGAGCCATGGTCATCAATAAACTAATAAAAAGGAAGACAAAAATTAAAACATGTAAAAGCCCTCACAGGAAAGGAGGAAAAAACACAAAGAACTAAATAAAAATGCTGAATAATTTTTCCACATAAGAGAAACTAATGGCACTACCAACTCTCACACACAATGGTCTACAGTGGCTGCAGCTATCTTAGCATATCTACTCAAATATAAGGATTTTGCCCCTAAAATTACCTGTCCCCCCCCCCAAAAAAAAGGAATCGCCTTACTTTTGAGGCTGGCACCAATAATTTTATACTAAATACCAGCAGGGGAGAAAGGAAAAAGCTCCCAAGAAACCTAGAAGTGAAAAACCCAGGCATACAGTCATGCCCAGGGAAAGGGTATGTGGGATTTCAAAAGAGGAAGACCATATGAATGGAATTAAACTCCCGAGGCATCAATCCAGTCAGTCTGTGAAAGGGGAAAGACAGTGAAGTTCTCATCACTGGGCAGAAATACTTAAGTCTGGAAGGACACAAGGCAACACTAATGTAAGATGCTTTATCAAGGTTATTACAACAAAGAAGTTTTAAAGGGAGTAAAACAGTTTTAAATACAGATTTAATATTTAAGTATTAAGTGCGATCTCATAATTACAAGAGGTAGCTTGCCACTGAAAAAGGCTTTTGAAGATCACTTAGCAATACAATAAAAGCCTTGGAGTGTTGGGAAGATCACAAATAACATTAAAATGATGGCAAGTCTAGTGTTATATGAATGGATTCTTGTGGCTTCAGATAAAATTTCCAATGAGAGTAACATTTACAGACTTTTAAAGTGCTCTATCTCAACTTGTAAGGAACTAAATAACTGAAAAACTGTACTCAATAACTTTAAACATGGTTTTAGTAAACATTAAAGACACTGATATCTGTGAAGATATGGAAAGTTCAAATAAATTGCTTTCATAGAGTGTGGAAAAACTAGTATTTTAAAATTTATATTAGGAACATATACAAACGCATATAATTTTATATAACCTGTGGTCTTAAAAATGCACATGAAGTTACCATAGGAGTAAAATGAATATAGATTTCTTTATATTATTTTTTAAACTGCATATAAAATTACAATTATCTCAAAATAAAGTTTTAAAATATATATGTACAATTAGCATTTTAATTAGACATTTAATTATTTCACCTATACCCCTAAAAGTTTCTATATTCACACTGAACAAACACTTCTTTTTCTTATCTAGAAAACAGAGGACTGCCTTATATCCTGGTCTCTTCATTTGCAAATGTATGATATTTTAAGAAATCCAAACTGTATGTTAGAATAAAACTAATGCTCAGCAGAATTCACTTCTGCAGTAGAGAAAAAAAAATCTTAAAAAAAAAAGACTAAGGGACGCCTGGGTGGCTCAGTCAGTTAAGTGTCTGCCTGCAAGTTCCTGGGATGGAGTTCCACTTCAGGCTCTCTGCTCAGCCGGGAGCCTGCTTCTTCCTCTGCCTGCCGCTCCCCCTGCTTGTGCTCTCTCTGGCAAATAAATAAATAAAATCTTTAAAAAAAAAAAAAAAAGACTATTAAAGACTAAGTTCACTGCTGTCCAGCTACCTGAAGAAATTTTATACACACTGATTATTAAATTTCTCACATAAACTATTCCCATCCACTTTGTAAAAATAGTTTTTTTAGAATTCTACAGAAATGGAAGGCACTATCTGGAGTGATGAAAACGTTCTTTATCCGAGAAATGATTACATGTATACATGGTATACATTTGTCAAAATTTATTACATGATACATTTAAGATTGTGCTTTTTACTATATTTAAATTATAGCTCAATAAAATATCATTGGTACAAAAAAATAAATTTTTTAAAATTCTACACTACATTAGGTACTCCTATTGGTCCATTACAAAAGGCATTCTTCATGTTGTTATGAAAACAATACAGTGAGATGGTATTTCCCAACCATTTGGTATAGGAGCAAAAATCTGAAAACTAAGAACAAAAAAACGAAGAGAGATACAGTGAGGTATTCTCTGCCCTTATTTCTCTCCTCGCTACCCATGCTGCTGTCCCAAATGGGTAGGGGAAAGGGACACTACATTTATGGAGGTTAGAGTGTTTTTTTCCTGAACAGTGGTCAACGTAATTAAATGGCTATGAAACTTCTGCAAAGGGTTAATCATTAAACTCAAGAACCACTTCTTCTAAGGCAAAATACTGAGCTTTGCATTTTCCTTCATCTTTGCAACTATCATTACATAAAAACCACTGAAGAATTATATATGTACCTGTCCTACCCAAGTGGCAAATACTTTGGCTTCATCCTTGTGAAGCATGCATTTATCTATTCTTAATACTAAGATAACTTAGGCTTGGGGCGCCTGGGTGGCACAGCGGTTAAGCATCTGCCTTCGGCTCAGGGCGTGATCCCGGCGTTGTGGGATCGTGCCCCACATCAGGCNTACTGAAGAATTATATATGTACCTGTCCTACCCAAGTGGCAAATACTTTGGCTTCATCCTGGTGAAGCATGCATTTATCTATTCTTAATACTAAGATAACTTAGGCTTGCAAGGAGAGGCATTCACTTATCCATATTTATGGAAAATCAGATCAAATGCAGGATAATTTTTTTGAAAGATGAAANTTAAAAAAAAAAAGATAACTTAGGCTTGCAAGGAGAGGCATTCACTTATCCATATTTATGGAAAATCAGATCAAATGCAGGATAATTTTTTTGAAAGATGAAAAGTAAACCTAAAGCATTAGATCTTTCCTTGTCAGAAAATGAGACATAAACTTGGGAGATGATAGTGTTACAAGGGTTCAAACTACAAGGTTAAAAAGGCTAGCAAGGGTATATGTAGGGCTAAGGAAGAAAAGCACAAGGTACCTGTGCTGAAAAACATCCAAGTAAAAAGACATCCACGAGATACAACATTTCAGTGCATGTCATTTAGGTAAGATTCAAGTACCAACATGACATTTACTAAATATGGAGGAGAAGGCAATATTTAGCAATATATTAACATAAGAAAAACTTAAATGTGCATGTAATGTCACTGACACTAAAAAATTAACATCTTTTATACTTCAATAGCACCTTTCACTTGTTCAAATTCTAAACATATTAGTGCTTTATCTGTCTACTAGGATATTCTCAAAGGGTAGGTGAAAAGGTCAGGATCACACCTACCTCGTGTGATGAGATATGGCTGAAAGGTGATAGCAGAAAAGAAACTGCTCTCCTTATTCCCAGTCCAAAGCTCATTGAAAAGGAAATAAGTTCAAAATTTCCATTTCCTGGATATTTTAGTCATTCACTTTAAAATACAAAATTGAGGGGTGCCTGGGTGGCTCAGCCGGTTAAGAGTCCGCCTTCAGCTCAGGTCATGATCCTGGGGTCCTGGGACTGATCCCCACGTCCAGCTCCCTGCTCAGTGGGGAGACTGCTTCTCCCTCTCCTTGCCCCCTTGCTCATGCTCTTTCTCTCTCAAATAAATAAAATCTTTAAAAATAAAATAAAATACGAAATTGAGAAAATGTGCAGAAGAAAATTCTCCATGTAATCAACCCCAACAGAGTAACACAGAGTTAGAAGGAAACTCAACGCTACTTTTTTGTCCCTGCCTCAAGACTTAAGTATCCCTGTTCTATAATCACCAGAGATGCCACTGCTTCTTTTTGTATATTTCACTGCTTCCCAACCCTTGAAATCATGAATTCTAATGTCTTACTTTATAATCTTCCTACTGCTGTAAACGTCTTTATAATCTCGTCATCAGTGTGGAAAGAAAAAAAAAAAAAAAAAACACAGGCTGCTACATGGGTACTGGTAAGAGCAGTGGCCTGGAAGCAAAGGGCCTGGCTTGAGTGTCTGACCTCACGCTTGGGTTTTCATACCCTTTGTTAAAATAAAGTGGGTTATTTAGACCAGTGACCCATGACATTCTATGAGTCTATAACCATACAATAACATAATTATATATGATCTACTAAGAGAACTACTAAACTCTCCATTATTTCTAAGTTAACTACCTACTAAAATCTTCTGATGGAGACTTTCTAGTTTCCTCACTCTGGAACAGTTTTCCGAGATCTATGTTGAATGCATACCCTGTGGTAGTCTAATACTAAATATCGTAAAGGGATGGCCTGTGATTTCTGTAAGCACCACTCCAATTATAGGACTTCTTATCAGTGGTTTCAAATGCAAAAAGTATCACTGACTCTTATTTAACTGGTTTTCTTATTACCTTGGAATTCTTTGTACTACCATTGGTACTGACCCAATCCTACTTCTATACTAAATTTCCACAGCTGTTTACTTTCCTTAAGAAAGTTATCTTGCCTTGAGCCTACTGAATACATACATATACATACTATGTATAGCCACCAACTTTTCGGAACCTCAGGTACTTTGAATTTTATCCAGTTGCCTACCGAATCATCTATCAAACCCAAATTTCATGTCATTCACGAACTTAATGAGCATATTCTGTGCGCCACCATCTAAGGCTCTACTGGAAATATTAAAAAGCTCGGGACCTATCTCTCAGAATTCAACTTAGGAGTGCATGGCCCCCCTCCCCAGTGCTGAGGACCACTGCTGATTCATGGCAAACTGTTCTAAGAAGAACTTAATAATCATGGATCCAACTATCTTCTGGGCCGCAGAACTTGCTACTTTTCACAAACATGAGCTACCTTAACCATCACAAGAAAAATAGGATGAAAGGCTATAATCTAGCAGAAGACAGACCCATAACATATAACCTACACTAGGCACCTTAAGATGGTGAGCCTCCAGCAGCATCTTCTTCAAAGAACATAGCAGTAGTTTCCTTTACAAGACTTTACTCCACAGGCTATATATTAACTTATGCTCAAGACCCTCCATAAAACAGACTGACGCGCTCACAGCTTGTCAGGTGCTCTCCCAGCCAGCAGAGCTTTTTTCCAATACAGAGGCTTATTTCCACTCTTACCAGTTAAGCCTAAGCTTTACGAAGAACTAGTTGTTTTACTGTTCCCAAATCTGTCTATGCCTAATAACTATCCCTAGTTTACTTGTTGCTGCGATCACACAGTTGACTACCGAAACCAGTCAGTGCAAAAAGAAAGCATTTTTTCTATGAAATCTATGTTGAATATTTGAACAGCTAAAAGTCATGTTGCTGTTAAAAAAAGAATGCTGCCATATCAGGCATGGGCAAGACAATTTTAAAGATTGAGGGGGAAAAAAATCATAAAAACCTAAAGTGCCTTCAGGTTTTCGCAAATGTCTTTATGGTCTCGCTCCATTTAAGGAGACCAAATCTGGACATTAATTAACAAACACTTACTTAGGCACTTACATGCCAGTTACCAGCAAGATTAAATGAGTTAACCATTTTAAGCTAGCATATGTTTCACAATTACTAACACACTGCTATTTTTGGCATTTTGCACATGGGAAAACTGAGGCACTTGCCTAAGTTCACATTTTATTAAGAGGCAGATGAAGGTTCCAGCCAAGAAAGCCGAGTCCCAGAGGCCATATTACTAGTATGCTTAACACTCACGAATGATGTATTATTTGTGTGGCTTATACAGCCCATATGGATGCCTCTCAAATCACTGTTGGCTAATATGCAAAGATAAGGTCTTAAGCCTACTGCAAAAAATACAAATTAGATACATTTGTGTTCTAAATTAACCTAAAGCATCTAAATTATTTTTTAGCATTCCATGCTTTAACACATATTCTTCACTTACCTATCAATCTTATTAGAATAAGAGACATCTGAAATACCTGTCCCATGTTGTGGGGCAAGCCGGGCAGAAACCACATTAATTACAGAGATTACTGACATACCATATTCTCTTTTTCCGGGGAATAGAAAGAAAAGTATTTACATTAACATTCTGAGAATGTACCCATGATTAATCAGTATCGTAATATAAGCAATTTTAGAATGCACAAAGGACAAAACTAGCCACTCTACCAAAACCCTTAAAAAACAAAAATGCAGAGAAAAAGTAAACTATATATGAAATATTCAACATTCAGAAACAAATCTGGAGTTTTTTGGAAAAGTAGCTGATGTATGTTTACTTAATATAGAGAAAGTGTTCCTTCTTACTAGATTCCATCAATTTCTCCACTATCTTGCTCAGTTGACTGCTAAACTGCAACCAAGTATCAAAAGCAACTTCTAAAACATAAAATCCATCTCCACACCTTACTTGCTACTAATAAATTTCTCTATGATACTCTAAGTACAATATAACAAGTC
Organism: Ailuropoda melanoleuca; assembly: GCF_002007445.2. Taxonomy (NCBI): domain Eukaryota; kingdom Metazoa; phylum Chordata; class Mammalia; order Carnivora; family Ursidae; genus Ailuropoda; species Ailuropoda melanoleuca. Next base: position 32,601,559 of record NC_048222.1, on the reverse strand, counting down.
AAGGAGACATCTAGAATATACTTATCCAAGCACAGAAATCTAAGGAAGACAATACAAAGCCTTTTCAACTGAACTAATGAAGTTGTTTTTTTTAAATAAGTATTCTATGCACCGCCCCCCCCCAGTGTAGTAACTCTTCAAGCAATGATACTAAGCCATTATTAGGTAAAAGGTTATTGAAAAACAAGATAGCATATGGTCTCAAAGCTTCCTCCTACAAATTACTTGCTAAATACAAAAGGTCACACCTTTACAATCTGGCAATCAATACCTTAACTAAGTGATCCCATTTAGTACACAAATAAGGAGACATTCCGTGTGTCCTGATTCCATGTTTTAAATTATTTAAGGTATTTTTTATGATTCCATACTTCAAAACTCATTTTTTCATTTAATCACTGTTGTATAAAAAAAGTACACAACCTTAATGTTTAACTTACATCATGAGAAAGGAAGGAGCAAATCTAAACTTTGGGATTAAATGGCCTATATTCTTAAACCTCAGTGACATGAAAAAAAAAGAGGCAGAGGAACTATTCCAGATTAAAGGATAAAGAGAGGGGCACCTGGGTGGCTCAGTCAGTTAAACATCTGCCTCTGGCTCAGGATCCTGGGACAGGGCCTCAAGTGGGGCTCCCTGCTCAGCGGGGAGCCTGCTTCTCCCTCTCCCTCTGCCACTCCCCCTGCTTGTGCTCTCTCGCTCACCCTCTCTTTCTCTCTCAAATAAATAAAATCTTTAAAAAAGAGACAGACTAAGAGAAATAACCAAATGAAAACTATAAATCATTTTTGGATCCTGGATTAGAAGAAAAGGGGGTAAAAAAAAAAGCTCTAGAGACACTTTTGGAACAACTGGGGAAATTTCAATATGTATATAAAATAGTTGACGTTATGAAATTATTGCTAATTTTTAAGTCTGATTATGATACCATGGTTATGTATGATGATGTATGTCCTCATTCTTAAAGATTCGTACTGAAATACTTAATACATAAACTATCATGATAATCTGTAAACAATTCTGCAAACATGTATTTACAAAAAGAGGTAAAGCACAGGTAGCAAATGTTAACAAATCAATGACTCTAGGTAAGACACATACAGATGTTCATTTTATATATATGTACACACAAACACACACACATTATATTTATTATTTCAACCCTTCTGTAGACTTGAAACTTTTCAAAGTAAAAAGCTGAGGGAGGATGTCCACATAAAGACTTGTACATGAACATTCATTATTCATAATAGCCAACAACCAGAAACAATTCAAACGCCCATCAACTGGTGAATGGATAAGTAAAACGTGCTATAATCCATAGGTTAAGCAATAAAAAGGAACACACTATGGATACATGCTACAACAAGGATGACGAACCTTGAAAACATTAATCTCAGTGAAAGAAGCTAATCTTCCTTCTACATATTATGTTTACATTTATGTGAAAAATATCAAGAAAAGACAAATCTATAGAATAGAAACAGAAAGCAGATCAGTGGTTGCCTGGAGGTGGGCACAGAAATTTACCACCAACAGTGCTGAGGAAACTTTTCAAGGTGCTATAAATGTTATAAAACTGAATTTGGTAATGGTGGTACAACACTATAAATTTAATAAAAATCATCAAACTATATAGTTACAATGAGTGAAATTTTATGGTATATAAATTATACTTCAATGAAGTTGTTAAAAAAGCTGAGTAAGGAACATTCTATGAACTAAAAAAAAATATCAATATAAAACAACGATAATCTGGAAAGGAATAAATGTGGCTATCTGCTAGTGCAGACTGGAGACAGGGAGTAACACAAGAGGCTAAACTATATAATTAAAGGTAGTTAGATTTCTACAAAAAATAGATAAAAATAAAACATTCAATCAAATGTTACTTCAAAAGAACTCCAATCCTTTACTGTTATATTCCCAAACATACTCTCTAAAGATGACACATCAATTAATTTTATAATTAAAAGATTCTGCCTTCAACAACAAAAAAGACAAAAAACCAATTGAAAAATGGGCAACGGACTTAAAAAGAAATTTCTCCAAAGAATATCTACAGGTGGCCAACAAGCTCACTGAAAAGGTATCTAATGTCAAAATGCAAATCAAAACCATAATGAGATATACATCACACCTAATTGGATAACTATAATTAAAAAATGGTGTTGGCCAGGATGTCGAGAAAGGAGAACCCTTATACATTGCTGGTGGGATGTAAGATGGCACATCCACTATGGAAAACAGTTTGGTGGTTCCCTCAATAAGATAAATATAGAATTACTATATTTAGAACTGAAAACAAGTGTTCAAACAAAAAATTGTACATGCATGTTGGTGGCAGCACTAGTCACAATAGCCAAAGGGTGGAAAGAACTGAAATGTTCATCAACTGATTAATGCATGAACAAATTATCGTGTGTACCCATACAATGCATACTATCCAGCCATAAATAAGAACGAAGTACTGATACATACTGGACCACAGAGAGACCTTAAAAACATACAAAGTGAAAGAAACCAGACACAGAGGGTCACAAGTTGTATGATTCCATTCACACAAAGTATACAAAATAGGCATACCCACAAAAACAGAAAGATTATAGTGATTGCCATGGTCTGAGGAGGGGTAGAGGAACTAGGGACTGACTGTTTAATGGGTACAGGTTTCTTTTTGAGGTGATGAAAACGTTCTGAAACTAGATAGTGGTGATGACTGCACAACAATGTGAATGTACTAAATGCCATTGAACTGTACACTTTAAAATGGTTAAAATGGTGGGTTTTAAGTTATAAGTATTTTACTGTAATTTACAAAAACTGCCTGTGGGTATACATACAGGATATTTAACATGAATTTATTAAAATTTTCCTACTTCTTTTGTCTTTTATGTATACTCTAGTTTGTATAATAGATATGCCTTAAAATCTAACATTTATTGAGCACCTACTACATGCAAGAACATGGTAGGCACTTTTTGTGCATTTTAATCCTTAAAAACCTATATGGTGGGTAGGTATTGTTATCCCCAATTTATTTTTTTTCAACAATTTTATTTATTTATTTGACAGAGAGAGAGAGCACAAGCCAGGGGAGTAGCGAGAGGGAGAGGGAGAGGGAGAAGCAGCAGGCTCCCCTCTGAGCAGGGAGCCCGATGCAAGGCTCTACCCCAGGACCCTGGAATCATGACCTGAACCAAAGGCAGATGCTCAACAGACTGAGCCACCCAGGCACCGCTGTCCCCAATTTATGTATAAGAAAACCAAGGCTCAAAGAAATGAGGCAACAACAAATAAGAGGTACAACTGGGATTCAAACACAAACATTTTTAAGACCAACTCAAATATAAGAGGAAGGGAATAAACCAAATAATTTCTAAGGCACCTTCCAATAATACAACTCTGTGAATATGCCACAGGAAAAAAAAAAGAAAATCATACCTTTCCTCAAACTTTCCTGACAATAGACTTTTGCTGAAATATGGACAGAAAATCAACACCAGTCCTAAAAGACCTTCAATATGACATATGCTAGCCATTTCTTTCTTTCCAAGACATTACTGTGCTGGTTATCATTTCCAGAGAACCCAAAAAGTCGAAGATAATTGTCACCACTCATTTCAAAGTAAATCATGAAGTGGGGCAGGGAGAGTGGTTGTACATAAATACCCAAGGAAAGGAATTTGGAAAAAAAAACAAACAAACAGATTCCCAGTTTCCACCCTAGACTTAGTGAATCAAAACCTTGGCTAATGCCCAAGGATTCTTATGTTTTCTTAAAAGTTCAGGTGAACAGAAAAGTTTAGGAACTGCCATAGTCAAGTGGGAAAAAGAAATTTTTTTTTAGTCAAACAGAAGAGATAAGCCTGGTCCAATTACCACTGGTTTTAGATTTTAGAGTATAGGGTTATCAGATTTATTACAATCTAGTAATGATGTCAGACCTTTTTACCATGTATTTTCATTTTAAAGGACAAGATTCTACCCAAAATATACTTGAATCTTTGCATTAATTCATGATATTCAATATATCAAATCGTACCTAATAATGCCTTTAGAAATCTTTTATAAATTCTAGCTGTGTATGTATATACATGTATTATTATGTATGTTCGTACACACACATTTTATTAGTAACTTTACACAACATTTAGCATGGCACCGGACAATCTAGCCTCAAAACGTTTTCAAATACACAAGCACAAGTAAGTTCAATTAAAATTTACTGTAACCCACATTATGTGCCAGGCTCTGTGCTAGGTGCTATGAACAAGCCAGGAACAAGACATGCTCTTACAACACTTCTTATTAGTAGGGATATCGGTCATTAAGCAGGCTGCTATGGAAGTATCCACCCCTTTTCATCATTTCCCTCATTTTACTTTTAGATGTGCTAACATTCTGCTTCATCCTTCCCTGAGGCATTATAGGATTCTCACTTTGTCATATCAATCCCTTTAAATTCCAATTTTCATTTTACATGGGGAAAATGTACATCCAAGCAGCCTCTGTTACTATTTCAAAGCAACTGGAAAAATCCCAGAATCCCCATTTCCACTGGGCCGCGACTTTCCAATATGCCTAATAATGATACTTTATGACCTAGAAGTTCCAATGAATTGGTAGTAAGAAAACATTGATCTGCTTCAGTGGCACTGTAATTGGAATGGTGATTAAATGCATCATGTTAAATTTACCCTGGGCCTTTTCCAGTGTGGCAAACATAAAATGAGCTATCAGCATCAGCAGAGCCTAAACCACTCTTTCCTTCTAAAATGATACTTTCCCTGCATGTCAAAGGTGCTATGTTTGAACTTCTCCACTAATAATTAGGTGGCATAACACGACAAACTGTATACACCCATATAGGCTTCCACAGGATGTACACTGCCCAACATGGTTTATTGTATTTAGCAACTTGGGAAAACCTTATGTATGTCAGAGCAGTGCATTTGCACCACTATAGTTAATGGTCTGTCAGCATTTCCATTATAAAGCAATTTTCAAAGGTTTATTGCTCTGCTGAAGAATTTGCTCTGAGCTGAAATTTGGCATTCCAGAAAAGCAAAAACTGTAGCCCGTAGTTGTTTATTCCCTTCCAAGTAGGCCAAGTAGTTTGTTTTTTTAAAAGTTAATCTATCCCTTTATTTCAGAATTTCCTCATATAGCCCTTTGGGAATATCCACAGAACAAAAACCTCACACCTCACAAAGGGACTATTGTTTGGTAATAGCAGCTAGCAACTTGAAGGTACAGAGCACACAGATTCCAACTTATTTATGGAAAACAATTTTTAAAAAGCAAGCATATTTTTGATGAACAAATTGCAAGTTTAAAAGCTTTTTCATCAATTCTACCTACTTACATTAAATTATTCATGCTATTCATGCTATTAAGAGTATACTACCATTGATTTTAATATCAATGGACTTTAAAATTCTAATCTATTGTTAAATCTCCTTTTATCTTTCCAAGAACCATAGCTACTAGTGACCTAATGTGAATTTTAAATACTCTCAATTCCCTATTGCGCTACTAGTTAAAGGGAGTTAAGTGCTGTAAGTAAAAGCTAAGTAGCAGGAAAGGTTTATACAGTAGACAGAGAAACTTTGAAGGTAATTTAGAAAATTCAGACAATAATGACCAGCCCCTGAATGACAAAGTGCATTGAGAACAACTGTGGTAACCTGGAAGATTGGTACATTAGTGATATACAATTTTATTCAATCTCCGGAAACTGTTCTATTAGTCTAAATGCTTGCCAGAATATTTCATGTTTCAAACAAAGAAGATATCAACTATTTCAGTATTTTGGTTTCTTGTTATTCAATCTAACTTGAAAGCTTCAATATTTACACTTTAAATTACAAGGGCTTTCAATTATGCAGCTAATTATAATTCTGACACAACTTTACCCAATGAACAATGGAGTTAAAAGAATGGTTTTCTAAGCTTAAAAATGCTTATTACGTACAAATAAAGAACCTCTGAAACTTGAGATCAGTGATCAAAACAACCTTTTAAAAATGAATACTTTTTAGAGAAGTGTAAAGATTCATCCTAAATTACTACTGATACGGTTTAATATATTTTGCCAATTTTCCAACTTTATATTACTCTGAAGACAACTATAATCTCAAATTATTAATATTTAAAACCATCTACGAAACCATTTCCACAAAAAATAACAACACAGAATAATGTTTGTACAATGGTAAGTAAACAAGATCCAATTCAAGATTACAGTTAATGGAAATATGGACATGAACGCACCAGACCTGTACTAGAAGGGTCTAAAAAACGTTAAAAGATACAGACAAAATTTTGTTCCACGATTTTTTGATGTTATATTCTTTTCATAACATTTTATATTCAGAATCCAAATTAATCCTACCTCTACTTTGCCAGGCATTAATCATATTTGCCAAATTTACGAGTATAAAAGCTAAAGCCAAAAAAAGTTATTTACCAAGGACAAAACAACAGAATACTGAAGATTAATACCCCAATAGCGCCAGGGTTACTGGATTGACATACAGAATCCGACATCTAGGTAAAAAATTAAGTTACTTCTATCTTTTGCAATGTTGTTAGTGGCCCCAGATAGAAGGTCCGTCTAGTAGTTAACCCAAGGACCTGTGAATCCTTTTGGGTTAAGAGAAACCTCAAGAAAGTCTGCAGTGGCAGTTCAGATGTAGTAATGGAAAGGCAGCAACCCAGCATATGGCGTGGGCCATCACACCTTCACCCACGCTGACTGCTTTTATTCCAGGGACTAACGCTGGCAGTTAGCTATTGATGGTTTTATTTCCATGTTAAAAAGACAAGCACAGGGGCGCCTGGATGGCACAGCGGTTAAGCGTCTGCCTTCGGCTCAGGGCGTGATCCCGGCGTTGTGGGATCGAGCCCCACATCAGGCTCCTCTGCTATGAGCCTGCTTCTTCCTCTCCCACTCCCCCTGCTTGTGTTCCCTCTCTCGCTGGCTGTCTCTATCTCTGTCAAANAACGCTGGCAGTTAGCTATTGATGGTTTTATTTCCATGTTAAAAAGACAAGCACAGCCTTATTAAATAAGATTTTAATTAACAGCAAAGGAGCTTTATCACCTGTATTTTCTCCTAGGAGTTTTACGGTTTCAGGTCTTACATTCAAAACTCTTTAATCCATTTGAGTAAATTTTTATATAGTTTAAGACAGTGGTTTAGCTCATTCTTTTACATGTGGCTATCCAGTTTTCCCAATACCATTTATTGAAAAGACTGTCCTTTGCCCGTTGTTTATTCTTGCCTTCTTTGTTGTAAATTTAAAATGGCCATAAGCTCCATGACATCAGTACCAGCATTTTTTTCTTAAATTTGATTCCAAAGGCAAGGCAAACAAAAGCAAAAATAACAAATGGGATGTTAACCTAAAGCTTCGCAGTGAAGCACATCATCAACAAAATGAAAACGCAACCTACTGACTGGGGGAAAATATTTCCAAATCATACCTTTGATAAGGGGTTAATATCCAAAATATATAAAAATTCATACAATAACAAAAAACAATCCAATTTTTTAAAATGGGCAGAGAATCTGAATAAACATTTTTCCAAAGAAAACATACAAATGGCCAACAGACAGATGAAAAGATGCTCAGTATCACTAATCATCAGGGAAATACAAATCAAAATCACGAGATATCACCTCACACCTGTCAGAATGGATATTATAAAAAGGACAAAAGATAACAAGTGTTGGTGAGGATGTGGAGGAAACGGAACCCTCATACACTGATGGCAGGACAGTAAATTGGAAGAGCCACTATGGAAAACACTGTATGGCGGTCCTTCAAAAAAAAATCCAAAATGGAGCTACCATAAATCCAGCAATTCCACTACTGGGTATCCATCCAAACAAAATGAAAACACAAATCTAAAAAGATAAATGCACCCCTATGTTCAATGCAGCATAACTGACAATAGCCAAGACACGGAAACAACCTAAATGTCCACTGATGGATGAATGGAGAAAGATGTGGTATATATGTATAATGGAATACTATTCAGAGAGGGATGGATGGATGGAAGGAAGGATGACAGAAGGAAGGGAGGAGGAAGGGAAGAAGAGAGGGGGAGGGAGGGGGAAGGAAGGAGAAAAAAGAAATCTTATCATTTGTGACAACATGAATGGACCTTTTAGGGCATTATGGTAAATGAAATAAGTCAGACAGAGAAAAACAAACATGACATGATTTCACTTATTTGTGGAATATTAAAAAACAATAAAAACAAAGCAAAACCCAGAATCATAGATAGAACAAATTAGTATTTCCCACAGAAGAGATGAATAGGTAATGAAATAGGGGAAGAAATTAAGAAGCACAAACTTCCAGGTATAAAATATGTAAGTCATGAGAATGTAATGTACATAGGGAATATAAAAAATAATATTACATTAACTTTTTAAGGTGACAGACGATAACTAGACTTATTGTGGTGACCATTTCACAACGTAAACAAATATCAAATCACTATGCTGTACAGCTGTAATTAATACTGAATGTCAATTATACCTCAATAAATAAAAAAAATAACAGCAATGAGTTTTACCAGATTTGATAATAACTTTTCACCTCCTACCCATTTGCCACTCAAAACTCCCTTGCTTTCTTAGGAAGTCCTTTTCCTTAATATGCTATTAGTAGGAATTACAATTACATATCATTTCTGAGTAAGAAGGCTCTGATCACAGAAAAAGGACCAGAATGGACTGTGGAAAGTAGCGTAGTTTCCTACCCCCTCATCTCTAACAACATAGCAGCCTCTTCCAATAAAATTTATTCTTACAAACGTATCACACGACAGAAAACTCAAAAGGCACTAAATAAAGAGTATTAGTGAAGTATGTCTCATTCCCACCCCTGCCTGTCAGATGCCCAGATCCCCTATTAAAAGCAGCCACTATTACCATTTCTTGCAGATTTTTTCCCTGAGGTACATCCTATTTTAAAATACATCTATCCTCCAAACCTCAGCACTCCCTAGCCTGCCTGCACACTTTATTTTTCTAACATTATCTATTATTTACTATTATATACTTATTTTATTCTTGCCCCACTCCTACTCCACAACAAGAATAAAAGCTATATTCACAGAGCATTGAACAATCGGCTGAACATAATGGAATCGTTACAAGTATTTGTTGAATAAGTTAATAACCTCATCATTACAAATGCTAGTAAAAAGCAAGTTATCTATTCTTTACAAAAATACTGATGCTTATCCAAAAAAGAAAAAAAAACTACAGAAACACTGCACTCTGCTTAGGGAGCTAAGTCAGCTTAAGAGTATCTAAAATTGCAAACACTCAATATTGCCCATTACTTAAGACTATAAATTTTACAGTGGCTTTCTACCAAAAAGGAAGTCTACTTAAACACACCCTTCCAACTACTTTCCCTTGAGATTTTTTTGAAAGTGAGATGTCTTCACCAAGTCTATCTTCGGGAGTAAAATTTTAAACGGTAACATGCAATCTCAGGAACACTCAAAAGGTAATCTGCTACACAATTTTTTCAGAATAAAGTATAAATACATTATAAATAAAAACATGACGAATAAGTATGGGAAGAGGGGCACCTGCGTGGCTCGGCTGGCTGGGTGTCTGACTCTTGGTTTCAGCTCAGGTCATGATCTCAGTATTGTGAAACTGAGCCCCACTATGCACTCTGCTCAGCCGGGAGTCCGCTTGGGATTCTTTCCCTCTTCCACTCCCTCCCTCTCTACTCCTCCCCCACTCCCTCTCTACTCCTCCCCCACTCCCATGTGCATGCACACCTACACACTCCCACGCTCTCTCTCTAAAATAAAATCCTTAAAAAAAACTAAAAAGAATAAGTATGGGTAGAAATCTTAACACATATGCAGAAAGACATGTATTATAGTCTTTCTACAACATTGTTTCAAATAGTGAAATAACTAAATAATAGTTAAAACAAGATTGGCAAAAACATGAATGTCCATCTTAGAGACTATTAATAAGTATGCTCTATCTATCGAGTACAATATTAAGCTATCCAAAAGAATGATATAATTGTACACATGCTAATATGGTACAATCTAGAAGATACAGATCACAAGAAGCTAAACGGTGTGTACAGTATATAATCAAATGTGTATTGTTTAAATATCTGTTTATGGAATGAATAAATCACAGGGATGAAAGGTACAGCATAGGGAATATACTCTATGGTATTATAATAGCACTGTACGGTGACAGTTGGTAGCTACACTTGTGGCGTTTAGAGAACAAAGTATAGAGTTGTCAAATTGCTCTCTTGTATACCCAAAACTAATGTAACACTGTGCGTCAACTATAATTCAATTTAAAAAATTAAAATTTGGGTGCCTGGCTGGCTCAGTCAGGAGAGCATGAGACTCTTGATCTCAGGGTTGTAACTTCGAGCCCAACCCGGCTGTGGAGATTACTTACATACATACAAGCATACATACATAAATATTAAAAATTAAAAAATGAATTAATGTGTAACTGTTAAGCACAATATAATACAGAAGAATAACCCCCAACAAAAAAACCTGGTCACAGACTGCTGCAGGGTAAGAGAACCATGAATTGGGGCATAAGAAGATCTACTTTTCACTGTAAATCATTTCAAACTGCTTGAATTTTTACCATATGAATATTATTTTTTCAAAATAGAGGGGGAAATTACAGAGTAAAACAGAAAAGAAACTTTACTTGAAATATGCGAAGATAATGGTCATCTCTGATATCTATTAGGCATGAAGGCTAAAGTTAGATCAATCTCATTAATCTCGTTTCAACTATTAACTTATATATACAATTTAAATTCAAATTTACATCTAAGTTAGACAGATGAATAAATACTTTTGGATCATGAAAGGATTCATGACACCTCAGAAAAATCCCAACACAAAAATAAATAGCAACACAATGACATATTACTCTAACCTTCAAACAAGAAGAAGCTAACATCACCTTAAATGGTGAAGTATTGTACACATTTCCCCCATGTCAGGAAAAAGGCAAGGATGTGCACTATTCACATTTACTCAGCATTATACTGGAAATTCTAGCTGATGAAATTAAGCAAGAAAAGCAAAATAAATATCCTAAAGATTAGAAATAAAAAAAAAAATAGGGGCGCCTGGGTGGCACAGCGGTTAGGCATCTGCCTTCGGCTCAGGGCGTGATCCCAGCGTTATGGGATCGAAGCCCCACATCAGGCTCCTCTGCTATGAGCCTGCTTCTTCCTCTCCCACTCCCCCTGCTTGTGTTCCCTCTCTCGCTGGCTGTCTCTATCTCTGTCAAATAAATAAATAAAATCTTTAAAAAAAATAAAAAAATAAAAAAATAAATCTATCATTATTTATAGATGACATGACATGCATGGATACATTAAAAACATGCAATCTGTAATATTACCATTAGCAAGTGAATCTGGCAAGGTCTCTGACTGTAAGATCAACCTCCAAAATTTTATTTCTATATTTGAAACAACAATCAGGCAAATAATAAAATTTAATACAGGAGGAGCATCTGGATAGCTCAGTAGGTTAAGCGTCTGCCCTCAGCTCAGGTCAGGATCCCAGGGTCCTGCATCAGGCTCCCTGCTCAGCGGGGAGTCTGCTTCTTCCTCTGCCCGCCCCCCCCCCGACTCGTGCTCATGCGTGTGCACATCCATTCTCTCTCTCTCAAAAATAAATAAAATCTCTTTTTAAAAAATTTAAATCAGGAGTATTTACTAGCACCAAAAAAAATGAAACACCAAAAAATAAATCTAAAAGATGTATAGGGCTGCTACACTGAAGATTATAAAACAACGGTGAAATTAAAGATTTATATAAATGGAGGTATACACTATGCTCAAGTTTGGAAGCCTCAATATGATAAAGTGACAGCTCTCTCCAAATTGATCTACAGAGTCAAAAGAATTTCACTCAAAACCCCAGCAGATTTTTCAAATCTAAAATTTATATTCTAAAATTTATATGGAATTGCAAAGAATGAAGAATAGTTAAGACAATCTTAAAGAACAACAAAGCTGGAGGACCTACACTACCAAATACTGAAACTTATCCAAAAGTTATGGCAATAAATACAGCATGTCATTGGTGCAGAGATAGAGCAGAAGAATCCAGAAACAGACCTACACATACTTGGTCACCTGATTTAAGACAAAAAGATACCAGAACAAATCACTGGGGAGAAATTACCTTTTCAATAAATAGTGTTAAGTCAACTTGATATCCATACGGAAAAAATGAGCTTTGACCTTTACCTCATATCACATCCAAATGTGCACAGTAGACTCAAATGTGAAATGTAAAACAATAAAGCAAGAAAAACAAAAGGCGGAGTTATCTTTCTTTTTATAAACATTTTTTTAAGTTTATTTATTTTTTCAGTAATCTCTACATTCAATGTGGGACTCAAATTCAAGACCTGGAGATCAAGAGTCACATGTTCTTCTAACTGAGCCAGCTAGCCACCCCAAAACAGAGTATCTTTATAAGTTTGGAGTAGGCAAAAATTCCTTAAACACGGAAGCACTGATCACGTAAAACAATGATAAGCTGTAATTCATTAAAATTAAGAACTTCTGTCCATCGAAACACTAAGAGAATGCAAAGTAAACCACAGACTGGAAGAAGATAGTTACAGTTCATCTATATAAGTGGTGTGTGTGTCCATGGGTATGCATGTGATATATACTACCCTATAATTAAAGAATTCCTATAAATCAGTAAGACAATTGACATCCAAGTTTAAAATGGACAAAACACCTGAACAGGCACTTTTAAAATGTGGATACCTATGTGGTCAATAAGCAAATGCAGAACTGCTCAACATCATTAGACATCAGAGAATGCAAATTAAAATCACAATATAATACTAACAGAATGGCTAAAACCAAAAAGACTGAAAATATCCAAATGTTGACAAAGGTGTAGAATACTGGAATTCTTTTTTTTTTAAGATTTTTATTTATTTATTTGATAGAAAGTCCAGCCAGAAAGGGAACATAAGTAAGGGGGAGTGGGAGAGGGAGAAGCAGGCTTCCCGCCAAGCAGGGAGCCCAATGCAGGGCTCGATCCCAGAACGCTAGGATCATGACCTAAGCTGAAGGCAGACACTTAACGACTGAGACACCCAGGCACCCAGAACACTGGAATTCTAATACTGTTGCTGGTAAACTGGTATAGTCACCATGGAAAGAGCTAAGCGTACATAACCTATGACTTACCAATTCCCTTCTGTGTATATACCCAAGAGAACTGAGACTGGAGTTCTAACAAGAAACATGTGAAGCAATGTTCATAACAGTATAATTCATAACAAAGATTGAAAGTAACTCAAATATACAGACTTTTACATTCACAGAATGGAATGAGAACTGCTCCCATAAGCAACCACAAGGATGGACCTTTCAGACATAATTCTGAGGAAAAGAAACTAGACACAAAAAAGAACCTATTCTACTTATATGTTGTATGAAACAGGTAAACCTCAATTTGTGGTGACAGAAATTAAAACAGTGGTTACTTAGAGAGGCAGCTTTGCCTAGGACAGGGCAAGGAGGAGCCTACAGGGCCCTAGAAATGTTATCTGGATCTAGATGGTAATTTCAATGACATACAGATACAAATATGGAGCCGTGAAAATTCACTGAGTTGTAAGTTTAACATCACATACCTTACTACAGGTAAGTCATATCTAAATTTTAAAAGAGGATATATTACAAACAGTATTATAGCAACAAATCTGAAAAGTAGATAAATTTCGAGGGAAAAAAACTTGCTAAAACCCAAAGTAACTAGAAAATCTAACCAAATCCTGTAACTAATAAAGAAAATAAATCCATAATTTAAATTCTTCCATAAAGAAAGCTTCAAACTCAGATGGCTTTACTGGCAATCTATGCAGAATTAAGAATAAGTCAATAATAAACACTTAACTGAGAATGGAAAGAGAAAAACACTTGTCTATTCCTTTGATGACGCTAGCATAACCTTAATGCCAAAACCCAACAAATGCATTACAATAAGTAAATAAACAAACAAAAAGAAGTAAAAATTATAGACCAGGCTCATTCATGAATGTAGATGCAATAAATATAAGCAAAATTTAGCAAACCAAAATAAGCAATAAAACAACACTATAGCACAATAAAGCGGGTTTATTCTGGGAATCTCAGGTTGGTTTAATACCCAAACATCGATGTAATATACTGCATTAAGAAAATAAAGGAGAAAAACAGTGCATTCCAACAAATGGAGAAAAATTAGAAAAAAATTACATACACCCATGATTTTTCAAAATTCATTTAAGAATAGAAGTGAACTTCCTTAGTCAGAAAAAGGGTACTATAAAAAAATTTTTCAGATAAAGCCAACAGGGAACATCAAACAATGGTGAAAAACTGAAAGCTTTCTGTTTCGTAACAAAATAAAACAAAACTGTTACTACGACATTTATGTATCTATTCAAATATATACAAGACAACCCAGTCAGTGCAATAAAAAAGTGAAACAAGTAAAAGGTACAAGAATTTAAAAGACAGAAATAAAACTAATTCATAGAGTAAATGACTATATAAGTAGAAAATATGTACAAGAAACTATTTTGAGGGGCACCTGGGTGGTTCAATAGATTAAGCACCTGACTTCAGCTCAGGTCATGCTCTCTGGGTCCTAGGATTGAGCCCAGCATCTGGCTTCCTGCTCAGAAGGGAGTCTGCCCCATTCTCTCTCTCTCTCTCTCTCTACCCCCCACCCCTCCCCACCACTCATTCTCTCTAATAAACAAATAAAACCTTTAAAAAAAAAAACTATTCTGAAAACTACAAAATGTAGTTGATAAAAATTTAAGAAAACCTAAATAAATGAAGATACCATGTCTATGGTCGAAAAATGCAATAAAAACAGTTCTTCCCAGATCTAAAATTATCAATGCAATCCCAATCAAAATTCCAATCAATTTTTATAAGAAAATTAACAAACTGATTCTAAAATCTATATGGAAAATCAAATAACCAAAAATAGCCAAATCAATCTTGAAGAAAAACAAAGCTTGATGACTTACTCTATCAGATATCAAAACTCTCTGTAAACTGCAAAACTATAGTAGTAACTAAACAGTTGGGTACTAGAACAAGTATAGACAAACCAATATATTAGAACGGAAAATCCAGAACAAAACCACATGCATGCACATTTGATTTATAAGGAAGGTACTACTGCACGGCAGTCACAGAAAGAGGATTTTTTTTTCAATAAATAAATGGTGCGGGCCCATTAAATATCTATATGGAACAAAATGAACCTTGATGCCTACCTCATATCATATAAACAAATTAGTTCCAGGTGGATTACAGATCTGTGAAAGACAAAACAACAAAGCTCAAAAATGATAACAGAAGAAAAATGCCCTCATGTCCTCTAAACAGAGGAAGGTTTTTTAGAAGTCATAAAGCACTAATCATAAAGAAATACTACACTGGAATCCACTAAAATTATCTTTTCATTCATAAGAATATCTCTTCGTTGACAGACACAACAGAGTTAAAAAGGCAAACCACAGATAAAGAAAAACTATCTGTAGCACACATTACTTAAAATACAAAATGTACAGAACTCCTACAAATCAATGAGGAAAAGACAAACCAAAAGAAAAAGAGGCTAAAATTCTTTAACTTTTTTTATGCTTCAAAAAAGGGTATTTTTAATTTTGAAAAATAACGTAGTAATCAGGGAAATGAAAATTAAAACCATAAGAAGATATGACCCTATCAAGAGAATAGTATCAAAAAGAACCACAATAACAAGTGTCAACAAGAATGTGCAACAACCAGAACCCATATGGTACAACTGTGAAAAGTAATTTGTCATCATCTATTCACACAGGCAATACAGAAACTTCTATCTTGGCATAGGTCTTAGCACTCCTAGTTACAGACCTAAGAGAAACACATGCTCATCAGGTACAAGACATGTACACAAATGTTCATGGTAAACAACCCAAATGTCCTTCAACACTAGAATGGATAAATACACCAGCATGTTCCTACAATGGAATAGCATACAGAATGAAAATGAATGAAATACACTACATCCAACAATGCAGACATATCTCCAAATATTGATTAAAAGAAATCAGATTTGAGAGAGGGTACAAAACGAGCTTCTGGGATACAGCAAATGATCTATTTTGCGTTCTGGGCAGCGGTTACACAAGAATTCAATTTGTGACAGTTCACGAAAATGTACACATCAGTGGTGTACAATTTTCTGTATATATCCTATACATATTAAATTTCACACACAAAAAATGAAAAAAAAAAAGGATGAAGACTTCCACTTTTGACCAAGACACAGTACCAAGAATCAAATATACCCTCCCACCTCAAACAACAACAAAGGTTCTTAAAACAAAGGTTCTCAAGAAAATAAAGGTCGTCAGAAATGAAAGTCACATCAGAAAATGAAGGTCACTGATCACCGAAAGACCATAAACAAATAAAATGAGCTTCTGATTTCTCCATTTTACTGAAAGGAGAGTGTATGCAGGCCACAGCCAAGGACATAAGAACTAAGAAGGCCAAGGTAGCTAGAGTTTTCAGTGCAGTAACAAGAAAGAAGACAGCTACACAGAAAGAGAACTCTGAAGATCTGCAGAGGGTCCTCTTTGAATATTTAGCTGAGTATTTACCAGTGTGTTCATGTGAAGAGGAGACAAGAACCACAAAAGGATTAGAAGGAACAACAGCTACTGCTCACACAGGCCTGGAACAATGTACGCTCCCAGCAGTCAGAATGGAAACCTCAAAATTCATAGGCCAGTGCTTCGAAAGGTTTGGAATGAGTAGTGGAGTAAGTGAACCTTAAATTAAACACTGATCTGGTACAGCCTAAAAACAGCTTAAAAGATATGAAATGATCAAACTCTTTCAATGAAACTGAACTGCACTCAAAGCAAAGCTCAAGAATATTTATAAGAATCCAAGATATCCATCATCCAACCAGGTAAAATTAACAATGTCTGGTATGTAATCAAAAATTACATATGAAATAGGAAGTTCAGTAGGAGAAGGAAGCGAAGAATGAAGGGGGGGTAAACAGAAAGGGGAATGAACCATAAGAGACTGGACTCTAGTAAACAAACTGAGGGTCTCAGAGGGGAGGGGGGTGGGGGAATGGGATAGGCTGGTGGTGGGTATTAAGGAGGGCACGTATTGCATGGTGCACTGGGTGTTATACGCAAACAATGAATCATGGAACACTGCATCAAAAACTAAGGATATACTGTATGGTGACTAACATAATAAAAAATTATTATAAAAAAATTACAATAAGTATGCAAAGAACAAGAAAATATGACCCATAAACAGTAAAAATCAAAGCATTCAAAACCAATCCAGAATAGATGCAGATGATAGAATCAGTAGCTGACAACGCTAAAACAATTATTACAACTGCATTCTATGGGGAGCCTGGGTGGCTCAGTCAGTTGAGCAACCAACTCTTCATGTTGGTCATGAGTTCAAGGCCCAGCTCATTTAAAAAAAAAAAATCAAAACAATTATTACAACTGCATTCCGTTTTGTTCAAAAAGTTAAGTAAGGGCTTGGAAGATATAAAGATGAACCAAACTGAACTCCTAGTGATGTAAACGATACTGTCCTGAGATGAAAAATACACTGGGTAGAATTAGAGCAGAACAGACCCTGCAGAAGAAAAGATAAACTTGAAGACCTCGCAAAAGTAAATACAAAGAAAGGGGGGAAATGAAGAAAGACAAAGAACAAGATACGTGTAAGAAAACTTCAAAAGGCTTACTATATGTGTAACTGGACTCTATGAAAGGAAAGGAGGGAAACAAATATATTTGAGGAAATAAGAGCAGGAACATTTTAAAATTTTATTAAAACTATAAACCTGTTGATCTATAAAGCTCGAAGAACCAAACTCAGAACTACACCAAGATATATAATAACAAAATTGTTTAAAACCACTGGTAACAACAAAAAAAAAAATCTTAGAAATAACCAGGAAAAAAAAGACCCAGGAGAAAGATAAAAACAGATTTCTCACTGGAAACAACGCAAGCTAAGAGGCAGTGAAGCAGTGTCTCTAGAGCACTAAAAACAAAAACAAACTGTCAATCTAAAATTCAGTACTCAGCAAAAATAAATTCCCAAAACGAAGGAGAAACAGACCTTTTCATACACACAAAAAATGAAGGAATTTCACACCAGAAGACCTGCACCCAAAAAAAAAAAAAAAGTTAAAGTAAGCATTTCAAGGAGAAAGAAAATGACATCAAATGGAAATACAGACCTACACAAAAGAATAAAGAGTATGGAACAATGACTATGTGAATAAGCTTTTTTTAATAAGACTTTTTTCCTAATTATTCATACTTCTTTGAACAAATTTTAAAGCACAAATAACATACTACAGATTTTATAACATATGAAGAAGTAAAAGTACATGGTAACAATAACTCAAGTGCAAGAGATGAACAACAGAAGGTGCTTTCACCATACATGAATTTTCTAGCATCAATTTAAGGCAGACTACCATAAGATAAAGATAAAAATAACCACTAAAATAACAATAAAAAGTTATACCTGGCTGCCTTTTATCAGGTTGAGAAAGTTCCCCTCTTCTAGCTTATTATTTTTATCATCAAAGGGTGTTAGATTTTATCAAATGCTTTTTCTGACTCTACTGAGATGACCATGTGATTTTTATTCTGATATATTACATTACTTAATTTCAGATGTTAAAACAGTATTACGCTCCTGACATAATCCCACTTAGTCATGTTATGTAATTCGTTTTACATGTTACTAGTATTTAGTTGATTTTTACATCCACATTCCAAGAAACGTAACTATTTCTGTATCTTTGGTTTTGATATCTAGCTTAATAGTGGCTTCATAAAAAAGAGTTGGGAAGTGCTCCTTCCTATTTTTTTTTTCTTAAGGATTTGTAAGAATTGGTATTAACTATTTAATTTTTAATTCTTCTTTAGATAAATGCTTATTAATTTTGTTGATCCTTTCAAAGAACCAGCCTTTGGTTTCATTGATTTCTTCTACTATTTTCTGTTCTCTATTTCATTAACTTCTAATCTTTAGTTTCCTTCTTTCCATTTGCTTTAGGTTTAGTTTGCTCTTCTTCCACTGTCTTAAGTGGGAAGGCTAGAGTACTGACTTGAGAGCTCTGTCTCTCTCAGTATACGCATTTACAGCTATAAATTTCCCTGTAAGCACTATTTCAGCTGCACCCCATACATCGTGATATGTTGTATCTTCATTTTCATTCATCTCAAAGTATTTTCTGATTTCCCTTTTAATTTCCACTTTGACCCACTGGTTGTTTACCAGTGTGTTGTTTAATTTCCATATACGGGTGAATTTCCCAAATTTCTTCCTGCCATTGACCTCTAATGTCATTCTTTGGTAGGAAAATATAACTTGTATGATTTCTAGCCTTTTAAACTTACTAGGGTTTGTTTTACCACCTAGCATAAGGTCTATCCTAGAGAAACCCATGTGTACTTGAGAATAATGTATATTCTGCTATTTGCTGAAGTATTCTATAAACGTCTGGTAGCATTAATTGGTGTATAGTGTTGCTCAAGTCTTCTGTTTCCTGGTTTACCTTCTGTCTAGCTGTTCTAAAGATCACTGAAAGTGAGGTTTTGAAGTTTTCCAATTATTATTGTTGAATTGTCTATTTCTCCCTTCCCTCCTGTCACTTTTGCTTCATGTATTTTAGTGCTCTATTATGTGGAAATAACAGAAACGCCCAACAACTGAGGAATGGATAAACAAAATGTATATATCCATACAGCAGAATATCTGGCCATAAAAAGGAAGCAAGCATCATGCATGCTAAAAGACAGAGGAACCTTATAAACAGTATACTAAGTTAAAAAAGCCAGTCACAAAAAGAGCAGATACTGTGATTCATTTCTGTGAACCTTTTTAATGAATTTCCAGAGGAGGGAAATCTGTAGAGACAGCAGATTCGTGGCTGCTGAGGACTGCAGGGGAGGGAAGAAGAGGAGTTGGCAGGGAGTGAGAACTAAAGCATGCATAGCTCTATTTGTGGTGATGCAAACATTTGCTTGGTTACTGTAACACTTTGTTTTCCAGAATTCTGACAAAGTTAGTTCTGACAATTTCTTGCTTGTTTTTCAGTGTTTCTGGAGAGGGACAAGAGTTTAGCATTGCCTGCTCCACCATTTGGGCTGAAGTCACTCATGGGTTTACTTTTAAGATATTAAGCTGGGAGGAACTATCAAAAAAGTTTAAGCTGTTTCAAAATAAAAAGTGAACTTAGAATAACTTCTGGGGCGCCTGGGTGGCTCAGTCATTAAGTGTCTGCCTTCAGCTCAGGGCATGATCCCAGAGTGCTGGGATCGAGCCCCACATCAGGCTCTTCTACTGGGAGCCTGCTTCTTCCTCTCCCACTCCCCCTGCCTGTGTTCCCTCTCTCACTGGCTGTCTCTCTCTGTGTCAAATAAATAAATAAATAAAATCTTTTAAAAAAATAAAAATAAAAGGATCATTCACCACAATCAAATGGGATTCCTATAAAAAAAAAAAGAATAACTTCTGCTATTCTGCATATTGATGCTCAAATTCTCAGATCAACAAGAACTCCAGAACACCAGGACTAAACTTACCTTAAAAGGAAGTAAACTGATAAAACCACCTCCCCCTGTGAACCAGCAAAAATTAAACTACTCTCAAGGTATTAATTTAGCCATACTACTTGTGCTTTGGGACATTTTACTATCAGAGTACTTCCTGAAACTTACTATTAATGATAATAATACATGTGAACTACATTTGTGAAATCTTTTAGAGCATTCATAATCTAATTCATTCCATACAACCACCCAACAAGACAGAATGACAGAGCAGGTATTACAAAAAAGGCAACTGTGTCTCAGAGGGGCAATCTTTACACACCAGCAGCCGGTAAGAGAGTCAGGAGGAGAGGCAATGAAAGCTCATGGTCTTCCATTCAACCTGCACCCCTCCTCTATGAATGCCCAGAAGTCCACATATGAGCAATCAGGGATTACCCATTACCTCAAATTCAGTAACAGTTAACACTTTAAGGACTCAAACTGAGGTGTTCTTTATTTTAAAAGCAAAAAGTAAAAACACATATTCATAAGCAGTTANTGCATCTTTACACACCAGCAGCCGGTAAGAGAGTCAGGAGGAGAGGCAATGAAAGCTCATGGTCTTCCATTCAACCTGCACCCCTCCTCTATGAATGCCCAGAAGTCCACATATGAGCAATCAGGGATTACCCATTACCTCAAATTCAGTAACAGTTAACACTTTAAGGACTCAAACTGAGGTGTTCTTTATTTTAAAAGCAAAAAGTAAAAACACATATTCATAAGCAGTTAAGAGGGAAAAGATTTATAAATGTCCATGTGGGGGCCCCTGGGTGGCTCAGGTGCTAAGCATCTGCCTTCGGCTCAGGGCGTGATCCCGGGATCCTGGGATCGAGCGCCATGTTGGGCTCCTCTGCTGGGAGCCTGCTTCTTCCTCTCCCACTCCCCCTGCTTGTGTTCCCTCCCTCACTGGCTGTCTCTGTCAATAAATAAATAAAATCTTTTTTTTTTAAATAAATAAATAAATAAATGCCCATGTGTACATTCTCATTCAAAATTACTAATTCCCAACTGGTTCCAGCAAAGCAATGCTTGTGTGTGTTGTCAGCTGGGATAAGAATACAAAAGGAACTAAAACGATTCTTGCTATTATTCGCAGCTTCATGTATTTTTAAAATTCCTGCTTTATCCTATCTAAAACTAAGAAGTGAGTGCCAAATGCAAGCAGTAACATAACAAACTACAAGGCTTAGCTGTTCAAACGAAGTATCATGAGAAATACCCTTATGATAATGAATGGAACATGTCTTAACATGCCAAACCATTTCACTTTTCTAAGAGAGCTGCAAAAGTAATCAGAATAAAATCAGATCACTACTTAAAATATACAGTGTAGCTTCTAAAAATGAAGCATAGGTTTAAAATAGTAAAAATATATATTTTACAATAAAGGTTATATTCACAAGAATACATTTTCTATTTTTTTTAAAGATTTTTTATTTATTTATTCGACAGAGATAGAGACAGCCAGCGAGAGAGGGAACACAAGCAGGGGGAGTGGGAGAGGAAGAAGCAGGCTCATAGCGGAGGAGCCTGATGTGGGGCTCGATCCCATAATGCCGGGATCACGCCCTCAGCCGAAGGCAGACGCTTAACCGCTGTGCCACCCNCCAGCGAGAGAGGGAACACAAGCAGGGGGAGTGGGAGAGGAAGAAGCAGGCTCATAGCGGAGGAGCCTGATGTGGGGCTCGATCCCACAAGGCCGGGATCACGCCCTGAGCCAAAGGCAGACGCTCAACCGCTGTGCCCCAGGCGCCCCTACATTTTCTATTTTTTTCAAGTCTAGCTGGTTACTGAATGATGGTTCAAATCAAATATACTCTAGCCAGCAGGCAAGTATTATTTATATAGCAGTAATGCCCTGTGGTAAATTCCAGATTCACCAAGAGGGGCCCATAGTCCAATATCAAAGACACTGAATTTCAAAGGCATTCATTATTTTCTTCTCTCCTTCCTATGCCTTTCTTAACTTTAACACAAGAAAGAAGTTCAATGCCTGAACTTCTCAGAGTGACCTCTCTTCTTGGTGTGGTAAATACTGTTGGTTACACACCCAATCTTCACCCACTTCATACCCTCTTCACTCAAAAAAACCCCATTTTCTTTTGGTGACCCTGAGCATAGCACCAGGGGAGAAATCAAGATTGCTCTACCAGTATGGCATCCATTGTTCCTCTCTGCCAACAACTGACACGAATACGGCTATGTGACTCAGTTGTGGCAAATGAAATATGAAGGGAGGTTTCTGGAAATACAAGGTGGCAGAAGAGTTAACGGGAATAATTTTATTTCCTAATAATATAGAAGACAGCACAGAAAAAGAGGTTCCTTTTTTCTCCTCCTTCCTCCCTGTTTCAGACATCCTCATGTGAAGGGGCACACCTGGAACTGCTGCTGCCATTTTATAAATGAAACGGGAAGGGAACTGCAGAGTTGCTGAACCCACCCTAGAACCAGAGTCCAGACTTTTTGTTAAGTGAAATAATAAACGTCTGTGCAGTATGCAAAGGGAGGCCCATGGACTGCTGCTAGTCTGCAAAGTGTGTGTTGTTAGCCCACAACAACAATAATGTCTGAGAGCAGGCATTCAGAAACTTTACAGCAATTTCATATTCCCACATTTTTACTGTATTTTACAAAATAAAACTCTGCAATGAATTGAAACTAAAAAACAAAAAAACAAAAACAAAAAAACCGGTCCTTCACCACACTGTGAAAAAGCATTTGTCTAAGCCACTTTTAGTTGGGTATTAAGCTACTTGCAGCCAAAACCATTCAGGGACTCAGCAACATCGAAGAGATAGTAGTGTCTGCAAGTCCTCTCATAGCCTCACCCATTTTAAGAGTAACCTTTCTGCAAATTAACATACCAGGTGAATTTAAACAAAAACAGAAATGAGTATCATTTGGAGAATTGCATTCTGGTCTCTCATGTAATCATTTATTTCTAAGGATCCCAGAGCACTACGGAAAAGGAAAAAGGGAAGACATAAGAAAATTCAATGCATATACAACCCAAGTGACATGAAAAAATTAAGCTCTAAAAGAACAAAGCACAGATGACTGAATCATTATGCATTCCTACTGATGCCATAATTATACAACTACATTTCAGACATTAATTCTCCTTAGAATATGATGTTATCTAACTTCATTAAACTAGCTCAGAGCTCAGCTGAGCTGATCCATTACAGTATCACACGGAGTCATGTGACATTCAAACTTGCCAGGCTGACTTTAAATAAAGTTAAACCATGCATAATGCAAAAATGTTTTTTAACCCATCTATTAAAACTTTTTCTAAACACAATACCCAGAAACTTGAATCATACCCTGATACGAAGAAGCTGAAACACATATTAAAAATACAGAGCTGTAGACTTAGAATAAAAGTACTTACCAGGAAGATGAGCACAAGGAAAGACCCTAACTTATGGCTGCACCGTATGGGGTCTTTTTTTTCCCCTACTTAGTAAATTAGGAAAGTGCATAGGAAAAAAAAAAAGTCTATGAATGCCTTCTTAGGACAGTCACAAATGATAGACGAGAACATACGAGTAGAAATCTCAACACAATGAAAAGCCCAACTGCACTTGAGATAGTATGACTTTACAAATGTGTTTGCAAAGACCATTTGTTTTTCAAAAGGGCTATACATTGATTTTCTCGAGAAATAATCCACATTCTGTAATCACCAGCTAAAAGAGCTTGTCCCAAAATTATGGGTATAGTTAACAAACTACTTAACTGCCCAAAAATATTCACTCTCGCTGATTAAATGCTTAACTACTACAGAAGCAAACCCTATTTTTTGGCAAAAAAATGTACATATGGTATACTTATGAAATCTGCATCTTACACCAAATAAAGTTCTCCAATCCAAACAGAAACAAAACTAAAAAACAATTTTAAATTTAAATTGCCTTGGACTTGAAATATGCCACAGATAAGATTCTGTCATCAGGAAATACAATTTAAAGTGAGTTTTTTCTTTTTAAATTTTTTCTCAACACCAGAAGTCCCAATTTGATGTCTTTTCTCATAATACACATTAAGGTTATTTAACATGTTTAAAAGATATATATTTCTTTTAATAATCCTGATATAAAGCAAATGCTTTAGTTGGAACAAAGTACTAATGATTTTTAAAGAAGAAAGTTATGAGGATTACACATGTAATATAAAATTCTTACACATGCCAAAAATAATAAATGCAATTCTTTTAAACTGAGAAGCAGTTCTCACGTACTTTTACAAGAATTACTTCCATTACTCTGCAATTTCACTGTTTCCAAATCCAAGAACAAAATTTATACCTAGAATGACATTTAAAAGGGGCATGTTTCACCATATCACCACACTCCCTACCTCATTAGAACACTTCATATACTTTATAATTTTAATTAAGTTACCAGATTAAAGAACAGAAGCATGATGTACAACCAAGAGCTTCCTGATTATAACGTCCATAACATGAAATTCTTACTCGTAACATATACACGGATATTCATGTGCACATACACTAAGCCACCTTAAGTTTTTTTTTTAAGGTAATGGCTTTACTGACCAAAAGCGTACTGAACCTAAAACTGCTCTAAAATAAAGTCTTAAAAAAATATGAGGATAGGAAGATGGCGGAGGAGTAGGGGACCCCTTTTTCAGCCGGTCCCGAGTTGAGGTACCAGACCAGCCTGAACATCCACAGAATCAGCCTGAGACGCAGGAAGATACACCTGGATCTCTACAAATGAACACATCCAGTGCTGAGTATTTGGGATACGAAGCGGGGAGCCGTGAAACCACGCACAGATATCAGAAGATAAACAGAAGGGGGGTTGGGAACCACCGTGTTTGGGGGCCGGGAGCGGTAGCCACCTGCATGGGGGAGCGGGCAGACTCGCGGACCGGCACCCGCGAGAGAGCAGACTGAGACTGTGAGCTGGGGAACCTGTGCGACCAGACTGAAACGGAGCTCCGGTGCGCTCACTGGAACCAGACTGAGACCGGGAGCTCCCGGAGTGCGCGGGAGCAGCCGGCGGCCGGGGGCTGGTGGTGTTAGAAACACAAAGGACAGAGACGCGCCAGCCCTGGAAGTGAGGGCTGGGACGCCGGGTGTGCGGCGCACATCCCAGGACGCTACAGGGTTGAGCAGCACCAACAGAAACAGAGTAAAAGTGGCCAGAAGAACATCAGTGGAGAGCAGGCCGCGATCCCTCTGTTCTGAGACAGAGGCTGAGATTCGGCCACTGCTGCTCTGACTCTCAGAAGAGGCACAGCAAAACGCCACGGAAAGCCGCCAGAGAACAAAAGCCTGGACATACCGGCTCACAGGGTGCCCATCCCCATCCCCCCTCGCAGAGGACACAGAGACTCTACCCAAACAGGGTGGCCTGAGTATTGGCGCGGCAGGCCCCTCCCCCAGAAGGCAGGCTAAAAAATCAAGAAGCCCACATCCCTAAGATCCCTATAAAACAAGGGCACAAGGCCTGGATCCCGGTCAATAATTTGGGCTCTGGACAACCCCGCAACCTCTCCTCATCAGAATGACGAGAAGGAGAAATCCCCCCTAGCAAAGAAAAGACAATGAGTCTGTGGCCTCTGCCACAGAACTAATGGATATGGATATAACCAAATTATCAGAAATGGAATTCAGGGGCGCCTG
>NC_048222.1:32519754-32574380 GCF_002007445.2 Ailuropoda melanoleuca | reverse complement strand
CTGGCTGGCTGTCTCTCTGTGTCAAATAAATAAATAAAATCTTAAAAAAAAAAAAAAAAAGACGTACTTCATTTTCAATCACTTGTAAAGCCCTGATTGGTCCCAACAATATCAAAATCATACCAAACCACCACCCACTTTTATGTGATCAGATTCAAAATTACAGAAGCTTCATACACATATACCAGACCTCTAGACAACCTTCTACCTACACAAGTGCTTAAGGCCCTGGAGCTCTTGGTCATCCAAATTTTCTTTCACAATGACTGCCTGTAACCTTTAGAACCTCCAGCTAAGGGTTCCCAGGCCTGGAAAATCTCCAGAACATCAAGAATTACCTAGGTGGGTGGGGACAGGGAAAGTGGACAACAAAAGGGATATACCATTTACGTATGGGATTTTTTTTTTTAAGATTTTATTTATTTATTTGAGAGTGAGTGAGCCCATGCACACATGCGTGTGGGGGGAAGGGCAAAGGGAGAGGGACAAGCAGACTCCCCGCTGATCCCAGAACCCAAGACAGGCTTCGATACCAGGACCCTGAGATCATGACCTAAGCAGAAGTCAGATGCTTAATTAACTGAGACACCCAGGCGCCCCCTCCAAGGGATAGATCTCTGAAGACTTAACTATTTAAGAACATTTGGCAAACTAAACTCATTTGTAATCTGAGTATTTTCCATACTGTCTAGAGAAAAAAAAGAGAGACAGTGAGAGACAGTTAAGACATATAGGAAGGGGGGGATAGAGAAATTAAGAACAGAAAAATCCAATTCTCTTCACAGTGACAAAAAATACTGCTGATACAACGGGATAAAATTACCCTGCCATTCATTCACCCTCAAGACGTGCTTCTGTCCACTACTTAGACTATTTGTGACCCACATTATTGATTTATTAACCGGGACTGTAATATGTTTTAAATATAATCATCAACTGGGTAAGTACTAGTGAAACATTAAACAACCACTGAGGGACCCCTGGGTGGCTCCCCAGCTTAAGCATCTGCCTTCCACTTGGGTCATGATCCCAGGGTCTTGGGATCGAGTCAGACATCCATCTCCCTGCTCAGCTGGGAGCCTGCCCCTCCCTCTGCCTGCCTTCCCCCTGCTCGTGCGCTCTCTGACAATTTTTTTTTTAAACATTCTTTAATAAAACCACCATTTAAAAAAAAAACAAAGGGGCACATGGGCACAGTCGGTTAAGTGTCTGCCTTCAGCTCAGGTCATGACCCCAGGGTCATAGGATAGAGTCCCACACATTGGGCTCCCTGCTCAGCAGGGAGCCTACTTCTCCCTCTCTTGCTCCCCCTGCTTGTGCTCTCTCTGTCAAATAAATAAGTAAAATCTTTAAAAAAAAAAAAAAGATTAGATTAAATTGAAATTTTTAAAAAAACAAAAACAACTACCACTGAAATGTCCTGAGCAGAAGTAAATGTTGGCGGGGGGGGGGATTTCTCAGAGTCCCGCAATGAACAAATACAGAGACACAGGGGATTTCTGCTAAGAAATCCCAAAAGAACCGGCCAACTACTCCTTGTTCTTCATCATTTTTTTTAAGTGACAATACTTTTATTTTTTTTATAAGATTTTATTACCTTTAACTAATCTCTACACCCAACGTGGGGCTCGCGCTCAAAACCCCAAGATCAAGAGTTGCAAGCTCTACCAACTGAGCCAGCCAGGCTCCCCTCCTAGTCTTCATCTTTGTATAAAGTCCGGCCCAAGAATGGGGCTGATCTAGTCCTGGGTAAAGATAAACTCCCCACGCTAAACTAGAATGAGGATGGGGCTGGTACACAGACCAGTGAGGTTGGGGGGGGGGGCGGTCTCTGGATTGCACAGGACTTAACACTCATTTCTGCCTTCCTCCTCCAGTGGACAAGTATAGCAGCAGGGACTGACCCCTAGGACTGGAAAACATACCTTAGAATGCAAAGCTTCATTCAGGCATCAGAGGAACCCTAGGCCTGAGAGCCCTGACCTTAACAAGTATCCCACCCTTGGGCAAAGGGAAAGGCTGTATCATGCTTCTGGTCCGATCACTGCATACCACCACCCCACCCCCTCCCACCTCACCAATAAACAGAACCGGAAGAGCCTAAGGTTAAGTGCTTACTGGCCACTCCATACTGTAAGAGAGGAAACAAGAAACCACTGCTAGTCTGAACAACTTTAAACAGTTTTACTTAATTCAGCATTCTTAAACCCATGGCCATTGTTGGTCCTATTTCAGAAGCAGTTGGATTACTTTAATGACAGACGCAAAGAGTAATATTTTTGTTACCACTGGCCCTAAAGTAAAATCCCCTCCCACCAGCCCCATACCCAGGGACCTAACCGCATGACTGCCCTGTCATTGAAAAGCACCCTAATGTCACAGCTATCTCTACACTGATCATGCTTTAGAGAAACTGGAAAATTCAACACTGGGGACATTCTACTGAAACACCAGTGAAATTAAATTGGCTATTAGGAAGTAAAAAGAACAAAACTGTCCTGATGCAGACCACTTGCTAAGCCCTGTACCCCAGTGGCCTGTAGTCCTCATGTGATTATATGGGGATCTTTTTGAACTTCTTGTACTTTTTAACAGTATACTATCACCCAGAAGAATAATTTTTTTTTAAGTACATTTGTTGAAATTCTAAATACAAACAGTCTTCAACTCCACTCCTGCCTCAACCCCCATCCCTTGCTCTCTCAATACCAAATCTTGCTCTCTCAACACCAAATCTCTCTATTCACACCCTAAGCAGGCAGGAACAAAAATCTCTATAAAGGTTCCAAAGACTTAAAATTCTTGTTTTCACCGCTTAGTGGTCTATTGCTATGTTCAAAACCCTGTATAGCAGGTACCTTTAAGCTAAGGAGATCTGAAAACAACAAAGCCCCAGCAGCCCAGCTGTTTTCTTTTCTAATTATTGAAAGGGGAACCTGCGGAGGGATTAAAGATTTAGCCTTGCCCCAGAGCTAACAGCCTCGCTCTACCAACAATCTGATCTCTCACTGGCCTGAGCAGAAAGGTACAACAGGCAATCAAATCTAGATCTCTGGCATGACTTTATAGGACATTAATAATGACCCTGACAGTCTAGCCAACCACCCACCAGCTCTTTAATTTAAAGGCCATCATAATCCCAGCCCTCCCTTACACACTCCTCTGTGATGCACTAACATACAACAGTGGGGTACCTAATAATGAACTTTTCAAAACACATATGATAGAACAGTAATTTACGATGTAGGATTATATATAGCTTTAAAAAAAAATTCCACTATTAAACATATACTCCATGGAAGATGTTTATAAAGAACAAAACATACCTGAAAAACTAAACTCTGAATCAATGATTTTTGGCAATATTTTCTCAAAACCTATAATACAGACTTTTTAATTCCTTTTAAAATTTTTAGTTCGGAGGCGCTATCTCATCCCGGAGAATTTTTCCAGCTTGATCTTCAATTCCAAGTAGCTCATTCAAGTCAACTCCAGAACATCTCTAGTGAATAGATTCTCACTGAACTCCTTTAGCAAGTTATTCCATTGTCTGACTGACCTCACCGTCAGGTAAAATTTTAGCAGATTAGAACATTTTTCTTTTTCAGTTCCACAACAAAGTAGTTTTTAGATCAAAAAGAATTGCTGCAGCATCCCTGCTGACACAATAGGATAAAGCAAAGAAGAAAAGCACTGGTTAATACCATTCAGCTACTGTAGAGTTTATTTCTAAAGCTCTGAATATAGTTTTGAAATATGAAGCTTAAAGTAACATGGACAGCCAGAGTGTACAGTTTTTGTTGCTACATTTTTTTAAAATTAAATCCTTTAATGGCTATTTCGTCCATTCACCTTTCTTTTAATACCAAGAAAAAGGAAAAGAAAAACATTTCATGTTAGTAAATGCTTTATTGACCTAACTCTTATCTGAACAAAAATGACCCATATCTTCACAACTTCTAAAAGCTTGTGGATTTTTTTAAGTCCAATATACAAAACATCACATGCAAAGATTTTTGCTTTTAATCCTTAAAATACAGCCAGGCAGCTAACACTAATGGTCTGTCCCCATGCATAGCCTACTACACAACCCCCTCAAAAAGTTCTAAACTGACAACTTCCAGCTACCCTAAAAATAATACAATATTTAGTTCAAAAGAATTAAATATCAAAGATATCTGGTTATATGTGCTCTTTAGTTTTCATACCCAAACTCACGTTCTCTTTTTTTTTTTTAAGATTTTATTTATTTGACAGAGACACACAGCGAGAGAGGGAACACAAGCAGGGGGTGTGGGAGAGGGAGAAGCAGGCTTCCCGATGGGCAGGGAGCCCGATGTGAGGCTCAATCCCAGGACCCTGGGATCATGACCTGAGCCGAAGACAGACACTTAACAACTGAGCCACCCAGACGCCCCCCAAACTCACATTCTTAAAGGATCTATATACCATGCAAAATAATGTGTTCTACCAATAGTGAGTTTATTATGACCCATATTAAGATTAAAAAGGATGTTCATTCATTCACTTCATTTAGTTATTTGAATACTCTTAAAATATTCACTAAAAACAGGCAAAACAAAGCTTCCGACCCACACACTTAGGTACCCTTGATTATGCAGTTAATTCATTCAGTTGGGTTCTGGTACACGGATATATACCTATATATTTGTTAGTTACACACAGAAAAAAGCTTTTAATAGCCACAAGAAATCATCACCCCTACTGTGCAAATCCATGAGGGTTTCAAAGATATTAAAGGTGGTTCCATTCAATCCTCCCACTCTCTAAAATCAATCCAGCCACCTGCACCTCCCCCCAAAAAAACTCTTCTGCATTTGGAATGAAAATTAGAGGTGGAACAGAAGCCTGTTTCTGCTTCACCAAAGATCTATGAAACATCCTACCACACACAAAGATAATTTTGAGCGAACTGGCCCGAACCTGTTCTCTCTTTGCCATTCTATCCCACTCCCCCTTGCAATTCCACCAAGGTGTACTTTGTTAGGAACACAAAGGTGGTCACAGGGGTTTAAATGAAGAAAAATTCTTCAGGCTGGTAGTCAACCACACATGGTCTGGGCATGATAGGATTCCCTCTGAAGTTCTTTACTCTCAACTGTGACCAACAGGGAAGCATGCTCCAGGATCAACAATGCTAAATCAATCCATCAAACCCTGTTTGTAGGATTAATTCAAAGAGCTGAGAAAGGGTTATATGGAGCAGTCAGTGCTCCCCGAGCGAAAAGTGAGACACGTTCCTAGCTATTTAAGAACCTCATCAGGAAAACTGGAGGTTGAGTACTACCTACGCAATGAATGAAGCAGATTTCCCTTTATACCTCTCACTCCATCTCTGTGATTATCAAGTGTCTCTTCCTCGCCACTCTGAGAAACCTAACCAATCAGCAGTACAAATCCTTTTCAGAAAGTAAACTAATTCCCAACCTAACAGCCTGAAGTTGCTTCCTTTCTCTTATTTCTCCAGTTTCAAAGAAAATCTACACAACCAAGAACCAAGGAAATGAATTTCAATGGTAATCTGAGATTCACATTAAATATCTACAGAATAACAAAGGAGAACGCTACACTGAGAAATTTTCCCCTCACAAACATAAGGAATATATCCCAAAGGAAGAAATGCTTCCAAATGAGAAGTGGTATGATCTGCCCATCTTCAGGATAAACAAAGAAAATCACCACTTGATTTCCATTGAAGAAATGATGACACATTATCAAGAATGTCTTAAGGGGCACCTGGCTGGCTCAGATGGAAGTGCATGGGACTCCTGAACTCAGGGTCATGAGTTTAAGCCCCATGTTGGGCTTAGAAATTACTAAAAATAAATTTTAAAATAAACTTTTTTAAAAATGCCTTTAAAATATATTATTGAACACTTATACAAAATTCTCCAGTCCTCTTTTATGTGCATACATAAAGTGCTTGCATAAATATATGAACATTAAAACCCAGGATCCATGTGTCACTCAAGGAAATGATTGCTGCAGGCACAGAATTAATTAATACATTTCTAGAGTTTCCACAATGGAGCAGGAATACTTTCAAAGCAAAGAATTTAATAAATATGCACAAAAAATAACTAAACATCTAAAATAACTAATTTTAATAAGCCAATGTATATGTAGGTATATCTTAATCTCAGAAACAAGACAAAAGGAGAATGCAATGACCATCCCATTCCAAGCCAAAGGGGACACACAGATCTATACAATAATCTCCTCACATCATTATGTGCATAAGAGGCTCACTGCTCTTTCTACCACACTCTAAAATGACCTCTGCCTCTACAACATTAAACAACATTAAGACACACACCGTAACTGACTGTTGTTCTTTACAGACCTTTGGGGTTGATATGACTGACCAGAATTGCACTATCTCATTACCTCCTCAAAAGAACCACAGATCATTTCAACTACATGAACAAATATAAGAACTGTTGCACATAGAATATTTTCCAAAAATATAGCTTTTAATATACAACAGGGACAGGACCCTTCCTTTTCTGGAAGTGCCTATTTTAAACCCTTTCTAGACTGACTTGTTTTGCTGTAATGCTGACTGAGATGCCTTCTCTTACCAATAACACAAAAAGTTCTTTCACCTATTCAGTAGCTATTTGTAACTCTACTTAGCTTATACCAAGAAATTATAATAAAGAATGTTGTATCTACTGAAGTCGAAGGTAGAAACAAAGCACCCATAGGATTCTAAAAGTTGTCAGGGAAATAAAGAACAAAGCTGGGATAATTAGTAACCTGAACTGGTATCATTTCTGCTGTGCATTCCCCATCAGTATCTTAACTTCAAAAAACCACTAGCCTTTATCTCCTTCCTCGCCTTTTCCTGTTAGTTCACATATGCAAAACGAGCAATTTCCCAAATTTTCAAGTAGTAAAAAACTTCCTTTCAAATGAAACCTTACAGACAACATGAATATAAAATTGCAAATAAGTGTTTCAGGGTAAATACACTTTCAAAGTTCAAAAGTAAAGCCTTCACATATTATAAAGTCTACTACCAAATACACAAGGTTAATTTGATTAACATACACTGAAATCAAGGGCTATGAGTAAGAATCATATATGCAAAGTAAATATTATACAAACAGGAACTGACATATAGATGGAAATCAAGAAAATCCTGATTCACACATATACATTGCTAACAGTTTAAAAGATTGATTTTTATTTTAAACAGATTACCTTAGAGCCTTGGGATGCTTTTTAAACAGAAGGCAAAAAGAAAAAAACAAATTTTGAGATCTGCACAAAAAATACCTACTATAATAGCAACAGTGCATTAGTAGCTGCTGATATATTAAAACTGGAGTTTACTTTTAAAATAAAATTATTTTAAAAGGTTTTTATTTTTTAAGTAATCTCTATACCCAAAGTGGGGCTCAAACTCACAACCCTAAGATCAAAAGTCACAAGCTCCTCTGACTGAGCCAGTCAGGCGCCCCTAAAATAAAATTTATTTTTTTCCCTTAAAGATTTATTTATTTATTTGAGATAAAGAGTACAAGTGGGAGGAGGCAGAGGGAGAGGGAGAAGTAGGCTCCCCATTGAGCAGGGATCCCAGCGTGGGGCTCGATCCCAGGACCCTGGGGTCGTGACCTGAGCCAAAGGCAGACACTTAACCTACTGAGCCACCCAGGCACCCCCAAAATAAAATTCCTAATAAATGTTTATGAAAGCCTTAAAAGCACCTCCACAGACACTGAGCAACTATTTCAAATCACTATTCTAAGCCAGCTCTTACTATATCATAACATTGTTAAGTCTAACCCACCTCCCAGGAACATCTCCAATTAGGCTGGGGTGAGGGGAGGGGTGTCTATTCTTTCTAAAATTAAAAACAGAATAATGGTTATTTGAACCTGAAATCTAAATATGTCTGGTAAATCAGTATAAACTGTTGTCCCTCATACTCAAAGATGAAACTGATGACTGTCCCTACAGTGGATCTACAGAGTCCACAAGATCAGCCATCTCACCTAAAGACGCACCTAGCAAGTTTGGGGAGCTGGTAAATCCCGCAAGTATCATCTCTGCCCCGAACAACAAAATACAGCCAGCTGACCAAGTCCAGGCTACCCCACCTGATTTTTAATGATCAAAAGCTAAGAATGACGTTATGGATTGCACTATGCCCCCCGCCCACAAACAAAAAAATATTTTGAAGTCCTAACTCCCAATATCTCACAATGTGACCTAATTTAGATACAGGGTCTTTACAGAGGTAATCAAGTTAAAATGAGGGAGTGACAGTGGACACTAATCCAGTATGACTGGGAAATCTATACACAAAAACAGACATGTACCCAGAGAAGACAATGCAGACAGAAAGATGGCCACCTACAAGCCAATAAGGCAGGCTGGAACAAATCCTTCCCTTACTAAGAAGCAACCAACCCTGCCAATACCTTGATTTCTGGCTTCTATCCTACAGAATCCTGAGGCAATAAATCTGTTATTTAAACCACTCAAGTTGTGGTACTTTCTTACAGCAGCCCTAGCAGACCAATACAAGTGATTTTTACATTTTCAAGTGATTGGGGGGGAAAAATCAAAAAATATTATTTTGTAACATGCTAAAATTATATGAATTCACATTTCAGTATTGGTAAGTATTATGTAATAACAATTATTTACCTATGTATTGCCTATGACTGCTTTTGTGCTGCAATGGCAGAATTGAGTAGCTGCAATAAAAGTCCCTAAAATATCAACTGTCTAGCTCTTTACAAAGAAGTTTCCTAATCTGAGAATAACTACTTGTCACAAAGCATCACACCACACAGTGAAGATGGACCCCAAGAAGGTCAATCTCTTACCATTTTCTGTTACTACTTTCTTTCAGCTGCCTTCAGTATCCTGCTTTTCTTCTGAAAATCAGCTGTCATATCTACTTTCCAAGGTTACTGTGTGTACACCAAATGAGTGCTAAATATAAATGCCTCATTTGGGGCACCTGGGTGGCAGAGCGGTTAAGCATCTGCCTTCGGCTCAGGGCGTGATCCCGGCGTTGTGGGATCGAGCCCCACGTCAGGCTCCTCCACTATGAGCCTGCCTCTTCCTCTCCCACTCCCCCTGCTTGTGTTCCCTCTCTAACTGGCTGTCTCTATCTCTGTCAAATAACTAAATAAAATCTTTAAAAAAAAATTAAATGCCTCATTAAGCTACAAAATATAATAAACATACAAATTATAAAATTCTACCCACACAGGACATAAACAA
Organism: Ailuropoda melanoleuca; assembly: GCF_002007445.2. Lineage (NCBI taxonomy): Eukaryota > Metazoa > Chordata > Mammalia > Carnivora > Ursidae > Ailuropoda > Ailuropoda melanoleuca. The sequence goes on along the minus strand of NC_048222.1, from coordinate 32,565,116 downwards.
GCTGTAACAAACAATTTTAAGGTCAAAAACTTACATAACTCCTAGACCATGAACCTGATAAGCCCACCAATGTCAGCAGAATTTATGTGACTGATAAAACTAGATAAAATACCTCATACAACTGTCAATGACAGATCCAAGAATTATAACCACATAAATGATTCCACTAAAATTCAGTAAGCCTGAGAAAGCAAACAAGTGTTATATATGAATTAAGGCTTTGTTTACCTTTTATTATCAAACTACCAATTTGTCGATCAAATACTAAGGGGCTAGCACATGGCAAGAATGATAAGTTGTGTTTGCAATAACTCTTTGATTTCAATTTCCTAGAAGCTAAAACCTCCTAATATTTGTTCATTTAAAAAAAACAATTAGGTACCACTGCTTTCATCAATTGTCTGGCACTATCTACTACAGTTGAACAAAAGGTCATACCCTATGACCCAGTAATTCAATTACTCATACATACCCAATGTAAGTGCATACATATGTACACCAGAAGACTTGAAGAATGTTCACGCACCACTTTTTTACAACAGGCCCAAAATGGAAATAATCTCAAAACCCATTTACAGTAGAAGAGGATATATGGATTATAGCAAATTCACACAATGAAATGCTTTTTGCAACAAGAATGAACAACTACTCCTACATACAACATGGAATAATCTCACATAGACACCAGACAAAAAGCAAAATACATGAATAATATCAGTTATAAAAGTTCAATAACAGGCGCTAGAAGATGGGAGACTGACTACTTTAGAGGAGTTGGAAGTAGTGATTGACTAAGGATATGAAAGGGGCTTCTGAAGTGCTGGTAATGCTCTACTTCTCTCTGTAAGTCCCGTTCAATTTGTAATAGCATCCTGAGCTACAGAGTTACAATTGGTGCAGGTGTGTGTATGTGTATGATGTATCATACTCCAGTAAAATGGTTAAACAAAATACTAGGTTCCACTTCCAGGAGGTGCTTCCCAAGATTACTGATAATGGAACATAATGTGCCCTTACTGGATCAACTGTCCCAAACGCAACTGTAAACTCTGGACAAAATTAAAAGACAACAGAAAGCAATCAAAGCAGACAAGACACTACAGGGGAGTTAATGGAAAAAGGAAGAGCACAGAGGAAATTTTTTCTTTTGTTTTTTGTTTTGTTTTTGAAGAATTTATTTATTTATTTGACAGAGAGCGAGCCTGCAAGAGAGGGAACACAAGCAGGGGGAGTGGGAGAGGAAGAAGCAGGCTTCCAGTGGAGCAGGAAGAAATAAAATATAAATAAAAATAATATAAAAATATAAACAAAAATACAAAATTTCATATTTACCCACAGGACCCTAGGATCAGGCCCTGAGCCAAAAGCAGATGCTTAACGACTGAGCCACCCAGGCAACCCTTTTAATGGCTTTTTGCCAGGAGGCAGGCCCAGCTAAGCACTGTTCAGTAACAGAGTTTGAACAGAAACCACACTCTGAACTGGCACGAAGAACCAGAGGACAGAGTTCTTAGTGATTCCATCAGGTGGGAATTGAGGGATAAAATCAAGGAAAAAAGCAACAAAGGGTATAGTTCAAAGTCTACATGTAAACTTGGCCCGAAATCTCTAGCTGATCCCTGAAAGAGGCATGTGTGAAATAGACTATATGCATCCCAGGTAAGACTAAAAACTGAATACAGATTTAAGCTGCTGACCACAGGGAAATTGATTTGGAGCTCGAGTCTATCCTACTAAAACAAAGTAAGTCAACATTCTCTGGAGGTACACCATAGACCCAAAATCTTTATAATAAATTGTTCATAATGTCCAACATGCAATTCTGAATTACTAAACATTCAAAAAACAGGAAAATGTGGCCCAGAAAAAAGACAACCAAAAGAAACCAACACCAAGACAATCTGGATATTATTGGTAGAGGAGGATTTTTAACCTTCACCAAGGTTTCTGTAATGTTAACATGTTATGTAACCCCCACAGAGCTATAAAAACGAGGAAATTAATGATAAAATACTATTAAGTATTTTACAAACCTTATGTAAATTCTGTCCATCAATTCACTAATATCCTTTTTCTGGCCCAACTTTCAATCCAAGACCCCACAATGCATTTAGTGGTCATGTATTGTGAGACTCCTCCAACCTGATATATAATTAATTCCTTGTTATTTACAGACAAGAATTTTAAAAGCTGCTACTTAAAACCATGCTCAAGGACTGAGGAAAATATGCTCAAAACAAACAGGAAATATCAAAAGATATTTAAAAGAGAAATAGAAACTACAAAAAGAATCAAATGGAAATTCTGGATTGAGAAATACAACATCCAAAACAAAAACATCCATTGAATGCAGACTACCAATAGCAGAAGTGTTGTTGCTAAATCATCTATCAGAGTTGCTAACTCAGGAAACAAACAGGTGAGCCCTGGAGCGCTGCCTCAGCCAACTGCTCCATCCTAGGGAATCCTGAGGGGGCTGGAGGAGAAAGCATAGCTCCCGGCTCTGTTTACCAACAATGCTGTGGAACAAACCCAAATAAACTCATCCCCCAGAAGTTTATAACTCAAGAGAGGACAATTCAGAAAAAAGAAAGGGAGAAATTTATTTTGGGTGCTGGCAGCTGGGGAGGTAGCAGGCTCAAGCCCTAACAACCGACCTCTCTGCCCACAAAATGGACACCTAGAGGTTTACAGGAGAGGTTCTGGGGGTTCGTGCAAGAAAGCAGGCAGAGGGTATGTGATCACAGGTGGGGTCAGTACGTGTATCACGGGTAAGGAAGGGGACATGCAGGGTGTGGTCTTCTGGGCATTCTACTGCTAGCAGGGCTTTTGTGGTCTGACAGCTGGGATGTTCATGGTCATTCCAAAATATCTTCACCAATGCCTCAAGAAAGAGTAAGAAACAAGCACAATAGGTTTTACTTAGAATGTGAATTAAACAGTCGTGCCTTTCCTATCTATTTCTGGTTTTAAATTTTAGGGTCTATAGTTGAGCAAGAGGGCTTGCTAATAGAGTCAGTACACCTGAAGATCAATGGCAATTATCTAATCCAAAAAAGAGAGGAAAAAACAACAATTAAAAAACTGAACAGTCATATGTGATATGTAGTACAAAATCAAAGATCTAAACGTATGCGTAAGTACAACTGTAGTCCCATAAACAGAAATGAGAGAGAATGGAACAGAAAAAAAATTTCAAAGAAATAATGGCTGAAAATTTCCCAAATGTAATATAAAATGGAAATGTGCAGATTACAGGAGCTCAGTGAACCATGAGCAGGACAAACAGAAAGAAAATACCTACGCGGGGCGCCTGGGTGACACAGCGGTTAAGCGTCTGCCTTTGGCTCAGGGCGTGATCCCGGCATTGTGGGATCGAGCCCCACATCAGGCTCTTCTGCTGTGAGCCTGCTTCTTCCTCTCCCACTCCCCCTTGTGTTCCCTCTCTCGCTGGCTGTCTCTATCTCTGTCGAATAAATAAATAAAATCTTTAAAAAAAAAAAAAAAGAAAAGAAAAAAAATACCTACGCACATCACAGTCAAACTGCAAACAACCAAAAAGAAAAAGAAAATTACTAAAACAACCAGATAAAAGTGACAAATCACATGTAATAAAACAATAATATGAATTATTGGTGAATTCTTGTAAAAAATAATGGAGGCCAAAAGACAGGAGAAGGGCATTTTTTAAGTGCTAAAAGAAAAAGACTCTTGACAACCCGGAATTCTATATTCAGCAAAAATATCCTTCAAGAATGAAGACAAAATAAAAATATTTTCAGCAAAACAAAAGCTAAGAGAATTCAATCACCAGCAAACCTACACTATAAGAAATACTAAAGGAGGGACAGCACTTGGGTTGCTTAGTCGGTTGAGTATCTGACTCTTGATTTCATGATCTCAGGGCACTCAGCAGAGAATCTGCTTGGGAGTCTCTCTTTCCCTCTCCCTCTACCCCCTCCCCCCCCACACACACTAGTGTTCTCCCTAAGTAAGTCTTAAAAAAAAGAAGAAAAGAAATACTAAAGGAAGTTTACTTAGCAGAAGGCAAATAACACAAGATGAAAATTCTTTTTTTTTTTTAATTTTTTTATTTATTTATTTGACAGAGATAGAGACAGCCATCGAGAGAGGGAACACAAGCAGGGGGAGTGGGAGAGGAAGAAGCAGGCTCATAGTGGAGAAGCCTGACCTGGGGCTCGATCCGAGAACGCCGGGATCACGCCCTGAGCCGAAGGCAGACGCTTAACCGCTGTGCCACCCAGGCGCCCCACAAGATGAAAATTCTGATCGTCAAAACAAAAACCGAAAAATGAAAAACAAAATGTTAAATATAAAATATAAATAAAATATAAATAAAAATAATATAAAAATAAAAACAAAAATACAAAATTTCATATTTACCCACATATTCTCTTAATTTCTTAAAACATGCATGACTTTTAAAAAAGGAGTAGCACACTCCTAACAACCAACAGGTCAAAAAAGAATTCACAAAAAAATTAAAAAATACTTTGAGATGAATGCAAATGAAAACCTAACGTATCAAAAGTTCTGAGATACAGCCAGATCAATTCTCAGAGGAAAAAGTATAACTGTAACTAACTATAATAAAAAAGGAAAAAGATCAAAAAGGGGAAAAAAAAGAAGGAACTATCTCAAATCTATATAACCTAATCTTTCACCTTAAGACACACAAAAAAACAGCAAATAAAACTAAACCCAAAGTAAACGGAAGGAAGGAAATATAATGATTAGAGCAAAACCAATGCAGTAGAGAAAAGAAAAACAACAGAGAAAATCAAATCAAAAAGTCATTCCTTGAAGAGGCTTTTTTTTTTAATGTCAAACTTCAGCTAAATGGCCAAGTAAAGAGAATAATCAAATTGCTAAAATCAGGAATGAAAGAGGGACATCACTACCCACCTTACAGAAATAAAATGGATTATAAGGGAATACTAATTCAGAAAAACTCTATGCCAACAAGTTAGGTAATCTAGATGAAATGGGCCAATCCCCAGAAAGATACTAACTACCCAAACCAACACAAGAAGAAAAAAAAAATCTAAAATTTGATCTACAAGTAAAAAGACAAACTTCTTTCCCAGAGAAAAGCCAGGCCCAAATGACTTCACTGATGAATTCTACCAAACATTTTAAAAATACTACCAATTCTTCATAAACTTTTCCCCCCAAAAAATAGAAGAGAACATATCCCAACTCCTGCTATGAGGCCAGCATCACCCTGAGCCCAAAACTAAGTGAAGACATCGAAATGAAAGAAAACTACAGCTAATATCCATATTGCTACAAATACAAAGATCTTCAATAAAATACTGGCAAACCAAATCCACCAAAAAACCATAATACACTATGACAAACTGGGATTTATCCCAGGACAGGAACATTTAACACTTAAAAATCAATTCATGTAAATACACCATATTAATAGGCTAAAGGACAAAAACCATACAGTCTCAATAGACAAAGGAAAAGTAAAGGAAAAAACAATTAATTATAAGAAATTATAATTTCTAACAAAAGCCAACACTCTTTCATGATAAAAACTCAACAAGGTAAATGTAGAAGGGAACTTCCTCACTCTGATAAGGGGCATCCATGAAAAATCCACAGCTAACATCACATTTAGTGTTAAAGTACTAAATACTTTCTCCCTCACATCAGAAACTGTGGGAGGATAATGATTACCCATAAATACCCAAATCGTAATCCCCAGAACCTGTGAACATGTTACTTTACAAGGCAAAAGGAAATTTGCAGATATGATTAAGGATCTTGAGATGAGCAGATTAACTGGGTAGGCCCAATATAATCATCCTAGTGTCATTTGTTGAAAAGACTATTCATTCCCCCATCGAATTGCCCTGGCACTCTAGTCAAAGATTAGCTGAACGTAAATGAGCAGGTTTAGTTTGGGATTCTGAATTCCAGTGATCATATATGTATCTGCTACTACCATACTGTCTTAATCACTATAGCTTTTTAGTATGTTTTGAAATCAAGAGGTGTGAGTCATCCAGTTTTGTTACTATTATTGTTTTTTTCAAGATTGTTTTGGCTGTCTGGGTCCCTTGAAACTCATTTATAAATGAGTTTTTGGATATGCTTGTCAATTTCTTCAAAAAGCCAGTCAGATTTTGAGAAGATAAATCAGTTTGGAGAGTTTTGCCTTCTTAGCATTTCTGTCTTCCAATTTCACTAATTTGGTTCTTTAATTTCTCTCAGTGATGTTGTACAGTTTCACTGTACAAGTCTTAGAACTTCTTTTGTTAAATTTATACCCAAACGTTTTATTGATCTTAATGTTATAAATGGAATTATGTTCATAATTTCACTTTCTGTTCATTACTAGTGTGTTGAAAAAGAGTTGATCCTTGGACCAAATGGGTTTGAACTGCATGGGTCCACTTAAATGTAGATTTTTTTTTTTTTAATAAATACAACATAGTACTGTAAACGTTATTTTCTCATGATTTTCTTAACATTTTATTTATATTATTGTAAGAGAACACTATATAAAGCAGATACAGAATATGTGCTAAATGAATGTTATGTTATCAGCAAGGCTTTCAGTCAACAACAGGCAATTAGTAGTTAAGTTCTGGGGAAGTCAAAAGTCACATGTGGACTTCTGACTGCATGGGGGGGTGGGCACTCCTACCTCCACGTTGTCTGAGGGTCAACTGTACATTTATTTGATGTTGAGTTTGTCCCGTGACCTTGTTGAATTAGTTGTAATAGTATTTTAGTGGATTTCTTGGGATTTACAAGATCACAAATGAGATTAGAAACGGCTTTGAAATGAATCAAAATAAAAATACAATATATCCAAATTTGTGGAATATGGCTAAAGAAGTACTGAAAGAAAAACATATGCTTTTAAACAACAATATCTGAAAAGAAAGGTATCTAATGTCCTAAGAGTCTGCCCCCAGAAGCTAGATAAACAACAACAACACAAAAAAAAACCCAATCAGAAAGGAAATAAAAATAGGAGCAGGGGCACCTGGCTGGTTCAGTCAGGTGGAACATGTGACTCTTGATCTTGGGGTCATGAGTTCAAGCCCCATGTTGGGCACAGAGATCACCTTAAAAAAAATTTTTTTTAAATAAAAATAGGAGCAAAAATCAGTAAGAAAAATAGACAACAAAGAAAATGAATAAAGAAAAAACTGGGCTTTTTTTTTTAAGATTAACAAAATTGACAAATACATATTAGCAATATCAGAAACAGGAAATATCAGTACAGACCCTACATGTGTTAAATGAATATAATGAACAACTTTATGCCAATAAATTCAAAAATTCTGTGAGAAATAACTGTATAAAACTGACATAACACAGGCTAAAATATCCGAATAACCCTAACTCTACTAAAAAAATTGATATCCTCATCAAATCAATTCTCACAAAGAAAACTACAGACCAAGATGGTTTCACTGGCTAATTCCCTCAAATACTTAAGGAAGAACTAATCCCAGATGAATATCATAATGTTATGATATATAGTGACCAAACAAGGTTTATCCCAGGAATATAAGGTTGTTTTAACATTAAACAAGTAACTCATCATCATTCATACTACATCACTGCAGAAGAGATCTCTTCATTACAAAAATCTAATAATGTCCTTCATTTTCTCAAATTCTTTGGTGGCTCCCCATACCTACATAAGACACAGAAATCTTAATATGGCATGGAAGGATCCTTTCATAACCCTGCTCCTGCATACACCCACATCTCTGGCTATCAAACTCCAATATGCAACCCACAAACCCGCTACAATGGCCACGCCTTGTGCCTTAAGATATGCCACTCCCCGCCTTCCTGCCACTCACAAATTCCAAATCTCCACCTGAGCTGAGTTCCTCGGAACTTGGTCAGATTGGTTTTATTACTCCTCTCTCTACATTCGCGCTGCATTGTTTGTTAACCCTCAATATAACAGATATTACCATTATTTCTTTTTTTTTTTCCTCTCTCTATTCAACTATCACTCCTACAGGACAGGGACCAGATCTTTTTACAATATGAACAGAATTTTAAAAAGCTATTTATCTGAGATACTGGTGCACGCACATCATTTCACTAGATGCAGAAAAATCATTTGCCAAAAGTCAATATACATTTGTGGGACGCCTGGGTGGCTCAGTCAGTTAAAGGTCTGCCTTCAACTCAGGTCATGATCCCAGGGTCCTGGGTCTGAGTCCCACATCAGGCTCCTTGCTCAGCGGGGAGCCTGCTTCTCCCTCTCCCTGCTGCTCCCCCTGCTTGTGCTCTCTTTTTCTTCCTCTGACAAATAAATAAAATCTTTAAAAAACAATAAAAATAATAAAAAATAAAAAACAAAAGTCAATATACATTTGTGAAGCAAAAAAATCAGCAAATTAAGAATTAAAATAAATTTCTTCAAGCTAATAAAGTCATCTAAGAAAAATCTACAACGTATCTGACTTCCAAATAGCACTAACCTCAGTAACAATATTCAGCAGGTATATGTGCTTATTTATCTCTCACTGGTCCTCACAACAGCCTTGTTTAAAAAACAAAAAGTAGAGAGACATTATTGTATTGTTCCATTGGTCTAAGACCAACTCTGAGTCAGAAATATTATATCACATACCTAAGTAAGAAAGCCAGTACTAGAATCCAATCTTTGACCTAAAGTACTTTTCCACTAAAGTATGCCGTCTCTTACCACCAGGCTCATTTCACAACAAACAATTAGCCTCTACCACAAACCATACTTTGGTATCCTTGTCAAAGACTGAGTGCTGCTGGTCCCTGGTGTGGCAATTCTTAAAGTTTTCTAGTAATGCCACTGGTTTAGATAACTATAGCAAATAGTAAGATACTCACACAATGATTATATTTCATTAATTGATAAGATAAAATAGGACAAGTAACACTAACATAGAATAAATAATTCTAAAACCCACATTAAAAAGAACCTCAAATCCCCCTTCCTCAGAATGGCTGTGACAGAGGAAAGAGCACAACCACTGGTCTGTATTCTCTCCCTTTAAGGTCTAAAATGCAGGAGATAAACAGATAATTCAAAGCCTTATTTAAATTTGTATCTTCAATCCACTACCCATCAATGCCTTAATTGAGCAACTTAACAGAGAAACCAGAGTGACACGGCCACTTTTGAGTTTCTGATTCATAAGAAACTTCCGTGCAGGAAAACACAAATGCTACCTTAACACCTTTCCATCTGTGATACACCCGCAGAGAGCAAGTTCCACAATGAGGCTGGACTTGCTTCTTTAGTGCACAACATGCACTTCACTTCAAAGCACACAGGGAAATCCAACTCTCTTGAAAGAGTCTATTAACAGAACTACAAAAAAATTTTTTTTCTTTAAAGTAGCTTTGCCAACCAGCTGCCTATAGGCCAGTCATGTCTATGCATCCTCTTTCATGTTTTTGTGTTCCCTAAAGGTGAATATTCGACTCTGAGTCATCATTTATCCAGGAGAAAACATTAAACAATTAAGATAAAATAAGCCTTCTCCATAAATGCAGCTGTCTTTGGTGTGAGCATCCAGGTTCTTATACAGGAACCCGTATGTTTCATGATAACACAGTGCCCTTTATACACAAGCTCCTAAAAGGCTTGGTGAATTTTTTATCTGACCTTACTACTGCTGAAAGTCAGTGACCACAGAGGTATCTCTCTCTGACATTTACAGTGACTGAAGTAAAAATAAGGACATCTTTTCTTCAAGAGACACAGAAAACTCAAAGTTCACTGGATAATACACTACCAAGGAGAGTGCACCAGTATCTCAGATAAATAGCTTTCTCATGACTACTTTTTGGATAAGCCAATAGTATAACTTTGAACTTCTCTTTAATTCCAAGAATTAAAAAATGTTTAGACAATATCTTTAAAAACAACAAGTCCTTTTTAAATTTAATTCTTTTCTTATTAATCACCTAAGCAAAAAAGGGAGAGAGTTAACAAGGTAATTTAGAATTCCCTCAAGTACCACATCACGTACAATGTTGAGTGAACTACAGACCAAAATTCCTAACTTCACAATATCACCCGAGTCTAATAACGAGAAGAAATTTAAAATGTTCAAAGAATGATAAGCTTAACCAATCACTTTCTGACACACTTTTTTTTTTGTGAAGCTTGCCTCTAGCTGAATGATTCCAACCAACCATGTCACCGTCAGCCTGGGGCTGGCACACCTGCTGCTATCTCAAGGATGAAGTTAGGAGCTGCCACCTTAAAACAGACAGAAGTTGCCACAAGAGATGTGACACTGAGGCACAGAGACTCAGGTGAAAGTCCCATTCCCAGCTTCATAATCTGAGCAAAGAAGAATCTTTTGCACCCACTATTCTACCCCCAAACCTGCCTATGGACCACATTCTCTGTGACCCAGTCCTATCCAAACTAGCTCTCCATTCCAAATGACAACACCCTTTCCTCCTGCTTCCTTAGCACTATGAAGCGCTAAGAAATTGTCCTTTGTGTCCCTACCTGCAACTGAACTCTGAGGCCAATTTACTTTCTCCACTCCAACTGCTCAAACCACATCCCCAACCCATAGTCACATTTCACATAAAATCTGTTCAAAGATACAGCATTACAAATATTACAATGCATGTGAAATACGCAGTTTCTAAATTTTAAGCAAAAAGGGAAATTCCTCAATTAAAACAAGGCTAAGAGAATGCCTAACTGCAATTACAGGTATTGTTTTATCTGAGTTTAAAAAGCATAAATTTAGGGCGCCAGTCAGTTAAGCTTCCAAGTCTTGATTTCCACTTAAGTCACTATCTCAGGGTTGTGAGACTGGGCCCCGCACTGTGCTCCAGGCCAGGCATGGAGCCTGCTTAAGATTCTCTCCCTCTCCTTCTCCCCGCACCACCCCCCCAAAAAATAAAATAAAAATAATTTAAAAACAAAAATAAGAAGTAAAAAACATAATTTCAACAGAAAAATATTATAAATATATGAAAGGGTGACAAGTCATATATATATGTCACCCTTTCATATATTTATAAATATGTGTGTGTGTAATTTTCTTGAATTGGTCTTCATACAAAAAGGGCTGTTCAACCCTTGCAAACTGTTGGTAGAAATGGAAATTGGTGCAGCTACTCTGGAAGACAGTATGGAGGTTCCTCAGAACATTAAAAATAAAACTACCATATGATCAGCAATTCCACTTCTGGGTATTTATCTGAAGGAAACAGAATCACTACCTTGAAAAAAAATAAGCACCCCCCCCAAGTTCACTGCAGCATTACTTACAATGGCCAAGACATGGAAACGACCTAAGTGTCTATCATTGGACGAATGGATACAGAAAATATGTTATATATACACATTTATTATTATTCAGTCATGAGAAAGAGGGAAACCCTGCCATTGGAGACAACACAGATGCACCTGGAAAGCAGTATGCTAAGTGAAGTAAGCCACACAGAGAAAGACAAATACTATATACAATCTCACTTACATGTGGATCTAAAGAAGAAAAAAACCCAATTCATAAATACAGAGAACAGACTGGTGGTTGCCAGAGGTGGTAGGGAGGGAGGGAGGATGGGTAAAATGGATCAAGGGGGACAAAAGGTACAAAATTCCAGTTTAAGATCACTAAGTCCTGGGGATGTAATGTACACCACGGTGCCTGTAGTTAACAATAGTGTATTGTGTATGTAAAAAACTGCTAAGAAAGTAGATCTTAAAAGTTGTCATCACAAGAAAAAAATTTTGTAACTAAGTGCGGTAATAGATGATAAAACTTATTGTGGTAATCATTTCACAATGTAAACATTTATCAAATCATTATGTCACACATCTAAAACGAATACAACGTTATATATCAATTACATTTCAATTAAATTTTTGAAAGCGCTGTTCAACAAAGACATGGTAACGCTTGACAATCCACTATATCTCCTCTCCCAATCATTCCTCATCATCTCCCATAAGGAAGAATCTTGCAGGAAAATCTATAATCCTTCCCATGTAGAGTTATGGTAACTACTGAACAGTTCTCATATTAAGAAACCATCGTTTCGCTTATCTTAAATGCCCAGAAAAGTGTACTATTATGGAAAATGTTGTCTGGTAAGAACATTAAGGGCATATGTCTATATATGTGAATGCAAAAAGAAATCATACAAAACCCTATTTTTTTCTTTTTTTTTTTTTTAAAGATTTTATTTATTTATTTGACAGAGATAGAGACAGCCAGCGAGAGAGGGAACACAAGCAGGGGGAGTGGGAGAGGAAGAAGCAGGCTCATAGCAGAGGAGCCTGACGTGGGGCTCGATCCCATAACGCCGGGATCACGCCCTGAGCCGAAGGCAGACGCTTAACCGCTGTGCCACCCAGGCGCCCCAACCCTATTTTTTTCTTTAAATTCGAAAGAACTTTTAAGTTGTCCCTAATCTTAAAATTGATCAAAGTATGTTTCATCAACTTCATAAACCTAGTAAGCATTTATCTTTAATCATTTGGGAAAGTATAAGACCCTCTACCTCAGTCTTCAGTAATCTAGAGCATCTCCTGCCCTCAGTGAGTTTAGTGTATGTCATCAATCTAAATATTTCTAAATAAATGTTGGAGGCTGACAATCACACAATGTAATACCTATGCTCCATGGCCCTCTCACTAAGAGATCTTAAGTTACAGCCAGAGAAGCATAGACTTCATCTGCACCCTTTATTTATACACAAGATAAAAATCCTAGAACTTCCATAACTTGTGAATGGAAATGCTAATAATAGTTTTAACCCCTATAAATCTTACTTACTTCATCTTTGAAGTATACAGAGTCACACTACACCAGAGGATTAACACAAAGATTAAATCAAGTGAGTATGTGAAGCTCCTGACACAGCGCTTTTCACTGTACCCTAAATAAATGACACTAATATCCACTCATGCCTTTTGTCATGATGTCCCCTCTGCCTGGAATGCTTGTCCTTCTCCTCTCCCCTTCTGCCTATCCAAAGCACTTCCGTTCTTCAGTCTTTTTCAAGTCACTCCTGATGCCTCTTGCCTTATCTGTAACACACTTCAGTCAACTTTAACATCCAATTATTCACCTCCTGTAACAATTCATCAAGCTATTACTTAACAAGACACTGCTCTGAATTTACATAATATTTCACTGGCATTTAGTACCAATCTCAAGCAAAGGAGAAGCTCAAAACCTTCACTCAGTATCATCTCATCCTTCCATATCTACTCCAACATCTACCAGTGCTTTACAGAAACCAAAGCAATATTCAGTAAATAAATGTCATATGAGTGAATGACCAAATAAAGGCCCAGAAATTACAAGCTGTTCTGTATGGAAAAAGACTGGGTGAAAAAGGTAGCTCATGAAGTGGCTCTTGAGAACCTAGAAGAGTAAATGTATGATACATGATGTGACTAAAATCTACTTTACCTTTAAAGAAAAAAAAGGCTAAATGAATATCCTCTGTGCGTTAAATACCAAAATACCACTGCAAACAAGTTACAAACAAGGAAAGGCATAATGCAATCAATTCCTTACTCAAAATGACATTTCCTCTAACCTTAGCTACTTCTACAGAGAATATAAACTTTGACAGATAATCTCAGCTCAAAATTAGGGTTCTTTTCTCTAATTCGTTGTATTTCTAAAGAGTCAGCCAGCAGGGGGAGTTCAAGCTCACTTACATTAAATCACAAAATATTGTGATTTGGTCCCCCTGGATCCTGGAATTTTTTTTTAATTAAACTCCTGAATATTAACCATAAAAAGTTAGTGGAAACCATATGTTTAAAAGATAAATTTTATAATATTATTTCTACATCATATAAATACTCCATAAAACTGTCACTTCTTGAGTTCTTCTGTAATATACATTCCAAAAAATTATACATCCTTTTTACAGATAGAAAAAGAAATCAGTATTAATCAAAATTCAAGTGACAATGGAGAAAAGCTGCTACTTTCTAAACCGTTACCCAAACTGAAGTAACAAGGCCAGTCTTATGAGCCCAGCACCCATTCATCAATTCAGTCTCATCTACTGTTCATCCCAAAGCCTCATCTGCTGGTCTTCAGGCTGCTGCTATCATGACCCTCCCCAGTAAGCAAACCTCATTTTTAATCTGTGACCATAAGATTTATCAGAAAATAGTTAAGGCCCTGGAAATTGTATATATTTCTGAGACACAATTTAAAAAGCAGTATTCTCTACTGACAACTACAGATAAGCACGGCTACAAATGGTATGGAGGAGGGGGGTATAAAAGAGGGATCCACAAAAGGAAATTCTAACTGCCAAACATAGACTACTCAAATAAAATTACTCTAACCAAAAGTAAGTCACGATCGTCAGTCTTTAAAAAAAAGAACTAATGGAGAGAACCGCAATGTAATGCCCAAATTTTCTCTGCTCTGCTTAAAAAGTACTTCTGTATACTGTACCATATTGGATCCTTACAACAACCCTTATGAAAAGCAGGTAACGTGCCCATTTTAATGTTAAGGGATGGGAACAAGATGTTAACTTGGGCTTTCTGGCTCCAAAGTCAAAAAGCTCTTTGCATCACAACAGATCTTCCTGAAACAAGGACTACAACATGCATACTGGAAATGTGGCCCACTTGCTCCCAAAGGCACAGAAATTCTTTTATCAACAGGTATAGGGGCGCCTGGGTTGCTCAGTCGTTAAGCGTCTGCCTTCGGCTCAGGGTGTGATCCCAGCATTCTGGGTTCGAGCCCCACATCAGGCTCCTCTGCTGGGAGCCTGCTTCTTCCTCTCCCACTCCCCCTGCCTGTGTTCCCTCTCTCGCTGGCTGTCTCTCTCTCTGTCAAATAAATAAATAAAATCTTCAAAAAAAAAAAAAAACAGGTATAAAAACAATTATATTCCAACAAGTTGGACACCCTAGAAGGAGGACATCAAGCCAAAAACCTTCTGCACAGCAAAGAAAACCATCAACAAAATGAAAAGGCAACCTACAAATGGGAGAAAATATTTGCAAATCAAAATTGCAAATGCAAATCAAAACCAAAATGAGATATCACCTCCCAACTGTTAGAATGACTATTGTCAAAAAGACAAGAGATAAAAAGTTTTGGCCAGGATGTGAAGAAAATGCAACCCTTGTGCACTACTGAAGGGAATGTAAATTGGTTACAGCCACTACTGACAATAGTATGTAGGTTCCTCAAAAAACTAAAAACAGGGGCGCCTGGGTGGCTCAGCTGTTAAGCGTCTGCCTTCAGCTCAGGTCATGATCCCAAGGTCCTGGGATCGAGCCCCGCATCAGGCTCCCTGCTCGGCAGGAAGCCTGCTTCTCCCTCTCCCACTCCCCTTGCTTGTGTTCCCTCTCTTGCTCTCTCTGTCAAATAAATAAATAAAATCTTTAAAAAAAACAAAACTGAAAACAGAACTACCTTGTGATCCAGCAATCCCATTTCTGGATATATATCCAAATGAAATGAAAATAAGATTATTATCAAAGAGATACCTGCACTCCTTCAATGCAGCATTATTCACAATAGTCAAAATATGTAAACAACCTAAATGTCCATCAGTGGACAAATGGATAAAGAAGATATGGCATATATGTACAATGGGTTATTATTCAGCCCTGAGAAAAGGAAATTAATTCTGTCATTTGCAACAACATGAATGGACCCCGAGGGCATTATGCTAAGTGAAATAACCCAGAAAAAGGCAAATACTGCATGGTATCACTTGTATGTAGAATCTTGAAAAAAACAAAACAAAAACTCATGGAAACAATGGTTGCCAGGGGCTTGGCAGTGAGGGAAATGGCAGAGGTAGACACAGGAGTAGAAGTCAGTGAAACATGCCCAATGCTGACACTGGTAGCATATCTGTTATTTTTAGCTCTTCTAGTCCAAAGAAATGACAGTGCAATCACTGGCAAACTCAAAAATTATATTTGTAGTCAAGCACTGTAAACACAAAAGAGCCGATTATGCATTAATAGCTCTTCAAGGAGTAAACATATTGGTCTTCAAAGCACTACACAAAGGACTGTTCTGGAACAAAAGCTTAACCTTTTATACTTTCTCTTTACCTGGTTTAACAAAGAGGTTTCATACCCAGCAAATATTAAGTATACAATGTTCGAAAAGTTGGACAGCAATACGTAACATAAAAGTTCAAATCAACAAATACAAATATATAACAGGATATATTTTATAATCAATGCCCCCACCTCTCAGTCATTTAGGTGGGAATGTAGGCTTTTGTTATATATTTGGAAATTAAAATTTTTTAAAGATAAAAACCATCCTCCTCTTTCATGAGCTGGAAGGGCAGATTTCAAACCAGTAACACTCCATAATCTGTTGAAATGGAGATTTGTTTTGTTTCCAACCTTATTCAAACCTTTGCGCACTTCAGACCTAACTCTTCCCACCACATCTTGGCACTCCTGTGAGAAGCCCTCAGGATCTACAACTTACCATCCTTCCCCCAAGAGGTTCCTCCAGCTTAAAGTTGCCTGTGTCTTTCAGTGAAGATGACCCTACGATTTTAGTTGTGCCAGACTAAATCAGGACTAAGGCAGCCATGAACTATATGGACACCTAGGGTCAAACTTGGCCTGACAGGGGTAAATGCACATGGAATGGTGACAAATCTATCCAAACAGACCCTCCCATATATACTAGGGCACAAAGGTGGCAGGTCACCAGAGTTTAGGCAGTTCTCCAAGTGATTCTAAGCTCTCCATGAGGATTACTTCATATCCTCTAGCCTGGAAAGTACTAGGGTCCCGAGTGAGTACACACTTAACAAGCAAACAATACCCTGTACTACTGCCTGTGTCTCTTAATAAAACCCCATGCCTGAAGGCGTATCTCTTCTTCAGGCACCTATAAAAAGTCCATCTAACACAACCAATCTACTTGTCTAGACACACCAACACATTCATTCATCACACACAGGGATTTGGTCACTGGACAGCCATGCTTTCACACAAACCACACCAACACTGCACTACACTCCTCTGGTAGCAGGGGAAGGTAAGTGGAGGACAGACTCTTCCCATTACCTAAAAATCTCTCTCATCACAATAACCTATAATAATCCCAAGCTGTATGACAACTCATCTCCCTCAAGAAGTTCTCCAACTGATCCAAATGACACTGAAGTACTACGTGACCCCTCAATATAGTTTGTTCTATAAATCACACATCATTTCAGTGAACTTTTGAGATTCAGCCCAACCTACAGTAACACAGAATTCGCCTCATGCTAACTATTACTTGAAATTTGCTGGGCTGCAATTCTTTTTTAAAGACATTTATTCCCACATAGTTTGAATATTTATTTACACTCTTTCCACAGTGTTTTTTAGATTCACTTGTAAAAAGTACTTGTCTCCCCAATACAAGAACTAAAGTTTTATCATAACTACTCTTTTACATGTTTCCACAAAACCCAGCAGTTTTACCCTTAAGTGAACAGTTTTGTTAATAAACACAATATTTCTCCTAATGAGATTATTCCGAAGGATATTTAAAAATGGACTGTTTTTATTACTCCATTATTCTGGATTTTCTAATACAGTTGCCCAAACATGTAAAAAGGACAGTTACAAGCATGGATTGCATTTTAGGTACAGTATTCACCACATTAACGTTAAATATATCCTCACAAAACTATTAGATGTAAACAAATTAAAAATATGTCTATTTCATTATTGGTAAAGCAAAGGCATTAGGCGGTGAACATCATGCACGACTGTCAAAAGAACAAAATGTGATTGTGCCCTAAGGAATTTAGAACAGACAACCTAAATGCAAACAGTATACATGCAGAGGTGAAGGATGTCCCTGACTAAAAGGACAGGGAGAAAAGGGACAAGTGAAACCAAGTCGCGTCTGCTTCACTGAACAGGTGGAGTTTTGAGTGTGATCCGAAGCAGAAAGAAAAAACTAAATATGTTGAATGTTCAAAGAAGCAGACATGCGGCATAGCTAGAAATGGACTACTGGGTAACCGGGTAACAGAAAACAGAGTAACATGGATCCAAAAGAATGCTTTTACACGGAGCCACGAAGGGAGCCGAAAGTGGGGGCAGGGGGGCAGGGAGGAAAACAAAGGGAACAAATACCAAGGTTTACACAGGAAAGGACTAGGTCTAAAAGAGGAAGAAAGGAAAAGACAGAGGGTTATGGATCATCCTGTGTGCAATTTCAAGAGTTCAGAAGAGTATAATGCAGTATTATGTCTGAATGCGAACAATGTCACTATTTTACAAAGTTTCATCCAAAAAGAAACATCTTCCTAGTTATTTGTCAAAGTGTGAGGCAGCAATAATTACAAAATACATTCACTGTGTATATTCATATTACATAAAGTTTGACATGTGCTGTCTCACTTCGAAAATGCAACCCAGATTTTACATTAAGTCATTGCAGCCACCCAAAAGTGAAAGAAAAGGTGTTGCTTTTCATTTGACTAACAAAATCTCCTCTCTTTAAATTCTAACCCTTGAAGCAGGTGTATCCCTAGTAAGAGAATATATAGTTGAGAGAGTTCTGGAATCAAACACACCTGGTACAAGCCTGACTGATCTTTGGCAAATAACTTAAATCAGAGACTGTTTCCTCATCTATAAAATATAGATGTTACTAAAACCTATCTCATGGAGCTGTTAAGGCTGAAAGGAGACAATGGCATGTAATACCATTTGAATGGGGCCTATCAAACACACAAAGTTCAGTAAATGTTTTAATCACTATTACTGTTTCTCTAAACTTGAAAATCCATTATCATAACTTGGGGACTTCCATCACCTCCTCCAAGAACCTCCAAAAAAGCAGAGGGACCTGAGGTTTTATAACCACGTCCTATATGCCCTCCGCTACATTTTGAAATTAAATCAATAATATGCTTCTTACCTGAATTCATGCTTCCTAAAGACAGCACATTCAGGAAAATGTTTTATCTGTTTTCTCTCTGCCTGGTGGGCGTACAGTGGGCTAGCCCACTAAAAAACAGGGCAAAGGCCTTATTTTATTTGAGTTTTCTGTCCTGACTACACACTTACTTTTGTAATCAGAAAATGCAACAGATGTTATAAGATTAGTCTTTCTCCTCAATAATTTATTTTGGCAGTCAGGAATTCTTATGCAATCTACTTATTTTTCCAAGTGCCTAATAAAATAGTTTAGATTCTTAAAGCTTTCAGTATTTTCTTCCTACTTCTTATAGCTATTACACCGCTCACAAGCTAAGACTTGGAAACAAAACAAATTTACTAAACCATATTATGTAAGTAAATTTTATATACCAGCTCCCTTTTAGAATACAATCAGTTTGTAATTAAACTGTAACTCAGGCCTCATTTTCCCTTAATGTTGTAAGTATGGTTAAAGTTCCTACATTAACCCAAAAAGATTATTTAGACATGCTATTACTGAATTCTAGTCACAAGAGTTATTGAACTAGGTTCTAATATCCAGGATCAAGCCATACAACAGCAAAATCTTAGTTTAAAAAGTCCAGCTCCTTTTTTGAAGCTCAGGAAAATTGGCAAAATTGGCAAAAATTTTAAACAGGGAGCTTGTCTTGGTTTTTGTGGGGGGTTTCTTGTTTTGTGTTTTGGGTTGTTTTGGGGGTTTTCTTTTTGGTGCAAAATGGTGTTTTTTTAAAGCACAGGGACAGGACCTGTGGGCAGAAAGAGCTGCTGTCTTGGTATCTTTTGAATGCCCTCTAGTTTGTGCCCCTGGGCTCTCATGTTGTCCCCTGTGTCCACTTTTATGGGACCCCATCCAAGCCTGGTCTCCCATGAAACAATCTTACCCAGTCGTCTTTTCCCACCCATCACAACAGTGTAACTGATCACATTTAAGTATTAAATACAGAGTCAATGACGGGCGCTTGGGTGGCTCAGTCGTTAAGTGTCTGCCTTTGGCTCAGGGCGTGATCCCAGGGTGGGATCGAGCCCCACATTAGGCTCCATGCTCCGCTGAGAGCCTACTTCTTCCTCTCCCACTCCCCCTGATTGTGTTCCCTCTCTCGCTGGCTGTTTCTCTCTGTGTTAAATAAATAAATAAATATCTTTTTAGATAGATAGATAAATAAATAAATACATACATACATACAGAGTTGATGAATGAACCAACTCATACTGAACCCCGTAATTCTAAACTGGAACATTTCTGATCATACAAATAAAAGTGAATATAAGTCATAAACAAAGTGAAATCTGAAGGCCATATCAAAATAGGTATTACTGACCTAGAAGGGCACCCATCACAATCAGCTTCTCACGACTCTTTCCTGAGCCCACCAGGTTTTGAAAATCACCAAAACCGTCAACAATATTTACAGCAAAAAAGCTTACAGAGAGTAGACACCCTTTGAGAATCTTAAAAGTTAAAGAAATAAACATAAGAACTTGTGAAATTAAAGAACCAGGATTATGTAGCTTAAATTGACACCAAATCCTAAGGGGACGCAAAAATTACATCTTGAGAGACATTATAGGGACGCCTGGCTGGCTCAGTCTGTTAAGTGTCTGCCTCCAGCTCAGGTCATTATCAGCGGGGAGTCTGCTTCTCCCTCTGCCTGCCACTTCCCCCTGCTTGTGAGCTCTCTATTTCTCTCTCTCTGACATATAAATTTTTAAAAATCTTAAAAAAAAAAAAAAGACATTATAATTACATGAGGAGGAGACAGAGGGCATTCCAGAGAGAAAAGCAGAGGAAGGCAAGGAGTCTGGAGAAAGCAAGATATGTGCATGAGGGGATAAAGACACCACACTGGGATAAAAGAGAAAGGGGCATGGTTTTAAACAGGAAGTATATGGGACCAAGCACACAAAAAAGTCTTCAAGCGAACAGGTACAGTTTAGATTTGAACAGACAAAAATATGAGCCACTGCCAGGTAATTCTTGTACTTAACATTGTAGGATGTTTAGCCATTAGCACCTCTTTCTACCAAGTGGTGACAACTAAAAATATTTCCTAGACACTGTCATAAATGCTCTAGGGAACAAATTCAACCTTCCCACACCCACTTATCTACTCCAAGTCCCTTTATGAGGTAAGGAAACTGCTGAGTCCCAGGGGAGTCACATAACTTGCTAACGTAACACAGCTTAGTTTTAGTCTGGCCAGAGCTAGAATACAAGCCAAACCAAGAAGTGTGTTACACTGGGCTTCATGATCTTCTTAAATTATGTTTAGAATGTCTAATGATTCTTTAGAAGTCATCACAAACTTAATTTTATGCCTAATTTTGATGACATTTTACCTGCAACATATACTGTGTAGTATCTTTCTATTGTTTCTGTGCTGCTTTAAAGAATCAATCATTAACCAAAAAAAATCCAAACAAAATAAAAAATATATTAAGCCAACAAAGGAACACAACAAATAATGTGCAACTACACTAAAACATTAACAATCAGATCCCTGAGCACTTGAGTGTTCTAAAAAGGCAATCTTTCATAATAGCTTAAAATCTGTCCTTGCAAATACCAGTTTCCACTACCCTCCCCAATTTTAACTCTTGGACAGATAACTTTAATTTACTGCCTTGCCCTCTTAAGCAAGAATATCAAAGACAATTTAAACTCTACTTTAAGATTCAGGGTCATTAGGAAATCCATTCATATTGGTACTATAACACCTGGAGATGTTCAGAGAATAAGCAGGGAACAACGTTAGTTTTATGTGGTTCAAGGAAAGTGTATATGGAAAAAGGTGGAAGATCAGAAATAGTATAGTTTGGAGCCAGACCAAGGAGTGTGAATCAGGTGGGTAAATGACGTAACAGGTCTGTTTTCCAAAGATCACAAATGAACAGAATGGAGGAGGGAAAAGATAGAATCCGGCAAGAAGCTCCATTTAGAAGTAACAGGCCAAGCAAGAGTCAGAGCCTGCCTGAACTACAGTGGCAGTGATGGCAAAGAGGGAGAGAAAAAATTTAAGAAACAGCTAGAAGACCGATCTGGTGAACGAAGGGTGGGAAACAGAGCAGGTATAAAGAGTGAAAGATTCTGGCTGGGTAGATATAACTAATACTGGAAAATAGTAAGAGAACCTCATTTCCAAGGAAAAAAATAATGAGCTAGATTTGGGTTTTAAGGCCAAGCCTCATGACCTCAATAACCTAGGCTTTATTAAAGCAAATCAAATGTCTACCAAATTTCATCCTCAGTGAAATGGTGCAAAAGAACACCTATCCAATTTGTTTGCGAAGATTAACAGAGTAAACACACTTTGGAAAGAACCAGTCTAGTATAAGGAATAAATATTCCTTTTTTTTTTTTTTTATTCCTGGCAAAACTACTACTAAGTACAGTCTTCACTGGGTAGAGCTCTACTTATCGCAAATCTTTCTAATCACCCTCAATAATTCACACAAAAGCCACCAATGGCTTCTTCCTGGCCATTTCTGTTCCACTGTCCAGTTTTGTTTTCTTTTATCTCACTACTGTGTTTCACCTCTGCCTTGACATTCTATTCAACATGTTTCAGGAAAACTGGAAATTAATTCTGAAAACTTCTTTTCCATTAAAACATTTTTCATCTGTACAGGTTTCTTCTACTCAACTTTATCCACCCTATTTCTTACTAGCCCAGCCCCACTTCACATCTACACTACGTCAACAGTCTCACAGCTTCCAACACTGTCGCCAAGGTTAAAATAAAAAATTCATCCTACTCCTCCCCCACAAAAAAATCCTACTGGCTGTGAAGGCCTGACTAGTCTGAATAAAGGACAGAATCACTGAGAATAGAGGACAAAATCACTGAGGTGAACGTGTATTCTTTGTGTAAACCTCAAGAAAGAAAAGAGTTGTAAACAGTGAGAACACAATACCTCCCCCCTCCCAAAGCACATTCAGACTTTGTAAAGAAAATCAGGAGTTTCACAAGGAATAACAAAGGATGAGTGGAGAAAAAAGGAAACCAAAATATAGAAAAACAGATGGCTGCAACACACAACCGGCCACAGTTGGTTATATGTTTTGTTTTTAAATTTATTTTTTTTTAAAGATTTACTTATTTGAGAGAGAGACAGAGCGAGCGAGCTGAGGGAGAGGGAGACAGACTCCCCCCTGAGCAGGGAGCCCATGATGCCGATGCCAAAGCCGGTCTCAGGACCCATGAGATCAGGACCTGAGCTGAAGAAGCCAAGGGTCAGATGCTTAACTGACTGAGCCATCCAGGCGCTCTGAAAACTTCCTCTTTAAATGAGAGATGGACATCAGACATCCGTGGTGGCAGAGGGGAGTTAGAAAACATCCACGTGTAGTTCACAAGTGAATCAATCAGCTAAGCCCTCTAAGGAATTCACAAAGGTGCGGTCCCTAGAGGAGCAGCCCCAGCATCCACATCACTGGGGAGCTTGTTAGACATGCAAACTGTTTGTCCCCATGCTACTAATGGGGCCCAGCAATCTGTGTTTCAGGAAGCCTTCCAGGTTACTGTGATATACTCTAAAGTTTGAGAACCACTAACGGGTAAACACTTGGCTATTATTAAAGTCCTCAGAGCCCCCTAAAAACAAGTTTTATTAGATATACCATGGATCTTGCTCTGGATTAATGTGAGATTTCCTTGTATTCTTGAATACCTAGAATAGCACCTGACACAGAGTGCTTAACTCAATAAAGTCTGCGGAAACAATGAGTGAATCATAAAATTAAGTTCCACCTTACTAAATTACTTTTAATGGAATTGTTTCTTATAATCAAAGACATCTTAATTAGGCAATGAGTATGTGGAGTGCGGGTGGGGAACACAAAAGATAGCCAGAGTTATTTGGAGGTAGTCCATGGAGCCTAAGAGAGAGCTGGTACATTGTTTGGAGAAGAAAGAGCTAAGAAACATAACCTGTTCAAAAGAAAAACTAAAGGAATTTCGGGGGGGGGGGGACAGAATTTAACAACAGGGTTATGGAAATTGCAGGTGTAAGGACTACGATCTGACCTTGTACAAGGTTCTGAAGCCAAAGCAGAGAATCACCACACTTTCTCAAAGACCTAAGAAGTTAATAAAGACATTGACCTCTGCGCCTCAGTGAAGAGAGACAGAAGTGTACACACCTAAGGATTTACCTGATTTGTATGTAATTCATACCTTAACGTACATGGTGACGGCACTCCACAGATATAATTTGTGCCTTTCAACTCTGCTGTAGCAGACAGAACCCTCAAAAGTAAGAGCAGCCAGACTAAATTCAGAGAGCTCTTAAAAGCAGAATTCTACCGTCATCCCTATGCCCTGATACTGAATATTGACTTAAAAGATTTATTCCCCAAAAGGTAGAAGAATAAAACAAAAACAAACGAAAACTTTTAGGAAGGAGGGGGGCTGACTCTATTGTCAAATCCCTTAACTCCAATTCTCTATATGTTATAGAAAGATTCTCCTTTCTCAAATAATGTAATAACAATACCACAGCCCTTGAGTGGTCTCATAAATCATATTTAAACCACTCACCATGGCCTCTTTTTTAAGGCGGGCATTATTCCACTTCTTGGACTATTTCCCACTATAACCCCACCTATGAGCTCTGCTGCATTAAGTGTCACCTTCACTAGGCTACATGAGGGCAGAGACTTGTTCTTGTATCCCCAGTACGTAGAACCATGCCAGGCACAAAGTAAACAGTAGAATATTTGTTGACTGACTCCCGCTCCCATACCTAATCCCAGGGTATTTTGTTTACGTAGGCTGGGAGCCCAACACAGGACTTGAACTCACAACCCTGACACCAAGACCTGAGCTGAGACCGAGAGTTAGACGCTTAACCAACTTGAGCCACCCAGGCATCCCCCTAATCCCAGTTCAAAATATCCCTTTATTAATCTCAGTCTATCCTTCCTCAGATTGAAAACCTCACCTCTTCCAAAAAAGCCTCTCTGACTGGCTCCAAAGAGCTTCCACTGAAGAAAACCATCTTGCTTCAGTTAACACTAATATGTACAACTATCACTGATTTTATGTTTCAGTCATCTATGTTTTATTTTTACCTATCTTCCCTTTTAGACAGGCTACTCACAGGTTAGAAACAAGCCTCTACTGAGGTAGTGAAACCTAACTGGGGCTGTGCCCAGGGTGAATGAAATGCTGTAGTGATCCACTGTTCAACTTCCTGATTAGATACAACGGCCATTCTACAGGTACCTCAGCAGGCAAAGGTGGCAGCACCAAGGGAGAGCAGAAGGGAGCAGGGAGGAAGGGCTATGACTACCTAGATAAGACTATGGAAAAGGAGGGCGGAGGGGAGCCAAACCCACAAAGCCTCACTCATTCTTTCCTCACTCAAGACCATCATAAAGCCTCCCATAAGGCACTTAAGTTGTAAGTCCCTATCTTTGGGACATTCTCCTGTTATTATCACAACTCTATTTCACCTAAAACAGTAAATTTTAAAACAAAATTCAAAACTGTAATGGCACAGGCACAAACTATTAAATGAGGCAAATCATCTGGGGAAAATAGGTTTTTATAAATTACTTATCACCCCACTCCCCCAGAGATGGGGCAGAGGGAGACAAAAAGAAAAAAGAAATAGCACAAAGCAACTCTGAAAGGACAGCTCTGCAGGGGCACCTGGCTGGCTCAGTCGGAAGAGCATGAGACTCTTCATCTCCCGGCTATGAGTTCAAACCCCACACTGGGTGTAGAGATTTCTTAAATAAAACTTTAGAGAAGGTGAGCACTCTGGCTCTAAGATGTAGTACATCTGTACTCAGCACCCCTTCCCCCGAGCTTCCCCCATCCTCTATCTTCACTCCAACTTTCTGGCCATCTGCTGCTACTGCTGAAGGGCAGGCAGTAGGAATATGGAACCTGAGCTAATTCATCTCAACTTGCAAGGCAATTTATCTTTTTTTCTTTTTTTTTAAAGATTGTCTTTATTTGTCAGAGAGAGCGCACAAGCACAGGGAGTGGTAGGCAGAGGGAGAAGCAGGCTCCCTGCTGAGCAAGGAGCCTGATCTGGGACTTAATCCTCATGACCTGAGCCAAAGGCAGACACTTAACCGACTAAGCCACCCAGGTGTTCCAAGGCAGTTTATTTTAATTACCTGAATAATTACAACACTATTGGCTGATATGCCTTAAGACTTCAGTCAAACCTTGGAGTTGATTTTTATATTTAAAGATCAACTTCTATAGGAAAACATGATGTTGTTGAAGAACCTTACTTGTCCAAACTAGATCAAAGTTACAAAAGTCCCACACAAAATACAAACTTAAAGAAGTCGACAGCTTTCTCCTCAACAGTTCTCTTCTTCCTACCTATAATTGTCTTCAGCTTCAATACAAAACTACTAGAATTAAGGCAGAAAACACACACCTCCCCTGTTTTCTCAAACAAGTCTTCACTGATAAACTGTTACTTTCTAAACTATATAGCTCCCTCTCCAGTTTAAAAGTTCTGTGGCTAGTTCAAGTTATGACAACCCAAGAAGTTCTATTTCTGCATTTCCTAATTAAAAACTTACCAGAGAAAGGATTTTTGATGAAAGCCAAAGAGAGGTTAGCACAGAGAAATTTATGATGAGGCCACAGAGACAAAGGGAATATTCCACAGAGGCAGACTATCCAGTCTCCCATTTCAGAGCTGCGGCTCCAGGAATCCAGGAATTCTTCATCAATTCAAATATGAAAATGATAATAAAATTCCCTGGTGTTGACAGCAAGTGATTCTAAACTTCACTGCTGCCTGACAGGCACCTACAGGCTTTACCTGGCCTCAATCTGTCCAGTTTGGAACTACCAATTAGTAGCTTCTCAAAAGCAAATCTCAATGTAAGCCATTAAAAAAAGTGCTTTTCAAAGTGTCAAATACAATGGATTAATCAAACTCAGCGCGTTAGAACAAAATAAAACCTGGGTGCCCAATTCAGGCTTCAACTGTCAAAGCCAAGTGACAAAGAATATCATTCCAGAGCAAAGAAAGGATCAAATTCTCAAAACCATTGTGATACACACAGCCCCCTCAAACACAAAGAATGCTGTGGTGGTGTCTCTTGGGAAGTCTTAGCCTTCCTCAATCAAGGTTCCACAGGAGAGAATTAAACACTAATGCCCTAAGGCAGAAGTTGGCAAACCTCTTCTGCCAATATTTCAGGCTTTTCAGACCACGTGGTCTCTGTCACAACTACTCCATTCTGCCACTGGAGCTCCAGAACAGCTGTCAACAGTTAAGTAAATGAATGAGAGTGGCTGTGTTGCAATGAAACTATTTAAGGACACGGAAATTTGAATTTCATACAATTTTCACAGAAATATTCTTGACTCAACAATTTAAAAACATAAAACCATTCTTACAAAAAAAAAAAAATCTTAAGTTCCTTGGCTAGATCTGGTTCTGGGCAGAAGTTTGTAGATCTATTCCCTAAGGCATCCTTTGTATGTAATAGATTAACTTCTCTCTTATGTACCCATAATGGTACTAATTATGTACTGTACTACAGAAAATTGAGAAAATAGTCACTCAAGTCATTTTGTGTGTGTCTACAGCACTCTAACAAAATACTGTCTAGTATGAAGCTAGCTGGTGAGATTTTATTAGCACATGTTAACTTGCACAAGAAGCTACACAAACTATTTTTAAGTTTCAAAATATTAAAAAATATAAAAAGGAACTTTCATATCCGATATATTGCCAATGGATGATATAAACCAAGGTGCTTCAAATTAAATCTCTGGTTAATGTATCACCAGAAACAGTAAAGAAATTCTTAAAGTCAAGAATTCAATTATCATCTTTCAATATATTTTGTAACTTCAGATGCTGTTTCTTCTGAAAGCAGAAACTGCCTGAATAAAACCACAAATATAAATTACAGGACTGCCTCAGACACCTACAAACTAGATTCGAGCTCCAGCTCTACGTCTTTCTAGATGAGTGTGCTTGAGCAAGTTCCAGACTCTTACTCATCTGGTTCAGGAGAGGAAATAACGTGCGACCCTCCAACAGTAGTCAGATGTGTACAAGCAACCTCAGGTGAAAGAGTGTACATACCGTTCAGCACTAAAGAAACAGCAGTTGTCATTATTAAGTCCTTCTTCATATTATCATCTTCCACTTATTAGTAACTGCCAAGTGGAACACAGTGCACCTAGGAGTATGCTCCACTTAACAGAAGCAAAGCACAAGGTGAGGCACTGTGAAGAAAATGAAGATGGCTGAGACGGGCTCAGCACTCAGCTTACAAAGAACTGAGACATGTACACATGAGGTCAGTGCTGTAAGAGAAACAAATGACAACCAACATGAAAAAACGGTGGAAGCAGAAGTAGTTCCACAGGTAATTTACTTAATAAGGGTCTGAGTATGTAATGGAGAGAACTGCAAGAGGTGAGAGAACACTCACACAACCCAGAATGCAGGGCAGCTGAAGATCTAAAACAAATTCCCAAAAGGAGCGTTTCACTTTTAAAATCTAACCAGGAAAAGAAAGACCTAAACGTTAGCCTTTAAACTTCTGAAAAGTAAGCATCTTAAAAGATAAGCAGGGGCCTGTTTTAAGCTAAAGAATTAGGAAAATCATGAACCATGCTGGTTTCAACCCATTTCATCACTTCCCAAAGCACTTCACTAAGGCAACTGAGTTACAGGGAAGGGACAAGTCGGGCCTAGCAAGTCTCTCAGGGAGTCGAGACTGACATATGCAGCTCTCTTGATGACACATGCAATTCATCAACCTACTCCAAAAACCAATTTCTTAAATCTGCAAGTTATCACAGTTCTAAGAAAAAAGCAATATTACAAGCCAGTTCTTAAAAGAATAAACTATGTATGCTTCCCTGGGAGAAGAGGGACTAGGAAACCTGCTCTTCTAGAGTTTATTTTCTTATCTACATCATTAAAAGCCTTTTCCATACCCAAATTTTATTCATGTTTACCCCTCTGCCAACACCAATAACAAAATATGTTTACCTTTGAACTCTGCCTGGGCATGAGGAATTTTGACCCAGAAGAATATAAGAAAGGTGTTCTGTAATTCAGTTACCTTTCCCTCCCAAGACTGCCACTCCCCTAGTGGAAGATTAAAGATGGCCCCAAACTGTTTCTCCTCTCACTGACAGATGGAGTCCAATTTTCCTCCCCCTGAATTTGGGCAGCTTCTGTAACTGCTATGACCAGCAGAATATGGCAGAATATGCTATGCCAGTTCCCAGCCGCGCCTGTCAACTAACTGTGAAAAATGACACTAAATTGTTTTTTAAGACTCTAAGTTTTGGGGTGGTTCGTAAAGAAGCAACAGGTAACTAGAACAGCCACTGGATCACAGTTCCAGCTTTCAGGGCTTTAAACACACCAAGAGCCAAAATGTAAAAGGAAATAAAAACTTAGGAGTTAAAATTTTCGGGGCCAGAGTACGCTGCCAATTATCAGAGCATTTAAAAAAAAAAAAAAAAAAGACCACAGTGTCCTAATTCCTCCTAAGAGATGCAAACTTCCAAAAAATAATTAAGTCAGGTTCCGTAAGGAAAGTTCATAAAAATAAACCCCTTGAGTATACCAAAATGATGCATTTATTCTTTACACCAAAGAAAACCCTCTGGTCTGGAAGGTTACCTACCAAGTAGTAGTTGATCTGGGAAGTAATATTTGTGGAAGAGGGGAAGAACAGACAACTTTATGCTTTATACAATTCTCAACTGCTGAAATAAGCATGTAATACTTTCAAAAAATTTTTAAAGATATTTCCTTTGGGAAAAAATGCAAACTACTGTATCCCTAACAACTTTTAAATGCCTTTTTGATACATTAAGAATGATAGCAAATGCCATTCTTAGCTATGCTTTCAGAGAATGGAGGACAGTATCAGCCCCTAAATGGGCACCTATTTTTAACAATGAATTCTGGCCTAGGTTCCCTCTACCTTGTTATCTCTTTCTCATCCCACTGGCCTCACACCTGCATAGTGTGGCACTCCCTGTTAGCACAGTGCCCAAAAAAGGGTGGAGGGCTGTGAAACTGCTTTGACTTCCTTCTTTCAAGCTTTGAAGGGTAGTAGGTAAGAGGAAACAGTTTCAGAACTTCCCCCACACCTCCAGCAATCCTATGCAAGGCTTCTTGCACACCATTTCCCAAACTGTTTGTTCTCTCCTGCCTCTGCCACACTCCCTCCCCCCCTGCCCCCACCACCAAGATGAGCACGATGATCGATGATCGGATGTATATGAATAAGAGTAGAAGTAAATCAAATCACAAAGATGCAGGGCAGAAAAGAAAGAAAATAATTCCTCCCTTGAATATCTTTAAGTTTTCACAAACTATCCGTATCTCTACCCCCTTCTCTCTAGACCAATTCCTTCCTCCTAAGAAACTTCATCAGAAGACAGACAAGGAAAAGATGGAATTCAGAATACTTCGTTCTGCTTCTGGTAATCGACATGAAGTAAAGTACCGAAGTGGAAAGGAAATCACAAGGAAAGCTTTAAGATTCTGAAATTATCATAGGGTTTTGTTTAGATTTTGTGTTGAGAACTCAATGTTACCTACAAGCGCTTTCAGGAGTCCTTCCCAATCCTCAGTTTATCAACAGACTTCCTAAAAGGACAGAAATGTTCAGCAAGTTTAACCACTAATGTTTATTCCAAAACATCACTTACCAGAGTCCTATGATCTCAGATTCAAGTTTTTCTCTTTATTAAACACTAATACTCCAATTTAGCTTCCATCCCTCATAGAAAAATACAGATATGCAAATTGAGATACAAAATGAACTAATAAATAAGAGTTCAAATAAAAATTACACATAGAAAAATATAAGTACAGATTAGTAAATTTAGAAATAACATATGAAACAGATTAGGGGAAAATGACCAAAGGATTACCCTTTGTGTCACATGCTGAATACATCAATACTACAGAGGAACTTGAAAAGCAGGAGATGAAGAAGAGGGCATTATTTTTAAAGCAGTAAAATACATACAAAATTAAGAAATAATTTTATTATATTAAGGATGAGTTAGTTAAAAGACATCTTTTAACTTTTAGTATACGTTCCATGGGACGCCTGGGTGGCTCAGTTAGTGAAGCATCTGTTCAGCTCATGTGATAATCCCAGGATCCTGGGACCAAGTTCTTCATCAGGCTCCTAGCTCAGCAGGGAGGCTGCTTCTCCCTCTGCCTCCCGCTCCCCCTGCTTGTGCTCTCTCTCTCTCTAACAAATAAATAAAATCTTAAAAAAAAAAAGGTTTTAGCATATGTTCCAATCACTTTTGTGGGGAGGGGAGAGGGTTTGTAAAACACTGATGGTAGAAAAATTATCAGATGTTTGGAAATGTTAAAGAAACGTAAGACAGATGTCTGATCCAGGAAAGAACAGTAGAAGAAGTCTCATTTATCAATGATTATGGGGAACAGTGAAGGTTTTTAACAAAGAAAATGCTGATTAATTTCAAAAATAGGCTCAAATGTCAAGTCATGAAGCTAACACTGGTCTCTGAACAGGAATTCAGTGGGCCACATAGTTCCCAAAACAAAACTCTCAGATTTATTCTCAGTACTGTCTTCGGCTACAGGGAGAAGGGCACAATTTTACGAAACTGGAGCACAAGTAAGAACAGGCACACTTCAAAAAAAAAAAAAAATTTTTTTTTCACCTTAATAGGGCACAGTGACCTAAATGCATTAAGATTTTTAAAATCATCCCCTAGTAGAAATCAATACATAATGGATGAGATGGTTTGGAACTGGGGTGTTCATGGGGCATCTCCAAAACCATACCTAAAATCAAATCAAGGGAACTGGAAAAAGCAAGGCTGGAATATAAAGTTATCCAAGAAAATTACAGTCTATTCTCGTCTATTTCCTGATGTCATGTTTGTGCATAACTGATTTTTGTATTATTGTTATTATTTAAAAAGAAAATTAGGGTGTCTATAAACAGAATAGACAAAATGGTGGTCTAATCACACAATGGAATACTAAAGAATCACAATAATAAAAAGGAACAAACTGCTACATACAACACTGACAAATAGCAAAAACACTACACTGAGTCAAAGAAACCTCAGCAGAAACAGCACATGCCATATGATTCCATTTACATGACTTGAAAAACAAACGAAACTAATCCAGTGGGGAAAAAAAATTAGAACAGTGGTTGCCTGGGGAGGGAAAGAGAAAAGAGAGCTGGGGGGGGACAGACTGACTAGGAAGGGACATGAGGGAACTTTCTAAAGTCTGAGCAACATACGATATGGTATAGTATAGTTACAATATAGTATATATCCCGACAGAGGTTTGGGTTACACAGGTATATTCAGTTGTCAAAATTAGTATTAGTATTCTTAAGATTTGTGTTTTTCATTGTATGTATACTGTAATTCAAAACAAAAAAGAAACATTAAATTCTAGTTAATAATATGGCTATCAAAGTGTTTGAAGGTAAAATGTACCAATGTCTACAATTTACTTGGAAAATTAAAAAATGAACATGGATTAAAATGGATAGAGGGATAAAAAGCAAATAAAGCAAAATGTTACAGAATACAGGTGGAGGTAAACGGGTATACAATCTGTACAACTCTTCAATTTTTCTGTTTTTCATGATAAATGAACATCACAAAATGTTAAAAAAAAGATTAGATATTAGAAAAATAGTCTCTCTCTACTAAACTGTTACTTAAAGAATTAAGGCTCATCTGAAGCCTCGTCTTTAGAATAAGGACTACCATTACCCTCTTCAATTACTGGAATAAAATATTTACTCAAGATCATCCAATCCCCTCTGTGCTGATTCTTTGTTCATCCAACAACCTTCTAACTGATGTTTCTCAAATACCTTGAAATTGCAAAAGGGATACTCAGCAGTGAGGCAAATGTGTAAAGCATTATAGTCACAAAGTATAACCCAAAAAGTTTTTAATCAGTTGGTTCTATGCTTTTTTAATATAATTAATCTTCCTTTTATATCTGGTTTTGTTTTTTTTTTTTTAAGATTTTGTTTATTTATTTGACAGAGCCAGCAAGAGAGGGAACACAAGCAGGGGGAGTGGGAGAGGAAGAAGCAGGCTCCCAGCAGAGGAGCCTGACGTGGGGCTCGATCCCAGAACTCCGGGATCACGCCCTGAGCCGAAGGCAGATGCTTAACGATTGCGCCACCCAGGCGCCCCTATATCTGGTTTTTCTAATCAACTGGTCTGAGTTTGGATGGCATAATCATCTCCCCAAAAGTCTGAGGAAACCTTCAATAAAAGACTTTCTGGTTTGCAAGCAAAGAACCATACACTGGACAGCAATGTCTCAAAAAATAACACCCAACTCTGAGAAGGCAGCCATGTCTGAAGCAACCAGCTGGTTTTATCATCTGTAAAATTCAAATAACATCTGCCCTGCCCACAACAGGCTTGTGGGGTTAAATGAGGTAACATGCATAAAAGCATTTTAAAAATAAAGTCTTATTATCAACAACAGCCAAACTATGGAGAGAGCCCAAATGTCCAATGACCGGTGAATGGATAAACAAGATTTGGCATATATATAAAAAACACATATATATATACACATATACAATGGAATACCACTCAGCCATCAAAAAGAATGAAATCTTGCCATTTCCAACGATGTGGACAGAGCTCAAGTGTATTATGCTAAGTGAAATAAGTCAGTCAGAGAAAGACAAATATCATATGATTTCACTATGTAGAATTTAAAGAAAACCAATGAACATATAGGAAGGGGTAGGGAGAGGAGAGAGGGAAACAAACCGTAAGAGACTCTTAAGGACAGAGAACGAACTGAGGGTTGAAGGAGGGAGGTACGTAGGAGATGGGCTAGATGGGTGATGATTAAAACTGGCACTTGGCGATGAGCACTGGGTACTGTATGTAAGTGATCAATCACTGAATTCTACTCCAGAAACCAATATTGCACTGTATGCTAACTAAGTAAAATTTAAATTAAAAAAGAAAAAAGAAAATAAAGTCCTACACAAACGTAATACACTAGGATTCCATGATGTTACTACTAATGACTTCTTGAAACTACCTGTGTTACTGGACAAATAAGGGAAGAATTATTTAAACAGATTACTACCATATAGTTATAAAGTCACCTAATAGAACTTTCCAGTATAAACACTTCAGCCACAATAATTAGTGTTGACTTATATGGACATCTGTGTCAGTCAAGAACTACAACTCCCAATTTACCCAACAGGACTTTTCGTCTCATCCATATTCCAGTACACAATGTATATAAGGGAGACACACACTGTTGAGCATAATATAATGTCTTAGTGGCATACTTGTGGGAGTACTACCAAATACCTCTTGCAAATCCAAGGTCTGTTAACACTACTAAGCAATTTAAAAACCCTAATTGAAGCAGTTACCATCAAGTTTATTATCTTGTCCATATTAGATTCCCACAAAAAGCAGCAGCAGCACCTAAGGTTTATATCAAAACCTCATTCTGGTTTTGAAAATAAATACATTTCCCCCTCAATCCCTACAGCTCCTCAACAGATTCAGCATAATTTAACAAAAACTTATCTTTGTACAACCCTACAACAGAATCTGGTAAGAAATATGAAATGCATACTAATTCCTTTGGCCAATTTTTCAAAGGGTCAACAGAGGCTCTTCTTTGCTCCACAAGCAATTCAACTGTACAGAAAAAATTAAAAATAAACATGAAAATATTCAGAACACTTTTGTTCTTCAACATAGCAATGACCCATCTCAGACAAGATTTAACAATCTGTTAAACTCTGTGTGAACACAAGTTATCTTTCATATCAGAATCTAAATACAAAATACCATCTAAAGCTGTTTCTTGATTCTGCAGGACTCCCACAAAACACACATTTAAAGCCAACCACAACCAAAGTCCTTGTAATATCTGGGGGTGGGGAGAATCTTAAATCTCAAATATTTAGATGGAAGAAAGGATGGCATTCCATGATTAACAGAATACTGCAAGTATTAAATGAAGTCCAGCCCCCTACTACTGCATGCACATTATGAAAATATATTTAATCTTCTATTTAAAGGAATCACCACCATTTCCAAGTAGTTTAGAGTAAAAGCATAGCATAGTGGGAGGAATACAAGCTCCAAAGAGAGTCAAGCCACTGACTTGTTTTTGGAAAACAAAGCCTCACTTTTCTTACCTCTAAACAAGAAACCACACTATTCCACCAACCACACAACTCCTTTGAGGATTAGGAAAATAATACATATAAAATGAGTGGCATCTAGTAAATGGTAACAATTATTACTGCTTCCAGTACTAATGCATATTTGAGCTAATACTTTAAAAAAATAAAGGCAAGCAAAGAAGAAATCACAAAATACTCTGAGGTGAAAACAATATACCAAAGTGCTTAAGAGGAAAATTTATGCCTGTATTAAAAAAAGAAGAAAAATCTCAAATCAATCTACCTTAAAACATGAGAAAAACTGCAAACTACCTAATGCAAACAGAAGGAAGGAAGAAGGAAGAGTTAGAAAGCAATAATTTAAGAATAGAAAAATATTAGAGAAACAGAAAATTGGTAACTGAAAAACTTTCCACACACACACAAAAAAAGCCCAGATACACATGGTTTCACTGATGAATACTATCAAGTATTTAAAGAATACCAATTCTTCATAAACTCTTCCTCCAAAATGGAAGAGGAGGAAACACATCCTAACTCAATCTATGAGGTCAGTATTACCCTGATACCAAAACCAAAGACATCACAACAAAAGAAAACTAGAGACCAAAATCTCCTACGGACACAAAAATCCTTAATAAAACCCTAGCAAAACTCCAGCAACAAACAAAAAGCATTATACACTAAACTCAAATGGCATTTGGGGTGCCTGGGTGGCTCAGTCAGTTAAGGGTCTGCCTTCAGCTCAAGTCATGATCCCAGGGTCCTGGGATCAAGCCCCGCATCATCCTCCTTACTCAGCGGGGAACCCGCTTCTCCCTCTGCCTGCTGCTCCCCCTGCTTGTGCTCGCTCGCTCTGTCAAATAAATAAAACCTTTTTAAAAAAATAAAGAAAAATTTAAAAAAAAAAAGACCAAGTGGCATTTATTCCAGGATTGCAAGGCTGGTTTAGCATCTGAAAAATCAAAGTAGTAGATCGTGTATTATAAAATAGCACAAAAACCACACAACAATCTCGACAGAGAAAAAGCATTTGACCAAATCCAACACCCCTTCATGAAAACGAAACAAAATACCCAACAAACTAAGAATAAAAACAAATTTCTTCAACCTGATAAAAATATTTACAAAACCTGGGATGCCTTCAGCTCATATCATGATCCCAGCACCCTGAGATCGAGCCCTGCATTGGGCTTCCCTGTTCAGCAATGAGTCTATTTCTCCCTCCCAGTCTGCCCCTCCGCCTGCTTGTGCTTGCTCTCGTTCTCTCTCAAATAAATAAAATCTTAAAAAAAAAAAAGATTATCCTATTTAAATAATACATATCTACAAAAACTAACATCATTACTACAGTTAACTTCATTACTTAATGGTGAAAGATGGAAAGCTTTCCCCCTTAGATCTGGAACAAGACCAGGATGTCTGCTTTTATCATTTCTATTCATTTGGAGGTTCCAGCCTTTAATTAAACAGTAAGAATTAAGCAAGAAAAAAAAAATAATAAAAGGCATCTAGGATTAGAAAAGAAGAAGTAAAATTATCCCTATTTACAAATGACATGATCTTGTATGTAGAAAAATTCTAAGGAATTCACTAAAAAACTACTGGAACTAATAAGTTCAGCAAGGTTGCAAAATATAAGATCGATACACAAAAATCAACTGTATTTCTATACACTATCAATGACCAATCCAAAAATAATACACATGGGACACCTGGGTGACTCAGTCAGTTGCACATTGACTCTTGGTATCGGCTGAGGTCGTGACCTCAGGTCATGGGATGTGTCCACTTGTCTGTCCCTCTCCCTCCCTCTCTGCCCACCTCCCCACACCCAATTGCAAATGCACGTGGCATGCTTACTTGGGCAAGTGTGCTCTCTCATAAATAAATCTTTAAAAAAAAAATAAAAGAAGTACACTTACAATAGTACCAAAACAAAACAGTTGTAAACAAACTTAAATAAGACTTGTACAGGAGAACTATACACATTGTTGAAAAAAACTGAAGGCATAGATAAATGGAAAGATATCCTAATGTTCAAGGATGGGAAGACTAAATATTGTTAAACATGGCAACACTCCACAATTAACCTACAGATGCAATGCAATCCCGTATCAAATTCCTAGCTGGCTTCTTTGCAGAAACTGACAAGCCGACCCTAAAAGTCATACTGAAATGGAAAGGACACAAAATAGCCAAAACAATCTCGATAAAGAACCACCAAGTTGGAGGACTCACACTTCCTAATTTCAGTACTTAATACAAAATAAGTCCGCATATGCGTGGCATAAAGATAGGCATTACAGATCAACAA
This sequence comes from Ailuropoda melanoleuca, assembly GCF_002007445.2. Lineage (NCBI taxonomy): Eukaryota > Metazoa > Chordata > Mammalia > Carnivora > Ursidae > Ailuropoda > Ailuropoda melanoleuca. Next base: position 32,527,676 of record NC_048222.1, on the reverse strand, counting down.
ATATTTATGTTAAGCAAGGGTACCTAGATAATTCACTGGGGGAAAGAATAGTTTTTTCAACAAATGGTGTGGGGACAACTAAATACCCACACACAAAAGAGTAAGTTAGAACCCCATCACACACCATATACAAAATTAACTCAAAATGTATCAACAATTTAAATATAAGAGCTAAAACTATAAGGCCATTAGGGAAAAAACAGGTGTAAGTCGTCATGATCTTGGATTAGGCAACAATTTCTTAGCTATGACACCAAAGAGCATAAGCAACCAAAACAAACAAACTGGACTTCATAAAAATTAAAAATTTTAGTACTTCAAAGGACACCATTCCAAAAAACATGAAAAAACCTACAGAATAGGAAAAAATATTTGCAAATCATGTATCTAATAAGGGACTAAATATCCAGAATACATACATACAAAAAATTTACACAACTCAACAATAAGAGGACACACAACCTAACTTAAAAATGGACAAAGGAGGGGTGCCTGGGTGGCTCAGTAGTTAAGCATCTGCCTTCAGCTCAGGTCACGATCCCACAGTCCTGGGATGGAGTCCCACATGGGGGGGGCGGGTCCCTGCTCAGCAGGAAGCTTGCTTCTTCCTCTCCCACTCCCCTTGCTTATGTTCCCTCTCTCGCTGCATCTCTGTCAAATAAATAAATAAAATCTTAAAAAAAAAAAAAAGGACAAAGGATTTGAATAGTCATTTCTCCAAAGAATATACACAACCAACCAATAGGCACATGAAAAAACGCTCAACATCATTAATCAATCACAAATGCAAATCAAAACCACCATGAGAAACCACTCCACACCCACTAGGATGGCTATAATGAAAAAGACAAGCAATAACAAGTGCTGGGCAAGGATGCAGAGAAACTGGAACCCTCAAACATTCCTGGCGGAAATATAAAATGGTGCAGCTGCTCTGACAGTTACGTATGACCCAGCAATCCCCCCTCCTAGGTATGTATCCAAGAAAACTGAAAACATGTATGCCAACAAAAATTTGTACACAAATGTTCACAGTGTTATTATAATAGCCAAAAAGTGGAAACAACCCAAATGTATATCAACTGATGAACAGATAAACAAAATACGATATAGCCATACAATGGGATATTATTCAGCCATACAAAGAAATGAGATACTAATACATGCAATACCGTGGATGAACCTTGAAAACATTATCCTAAGTGAAAGAAAACAGACATAAAGGCCATATATTTGATGATTCTATTTATGTGAAATGTTCAGATATGGCAAATCAAAAAAAAAAAAAGTAGATCTGTGGTTGCCAAAGGGCAAGAATAATGTGAAGTAACTGCTAATGGGTACAGGATTTCTTTTTGAGGTGAAAATTTCCCAGATTTAGATGGTAGTGACAGCTGCACAACTTTCTGAGTATACTAAAAATCACTAAATTGTATATTTTAAAAGAATGAATTTTATGGTGTGTGAACTGTGTCTCAATTTTTAAAAAAGCAAAAAACAAAAAAACAAAACCAAAAAAACCTACCAAAAAAAAAAAAAACTGATGAGGAACAAAGCAATTGAAATTTACTTTCTCCATTAAATAATGTTGTAGTTAAGGCCATATCCAAAAAGTTTCAACCTCAAGGTTTCAGCTAAAACAAACAGCAGCAGCACTTCAAAAATTCATCTAATTTTGAGCCAGAAACCCAGGCACCAACTTTCTAATCTTTTTGGATTAAAATACAGCAAGCTGTCCTTGTTCACAGATTCGGCCACTGCCCACATTTGCAGCCCCGGGCCTTCCTATCTGTCTCCACGCTGTAAAGCACCAACGAGTCAAGAGTCAAAACAGTCAACCTCACCCTCCTGGCCTGGGATATTCTAAAATCAATCAACAGCAAGATGCCAGTATACTTAAGACTATTAAACTGTACTGATATACTTTAAACAAATTTAAAATGTATATTTTAACATTAATACATATTTAACATCAACATATTTACCATTAACACAATGGTGTACACAACTGTACTTTAATTAGAGCTCATCTATAAATTCAAATGGTCCAACTACCTTTGATCAGCTTAAATGTTCAAATGGTTAAAATTCCTTAAAGTCGTAATACAGTAGTCATACAGCTAAATAAACTGAAGTCTGTAGAAAAGAACATGCAGCAAAATAACATTTTCATAACATCTGAAAAATGCAATTGAGCTCACCTCTCAATTACACTATGCATGGACTAACAGGTCCTTTCTTCTTGTGTTATACCGACACATACAACCCATAATCATGAATGAAACAATATAAATCAATATCAGCCAGGAAGTTTACCCCTCCGTCTCACCTCATATCTCGCCAATTTTTTCCTAAATACATATTAGCTTCATTTTTAAGAAATAAATTTCAGGGGCTCCTGGGTGGCTCAGCTGGTTAAGCATCTGCCTCTGGCTCAGGTCATGATCCCAGGGTCCTGGGACAAAGCCCCTACACTGTCCCAGTCTCAGGGCTCCCTGCTCCACAGGGAGTCTGCTTCTCCCTCTTTCTGCCCCTTCCCCCGAACTCATTAATGCTCTCCCTTGCACACATGCACACTTTTGCTCTCAAATAAAAATCTTTAAAAAAAAATTTTCAGGGGCACCTGGCTGGCTCAGTTAATACAGCATACGACTCTTGATCTTGGGGTCAAGTTTAAAGCCCTACGTTGGGTGTGGAGCCTACTTTATTAATTAGTTAATTTCATCACCTCCCATATGATTGGTTCCCTTTTACCCCATCCAAAACTATACCCTCTTGAAAAAAAGAGTGGGGGAGGAAAGGAGGAAGAATGGCTCTTTTCAGTGGCACAGACATACTTCAAGAAGACATCACACTCAACGGGAAAAACTTTGGAAAAGGTACCTGAGTATTTACAGGGAGGAAAAGTCCAGACTAAATAAAAGGGACTTCTTGGAAAAAACAAAAGCTTACACAAGAGGATTAAATCTATACAATTAAGTAAAATACCAAGACAGATCAGGTAAGTGCAATCCTCTCCACCAGAACCTACAGACTGTAAGAATAAAATAGCTCTTCAAACCTAAACTGGTAGGTCAAGTTTTGTTTTTAAGTCTAATATAAAATCTTAAAAACTTATTACTGGAAAATAATCAACAGAAACCAAAATTATAAATAGATTCAAGAAAAGTTTCTTAATTCCTGATTATTGGATTCTTGGATCATTAACAGAAGCTAATTTCTGGTACTCATGAAATGTAATTATGTTGGATTTTTCACAAAAGGTATTTTAGTACCACGCTAAGCCAGAACATTGCTAAGATGTACAACATGTCTAAAAAAGCAGTATTTAAATTCTTCTAGCACTTTTAAGCAGCCGAGAAATCCCAATCATCATCTTACTTAACCACTCTTTGCAGCATGACCCTACTTGCCATTCCCTCACTAACCTTCCCCCTCTTGGTTTTGGTGACCCTACCCTCACCTAATTTCTCCTATCTCTGTCCATTCATCTCCATCTCAAACTCCTCTTATTCTATTTGCGTTTATCAGGGTTCCATCCTCAGCTATCTTCTCACTCATGTAACTGGGTCTCAAAAGGAAAGTTACACACAGGGGTGGTAGCCAAAGGACAGGGAAAAAAAAAAAGCAAGAATGAACTGCCCAGATCCCACCCTGGATGCACCAAATTAGAGCTGGGGGAAGCAGCATTAATGTGTTTTTTAGAAAAGGTTACCAAAGTGATTCTGACAATCCCATCTCTACTCCAGAGGGAACCACTGGTCTAACAGCACTTCCTATGTGATCCTAGCTGCTCCACTGGCTTCAGCTCTGTCTGACCTATTCACCTATGTCACCCTAAATGGTGTTGCTGTGGCTCACCCTCCCTCCTAACCTTCAGACACCTAAGTTACTCCACAGTTACATGGTCCATAAGCCCTACAATTCAACATACCTGACACCATTTTTATAGCACCACCTTATACAACAACAACCACCACCTAGAAGTGACTTAGAAAACCTGGTTAAAATGAATTTAGTATATGCACCTACTGGAATACTGTGCTTCCATTTAAAAAAAGAAGGTAGAGTGCAGCTACTCTGAAAGACAGTATGGAGGTTTCTCCAAAAGTTAAAAATCGAGCTACCCTACGACCCAGCAATTGCACTACCAGGTATTTATCCGAAGGATACAAACACAGTGATTTGAAGGGGCACATGCACCCCAATGTTAACAGCAACAATGGCCACAATAGCCAAAATACAGAAAGAACCCAGATGTCCATCAACAGATGAATGGATAAAGATGTGGTGTGTTTATATACAATGGAATACTACTCAGCCATCAAAAAGAATGAAATCTTGCCATTTGCAACAACATGGATGGAACCAGAGGGTATAATGCTAAGCAAAGTATGCCAGAGAAAGGCAAATATCATATGATTTCACTCATATGTGTAATTTAAGAACCAAAACGTATGAACATAGGGGAAAGTAAAGAAAAATAAGATGAAAAGAGAAGGAGACAAACCATAAGAGACTCTTAACTATAGGAAACAAACTAAGGGTTGCTGGAGGGGAAGTGGGGGGTGATAGGGTGAGTGGGTGATGGACATTAAGGAGGGCACCTGATGTAATGAGCACGGGGTGTTATACGCAACTGAATCAGTGAATTCTACCTCTGAAACTAATAATACACCATATGTTAATTAAATTGAATTTAAATAAAATAAATAAAAATAAGGTAGAAATACATATGTTAACTTAAAAAGAACTCTAAAATACTGTTAAGTTAAAAACAAAAAACAAAAAAAAACCAAAGTACAAAATACAGTGTGGTGTGCTATACTTGTGTTAGAAAAAAGGACAAATGCGGTATATGCACAGGAAACTTCTGGAAGGATACTCAAGAAACTTAGCCATGATTGTCACTAGATGGAACTCTGGGTATGGTGTAGAAGGGAGATCACTTTCACTGTGTCGTTTGAATTTTCTATCATATGAATGCATTCCTTTTGTAATAATAAAAAAAGAACAAATTAAAAGATACTGCAAAACTATACAGGAAAATTTATATGCTATCTGAAAAAGGACTTGTATCCAGAGTATATAAAGAACTCCTACAAATGAATTAAAAAAAAAAAAAGGATAACCCAACAGCAAAAAAAGCAAAAGGTTTGAATAAAACACTCACAACAAAGTTTACCCAAACCACCAAAAAAGAAAGTTGCTCAACTTCATTAGTCATCAAGGAAATGCAAATTAAAACCACAACGCACATACAACTAAAATGAAAGACACAGTCAGTATCAAGTACTGACAAAGATGTGGAATAACCAGAACTCACATACTGGGTAGCAGTGTAAACTGATAAAACCACTCTAGAAAACTGGCAGTATCTACTAAATCTTAACACGTACACACACATACACACACACACGCACACTCTACAACCCAACAATTCTACTGCTGGGTATATACCCAAAGAGAAATGAGTGCTTATGTCTACCAGAAGACGTATGCAAAAATGTTCACAGCCACATTATTCATAATATCCCCAAACCAAAAAGCTCCAAAAAGTAGAATGGATAAATTATGCTATCATGTAATGGAATACCACAAACCAATGAAGAATCATTACCTCTCCACACAAACGTAGATGAATCTCATAATGCTGAGGGGAAAAAATCAGATATAAAAGAAATACTGTATAATTCCCATTACATAAAATTAAAAAGCAGGCAAAACTAATCTATGGTGATAAAGGTCAGAAAAGGTTGGGGGTATCACCTGGGATGGGGAATAAGACGACTCCTGCTGGGATGCTGGAAACATACTATTTGTCAATCTGGGCAGGTGGTGGTTATATACTTATACACACATGAAAAGAATCATCAAGTTGTCCCAAAAAAATTCTTAAAAATAAGAGAATGGGAATACAAGTCAAAGACTGGGGGAACATTTTTCCAAAAGACATATCTGATGATCAGATTGTTATCCAATATACACAAAGAACTCTTAAAACACAGCAAGAAAACAAACCCAATTAAAAACTAGGCAAAAAACCTTGGGGCGCCTGGGTGGCACAGCGGTTAAGCGTCTGCCTTCAGCTCAGGGCGTGATCCCGGCGTTATGGGATCGAGCCCCACATCGGGCTCCTCTGCTATGAGCCTGCTTCTTCCTCTCCTACTCCCCCTGCCTGTGTTCCCTCTCTCGCTGGCTGTCTCTATCTCTGTCGAATAAATAAATAAAATCTTAAAAAAAAATAAAATAAAAAATAAAAACTAGGCAAAAGACCTGAACAGACACCTGACCAAAGAAGATGTACAGACGGCAAATAATCATCTGAAAAGATGCTCAACATCATGTATCATTAAGGAATTGCAAATTAAAATTAAATACCACTACGTATCTATCAGAATGGCCAAAATTCAAAACACTGACAACACCAAATGCTGGTAAGCATGTGGAGGAAGAGGAACACTCATTCACTGCTGCTGGTGGGAATGCAAAATGGTACAATCACTTTGGAAAATAGTTTGGCCATTTCTTACAAAACTAAACACACTTATCATAATCCAGCAATCCCATTCCTTGGTATTTACCAAGCTGAAAACTATGTCTATACAAAAACCTGAACATGAATGTTATGGGCAGCTTTATTCATAAATGCCAAAATTCTGAAGCAATCAAGATGTCCTTCAGTAGGTGAATGAATAAAGAAAGTGTGGCACGTCCAAATAATGGAATATCATTTGATGTCAAAAGGAAGTGAGCTATCAGGCCATGAAGTCATGGAGTAAACTGAAATGCATATACTAAGTGAAAGAAGCCAATCTGAAAAGGCTACATACTGTAGGACTCCAACCGTATGACATTCTGGAAAAGGCAAAACTATGGAGACAGTAAAAATATCAGTGATTGCTCAGGGGTGGGGATATGAATAGGCATAGCACAGAGAATTTTCAGGACAGTGAAACCATTCTATATGATACTACAATGATAAATATACATCATCATACATTTGTCAAAACACAAAGAATGCACAGGAGTGAACTCTAAATGTAAACTATGGACTTTCGAGTGCCAGTGAGGGTTCACGGACAATTAAAAGTACCACTCCTGTGGGGGACGCTGACAGTAAGGGAGACCGGGGGGGGTGGCAGGATATAGGGGAACTCTCTGTACCTCCTGTTCACTTTTGCTGTGAATATAAAATTTCTCTAAAAAATATTTTTAATTCATCAAAGTATACACTTCAGTGCAGTAAATTAAATTATGCTTCAATAAAAAAAGTAGAAAAAGAGATCTAAGAAGAAAAAAACTGGGGGTGCCTGGGTGGCTCAGTCATTAAGCATCTGCCTTCGGCTCAGGTCATGATCCCACGATCCTGGGATCAAGTCCCGAATTGGGCTCCCTGCTCAGAAGGGAGCCTACTTCTCCCTCCCCCTCTGCCTGCTGCTCCCCCTACTTGTGCTCTCTCTGACAAATAAATAAAATCTTTTAAAAAATGTAAGGTAATCTACGGCATCAGAAGTTAGGATAGTGATTACCCTTGAGCAGAATGAGCCAGTGACTGGAGAAGATACAAGTGAGGCCTCTTGGGGGATAAGAATGCTATTTTATTGATATTAGGCGCTGGTTACCTGTAGGTATATTCACTTTGTGAAAATTCATTTCACTACATACTTTAGATGTATGCATTTTCACTATACGTACTACACTTCAATTAAAAAGTTTACATTAAAAAAGGGTACAATAGGGGCGCCTGGGTGGCACAGCGGTTAAGCGTCTGCCTTCGGCTCAGGGCGTGATCCCAGCGTTATGGGATCGAGCCCCACATCAGGCTCCTCTGCTATGAGCCTGCTTCTTCCTCTCCCACTCCCCCTGCTTGTGTTCCCTCTCTCGCTGGCTGTCTCTATCTCTGTCAAATAAATAAATAT